>NW_022900937.1:4904332-4960796 GCF_012274545.1 Fukomys damarensis
TTTTTTTTTTTTGGTACCGGGGATCGAACTCGGGTCCTAGGAACCACTGAGCTAAATCCCCGGCCCACTCAGCATTATTTTTGTATCTTTTCTATAAAATGTAAAATTGTTTCAAAATTAAAAAATTAAGGATATTTAAAAAAAATGAAATCTTTAATGAATTGTACAGTCAGTCCAGAGCTAGAATACTTGTATTTGAACACCAAATGTGCTATAAAACTCTAGCTATAAAACTTTGGACACGTTATTTTACCTTTCTCTCCCTCAATTTTCTCATATTTAAAATAGGGATAATAATAATACTTGCCTCATAGAATCATTTTAGGGATTAAATTACTAAGTATGAGTAAATGCTTAGAAGACTACCTGTAATACAGCATGTACTACCCAAGTGGGACTTGTTAGCATTTTCATTATTCAACTTAGAAGGACATCTTCAAATAATTCTATATATTGCCATTCTCAAATATAAAGCCAATCTTATATGTAGATTATTATACAGAGACAAGAACTATGTTTTATAAGCAGTCCTCTACTTTTATCAGCAATTCCTACTCACAAATATTGGCAGTTAAAAATGAGAATGTTGAATACTACTTATATGTTTTATGGAATTAATTTACCAATTTATAATTCAAAACCCAAATTAATTTTAGAATGATGTTTTGAGAATGCCAATGAATAATATCAGAAAGTATAGGTTTTTCAAGTATAGGAAAGTCTGACCTGCACACAATTTTATGCCCCCACCCACAATGCCTATTAGATAATAAGCATCAAAAAAAAATCTTTATAACATGTGAGAAAAAAATCAATACATGGTTTAGTAGTAAGCATTGTCTTACCACTAACAAATCTGTATAGAACCAAGATCAGATGACTGCTCAAGATCTTACTAGACTAGAACAAAAATTACTGTTGCATTTGTAATCAAGAAGTGATTTATGTTTTATTTAATTCTGTTACATTAGAAGAGACAGGCTGCATCTTGTTTTTCAGAAAAAATTTACTGCTTGTGATTCTAATTTGTATGGGAGATGGTTAAAAAGACAATAATACATGCATAATAATTACATGTTAAATCCCAAGAACCGAAGAATGTGCCAAAATTAAAACGTGCCCAACATAGCTACAATACCATTTAACCATTTCAATGACTGGAGGATGTAGAATTCTCTTCCTATATGACCCTTTGTTTATATGCTCACATTCCTTTCAAAGTTTAATTCTTGCTTTAAATTGATGAAATATCAATAACAATGCTTTTTGGATACTTTCCCCTTTCTCTATAATGTTAAACAAATATAACTTAATCACCTCTCGGCCTTTTGGCTAAGTTCAAGTGTACACATATAACTTATAAAGTTATAATCCTAAAGAGATTTTTGAAAGAAATACCTTTGTGTGTGCTAACTGTGAAAAACAACTGATAATTGAGATTAATGCACTGATATTCATATAACTTGGACAAATTAGGCAAGAGTACATTACACACTTTCCTTAATAGAAAATGTGATTCCAGGAAATTTTATGGAATATAATGAGTCAAAAGCATCAAGAATCTACTCCCCCCACAAAAAAAAGAATCTACTTCCCCACCTAGTGGGGAATTGTGCCAGCAGAATCTACGTGATGTAACTGATTCTGAATTATGGAGTCTTTTGAAAGCTTGTGTCTTCCAAAGGAAGGTTAAACAGTAAATTATGATGATGGTCAACTTTAGCTTTTAGCTCAGCAGCAGCTACATCCCCCACCTCCAACCTGTGGCAAGCAACTTTGGATGTGCAATGGCAAAAGCCTCCATGAAGCTTGTGGGTACAGATAGAGTTCTCTACCAGACAAAATGGCCCCAATGGTCCTACATTCTAAAATGGCTCCCATCCATAAAATTGTTCCTGCCCACCAGAAATGAGCCACTTTGGGAAAGTAAAACCTAACACCTCTGGAGAAGCAAAACCTAACTTGTTGCTCCACCCTGCTACCTGCATGATCCACCCCCTCCAATCACCTGCCATCCCGTGGCTAGCTCCTAAGTACAACTGTAAGGACCAAGTTTTCAGGTCAAGGTGGGCTCTCTCTGTGCCCCTTGCCCAGAAAAGAGCTGCAAAAATTCCATTCTGTATAATTCCATTCTGTATATGTCTCCCTGTGTTTCTGTTCCTCTTTTTTAGGGCAGCTCTCTGTCTTAGGCCACCTCCACCCTGTGTTTCTGTTCCTCTTTTTATGATCTAAAAGTCTAAAAATGAATCTCTCCTGCTTATCCCTGCTTAGGATAATCAATAGGAACTGATCTTGGCATTAGTCAGCTTAAGATAATCACGTTTTGTTAAGAATAAAAACTGATTAATCAAATGTTCTTTAGAAAGAGGAACTGATTCTGTAAACGTAGGTACTAGTAATTTTCCGCAAGTGCTCTTCCATACCCCTCAAATATCCAAGAATAAGCAAAAGACAAAAATAGTACCTATAAAAGGGAGAGCCTTCCCAACCCTATATAATCCTGCTTCAAAGATGGGTCTGGACTCTCAGTCTGAGCCGCTGTAACAGTGACACCCGAGGGTCCAGGCTCGAGCTTGCAATAAACTCCTCTTGTAATTGCATCAGACCTGACTCCTTGGTGGTCTCTGGGGATTTTGCGACTTGGGCACAGCACAATCAATCCCCAACCCTCAAGATGCTCTCCTGCCACACAGCCCTGTATAAACCCGTCCAGTTGGTCTCTCTCCTTCTATCAGCCCAGCAGCTCCTTCCCCAAATAAAGCCCTTCCTTAGGTGCTCCTGATTGGGCTGGTTTTCTGTCAGACACCAGGCTGAGCAATAAGACCCTGATATCCAAATGTAGGACTCTATTTAGATTGCTGCTTCTGCTCATTGAAAGGCAGATACAGAGGCCAACGCCTGCAGCACCAGTCCCCTCTCCCTTTGTTGCAGGACAGCCCCGCACTTGGAAGTGACTTCCAGGACTCTGAGAACCAGCGCCCTTCCCCGTCTACTTCATTTTTTCTTTTTCTTTTTCTTTTTCACGGAGCCAAACACTGAAGACTAGGATATTCTAAAAGAAATACATATATGAAACTTGAAAATCATTAGTTATGCACAGGAAAAAATGAAGACTGAGAAAAAACTTAACCCCCCGCCACAAAAAGACTCAATCTAAAAATGAGGAGTCGAACACATCTCAGAAGAAGTACAGTTGACCAATAAATACATGGGAAAAAAGAAGGTTCAATACTCTGGCCTATAGAGAGCAGCAAATTAAAACAACACTGAGATTTCATTTTACTCGAGAAAAAAAAAATGGCTGTTATTAAGAACTCAAAAAACAACAAATGCTGGAGAGGTTGTGGGAGAAAAGGAAGCTTTCTACATTGCTGGTAGGAATGTAAACTACTGCAGCCACTATTGAAATCATATGGAGATTCCTCAAAACACTAAAAGTGGAAATTTAACTCAACCCAGCAATACCTTTTCTCGTTATCTTCCCAAAAGAGTTAGGCGTGTAACTCATAATAGTTAAATCTCAAATACATTCTAAGTGGCCATAAATAGATGAATGAAAAAGAATATATATGAATAACATATATGTAGGAAAATAGATGCATTTTGGGACCATACTTCTAAGTGAAATAAGCCAGACCAAAAAGGTTAACTATTGCATAGCTCTTATATGAGAAACTGTTGAGGCTTGTATGTAGATTTCCCCCGAAAGCCTCAAGTACTCACAATTGGGACTTTTCTGGAGTGGCTGGATCTAGGGTGTGTGATACCAGGATTAAGAGTTTGTGGGCCAGGGATTTGACTCATTGGTTCTGCCACCTTCCTTGCAAGCACAAGGACCTGATTTCAATCCCCGGTACCAAAGGGGAAAAAAAAAATGGATAACCAAATTGGTTTAGCATAGTTCCAGGTGTAGATAACAGAATCCATACCCATATCCTGGGTATGGATGACACCACCCAAAATTCTTATAGCCTGAATATGATAAAGGGGAAAGAGAGACTTATTGCTGCTGACTCACTGTCTGCTACTTCTTGAGTGCTCTGCCATGGACTGTTTCTCCTCTGCTAGGCCCCTCTGCCATGCCATCCTGCCTTGGAGCCAACCACAGACTGAAACCTCTAAAAACTGTGAGCTGAAATCAACATTTCCTCCTTTAACTTGCGGGTATCAAGTGTTCTGTTGCAACAGTGAAAACGTAACCAAGAGAGAAACCCAAATTATAAATAATTTAAATAGAAAAATTTTTAAAAGATAGGAAATGGGGAGGTAGACATTGTGGAAACAGAAAGGGGTGTGTAGGTAGGGAAATGAAAGGATGAAGAGTTTGAGAAGGGGAAGAATAAATGATTAAGATAAATACAGCAACTCTCAAAGATTAATATAATTATTATGTACTGCGAACACATACCAGTAAAAAAGAAACTAAATAAATATAAAATCCCTATAAAGCAAAGCAAAAATTTTAAAAAAGAATGAAAAAGAAAAGGTTTTGTGATGGTCTTAAGTTTTACACACCAGGCTAATCCTTGATACAGAGAGCTTACAATAATCAAAAATAAACAAAAAAAAAAAAAGACAATGCCAATTTCTGGAGAAGAAGAAAATCTTATCTCCAGAGATGTTGTTAGATACAAATGTTTTCAAAAAAGTGCAGAGTACACAAAGAGAAATATGATTCATTCCAACAGAAAAAAAACAAGCCAATGGATGATCCTTGGAAAAGAACATAACAAATGTAAGGCTACAAGATCCATCCCAATGACGAATATAATTGTACTGTATATCTAAAAAGTACCAATAAACTCAATGATAAAAAAGAACAAATGACAGATAAAACTTTAAAACAGCTATCTAAAAAGTGCTCATTGAACTAAAGGAAGACATAAAGAAAATAAAGTAAATGATATATGAGCAAAGCAAAATATCTATAAAAGACACAAATTCCAAAACGAACAATCCCCCCCCAAAAAATTATAGAGCTGAAAAGTAAAATAACTAAAATGAAAATTTTGCTAAAGTTGTTCAAGGGCAAATTTGAGTATGCATAAGAGAAAAATCGTAAGCTTGACATTAGGACAATAGAAATTATCAAGTCTAAGAAACTGAAAGAAAAAAGATTTACTGAAAGTTTTTTAAAAAGTCTAATAGACCTCATGCACCAACACACTCATCAGGGAGTTTCAGAATGAAAACAGAGGAAGAGAGGTGCACAGGCATTTGCTGAAGAGATAATGGCCCAAAACTAAAATTTGATGAAAGATGTAGATACAAAGAAGAGCAGTGAATTCCAGGTAGGATTAATGAAAAGAAACCTACAGTGAGACATATTATGATCAGACTCACAAGACAGAAAAAGACAAAGACAAAAGAATTTTGGAATCAGCCCAAAGAGAAATGACTAATCACATATAGGAGATCCTCACTAATATTAGCAACAGATTTCCCATCAGAAATTTTGGACATCAAAGATAATAGGCTGATATATTCAAAGTGTTAAAAGAAAGAAAACTTTCACCCAATAACCCTAAGTCAAGTAAAACTGTCCTTCAAAAGTGAAATAGGAATTGAGTCATTTCCAGATAAACAAAAGCTGAGCGGCCCCTGACCTGCACATCTGCCCTTCGACAAGCCCTAAAGGCAGGCCTGCAAGTTGATTTAAAGGACAGTAGACAGGAATTGGAAACTGTGAAAAGCGAGGACCTCAGTAAAGGTAAACTCAAGGAAACTGCAAAATCTAGCTTTGTGTAACAAAAGTCTATAACTGTATTTTGGTGTTCTATATGACTAAGAAACTAATAATTTTTAAATCGTTAGCCTAAAGCTCAATAATATTATAACTTTGGTTTATAACTCCAAATTTTGTTTTCTACATAGTGTAAGAGACTAAAGCATAAAAGTGTTTTATTTATGATTTGGTATGTGTAATGTCCTCTGTTATAATTTGGGGACACCCAAAACTGAAAGTTGTAAATAAGCAGAGTGCTTGCATGCCATTGAAGGTAAGCTGGTATAAATTCAAGTTAGTCTATTACAGCATCAGGACGTTGAGGGAAATACCCAAGGTAACCACAAAGAAGTTAGTTACATACATAAAAGGAACGGAAAAGAAATTAAACATTTGACTACCAAAAAAAAAAGATCATCTAAATATAAAAGAAGACCATAAAGCAGGGTCCTAAAGAGATATTTGTATCCCTACCAGTGTATGTCATGGTTTAGATCTAAAATCATCCCCAAAGTGTGTTTAGGAGGTGGTTGGGTCGTGGGAGTGTTGCAGCTGCCTGGGAGGTGTTGGGAGGTGGGGTCTGATTGGCAGAAGCTTCCTGGTTCTTCCTTCTACACTCTGCCTCCTGGCAGCCTTGAACTGAGCAGCTTTCCTTCACTGAGGGTTTCTATTGTATGTTTCATCCTGTGGAATATGGGCTAAAACTTCTAAAATGTGAGCCAAAATAAACATCTCCTCCTATAAGTTGCAGGTGTCCCAGAAACAAGGAAAATGACTAAGACACCATGTTAATTATAACATTATTCAAAATAACTTAAAAAAGCAAGCAACACAAGTTTCTGTCAACAGATGAATGAATGCACATAGCACCATCTGTAGACGCGGTGAAATATTATACAGCTTTAAAAAAGGAAATTTGTCATTTCCTATAGCATGGATGATCCTTGCTAAGGGTATTATGCTAAGGGAAGTAAGCCAATCACAAAAAGAAAAATACTGCATGGTTCTACTGATATAGTGAACCTAAAGTATTCAGAATCATAGAACAAGAAAGTAAGACGGTGGTTGCCAAGGCATGGAGGGGGTGGGGAATGGGGTGGTAGTAATTAGTATAAAGTTTCAGTTTTGTTAGAAGTTTCTGAGATGGATGGAATATTGGCTGCACAATGAGAATACACATTCACTAAATTTTACACCTAAAAATGGTTAAGATGGTAAACTTTTTATAATATAATGATTTATTATTTTTAGAACAAACATAAATGCAAATTTTACCACAATAAAAAAACTAATGGAAAAAACCCTCAAGGCTTGTGAGCATCAATAATCCTTCTGTGAGGCTTTCTATGATTAATTAGCCTTTGCCTTTAAGCATAAATAAAACTCAAACCACAATAAAGCAGGCATCATGTTAGTTTTCATTTGAGGGTGTGGTAAAATGGAATCTAAACAGTGATCTAAAATAACAGAATTAGATTACATTTGAGGTTAAAAGTCACTTTTATACTATGCACAATATAAATTAGCAATGTCATTATTTTTATTCCCTTCAGACAAAGCACAAGAAAAAAATAAGCAAGCACATACAAGTGATTTGGGTGTATGTGTGTTGTTTGAGAAAGTACAGTTTGTTTTAAATCTGAGCCCAATCAAAGAAAAAGAAAATAAGAACACCCTCTGAACCATAGCAAAGCCTAAAACTATACATCTATTTTTTCCTCCCCATTCCCCCATCTGGTTCCATAGACTCACTGTGCAAAAGTAAGAAACTAAAAGTGAAGACACCAACAGAAAAATGCTTTTATACTGCATCAGCATATGTATTGCTTTTGAATATCACTCAACTAAGTAATTTCTAACAAAATCAAAATAGGATTATGGCTAAAAATAAAACTCTTTGGGGGACGGTGATTGAAATAGAGGCTAGAGCAAGTCTCCATCTTCCATGCATAGGTCCCATTCCATTTCCAGACACTGGACAGAAATGAGCGTCACCAAGAGCCCTTTTCTTTGGCACGGAGAACTTAGCAACCACACAGAAATCTAACACATTCTCTCTGTGTGACATCATGGTATTATGAAATTCTTAGGTTTTGGCTTCTTAAATTTCTGACTAGAATTTTTTCATGTCAACTGTCAGTTTATCAGAGCTGCATTGAGGACAGAAGGTATGACAGCTCCCAAAGAAGACAAGAGTAATATCAAAAATCGAATATGGATGTGAAGTAATCAAGCCCATGGCAGTGCATTTCCAGGGAAAATTTCATTACTCAAGTCAAAATGTTATCTAATGGGCTAGCATGGGTTTAGCACATAACAGAATTTAGGTGCATTCTGGGGTGCATCTGGCACTGAACTCCAACTCTTTAACTCACGTAGATACGATCATTTTGTTCACTCATCAAGATCCATTCATTGAGTGCCTGCCTTCAAGTTCAGGGTTGAGAGAAAGCTGGACAGGAAAACCAGCCGTGATGGCAGAGAGTAGCATGTGCTTTCAGAGGCCTTTGCATACTTGTCTTAGCTACAGTAAGGTCACAAGGGTCAAGGAAGCTATTCCCAGCCAGAGCTACTGGGTGGACAATTGGGATTTAGGGAAGAGAAAAGAGGAAGGAAGGTCTTCAGGTGGTGGCGGAAGCATGGACAGATCTAAGGGCTACTAGGAGATAAAATAGTACTTATGGGTCAGATGTCAGAGATTAGAGAAAGGATGAGTAGACAAAGAGAAAAAACAGTCTCAGCGGCGCAGCTGGAGGTCCCACAGATCTGTCTCTTGCTTCAACAGGGTTTGGACGGAACAGATCCAGGGACTCCCTTTTTTTCATCCTCCATCCACCTTCCAGTTACAGATTTCACGATCATCACCTCGCTGGTCTCCCGCTTCCTGAACCGGCCAACACCGTTCTTTTGTGGGTAGCTCCTTATTGCTGACCAGCCACGACTTCTCAGATTCATCAGGATTATTCCTCCAATGTGGAGGCGGCCATCCACTGCCTGGTGAACGTTCACCTGCGGGCCTTCTACACCGACCTCCCTCTGGGCCACTATTCTGACCCTGATGATGTGGCTCTGGCGGGTGTGGGCCATTTCTTCCGAGAGCTGGCCAAAGAGAAACGCGAGGGCGCTGAGCATCTCCAGAAGATGCAGAACCAGCGGGGAGGCCGAGTGCTCTTCAAGACGTGCAGAAACTTCCGAAGATGAATGGGGTGAAGCCCTGGACGCCGTGGAAGCTGCCCTGGCCCCGGGGAAGGACTTGAGCCAAGCTCTTCTGGATCTTCAGGCCCTGGGCTCTGCCAGAACAGACCCCATCTCTGTGATTTCCTGGAGAACCACTTTCTAGATGAGCAGGTGAAGCTCAGGGAGAAGACAGGCAACCACCTCGCTCAGCTCCGCAGGCTGCGGGCCCCAGGCTGGGCTGGGCGAGCACCTCTTGGAAAGACTCACCCAGAGACCCATGGCCTCTGAGGGGCTCCTGCTCACCCCGCATCAGGGCTTCGGCCTGACCCTCTCGCTCCAGCCCCGAGGCGGCTCTTTCACCTCTGGAGCCCCCTCCCAAGTCTTGGACCAAAAGAAAATAAAGCCTTTGCAGGAAAAAAAAAAAAAGTCTCATTGTTCACACATGTGTATCTCTGTTAGCATTTATTGGCCAAATATTAGGTTGGCCTCAGGGAGAATAGAAATATGAAAAATATATGTTCCCTGCTCATAAACTCTTCAAGTTTAGACTGAGTGTGGACACTGAGGAGGGAGTGCAGCAGGCTCTCTCAAAGCAAGCACAATGGGACCCTGCGTGGCAAAATTCTTAGGATAAGTAGTTGGGGTACAAAGGCGCTGGAGCCAGTTCCATCTGGATGTAAAGTTAGGATTAAGAAAAGTGTGTGTTCAAGGTGCCAGCCACTCCCTCCCCACGCCTTTGAGGGAGTACAGCACACTTCCCTGCTAAGCCAGGTCCTTTTCTCAAACAAGTCTCCAGGCACGCACGTCCAGCAGCTGGTCTATAACTCCGTGTACCCTCTAGCTGAAAAGCTTGGCCTTTGAAGGTAAAGGAAGAGAAAGTGATAAAGGTCAGATAACACTAGGGAGAACCCCTGAGAGCGGCTAAAACTGGATCTCCCCACACACATGCACTCCTCCCCTCCCTCCTGCCCGCACCTCTCTCCTTAACCCTAACTCCAGGAAGAAGCAGAGATAGAAAAGGCCTTCAATGGGCAGTGACAGCCTTGGCCAATGCCAACTTCTTGTACAATTTGTTCTCCAGAGGAGAACTAGTGTTGGCTCCATGGCCCACATATATTTTCCATCCTACAGTAAAGACAGAGAGAGAGAGAGAGAGAGAGAGAGAGAGAGAGAGAGAGAGAGATTGACTTAATAAACTAGAGAAAGAGGCCCCAGGAAAAGCTCCTAAGCAGGGATAAAGGCAAAAGTAAATTGCAGTTCTTGTTATGAATGGCAGTGGGACCGGTGGGACCCTATGAGGAAGGAAGCCAGCCTCCCTTGTTCCTCAGTATAAAACAGTCTCAGTATTGCACTGGAAAGAGAATGGAATGCTCATCAATTATATTAAAAGTAGACTGAATTATTAAAATGCAGCAATGTTTGCCAAAAGCAGATGAAAAACAGAAATTCAAAACAAGGTGAGGTCATTTGCGAAAGCCCTGCCTTGCCACAAACTCCCCGCAGCTGACAGTTCTCCTGCGTGAGCGCGGTGCTGATGGGACGTGGGCGGGAAAGAGGAGCAGGGGAAGGGGCACAACCCCCAAGAAATGGCTCGTAGGTCTCCTCCTTTTCAACTTTTTCCAAGACAGAGAGCAGAGCGACATCTCCCTTCCCCCTTCTGTTTAACAGGCATCTGCATCAGCGGAGACTCAGGGAAACGCCAGTCGCATCCTTGTGGGAAGCACGGTTTCGATCATGCACCTATTTTATATTCATGCTCATTAATCTTGGACTCTGAGATTTATTACAGCTCAAACCAGCCAAACTCTGGTAATTTCTGAGCCTGAACTTGGATGAATCGCTCTTCCTATACTATTGGAATTTTAATTGTGAACCTTGAAATAACCTTAGAAATATCTGGTCATTGGCTTTTAATTTCCCAGTGGGGGAAAGTCAAATCCAGAAAAGTCAGGTGCTTTTCTGTAGTGTGGGGAACATGTTAGTAGCAACTCCAGGACCAGAATCTAATATTTCTGGCATCTGTTACAGCATAAAAATGAAGAAAGAAGCATTCTGATCTGGAATAAGTAATTCAAGAACAAAATTTAGAATGCTGGTTCTTGGGTATTCTAACAGCACTTCGTCATTGTACTGTCTTAATAAGATCTAGTAAATGGTGATGTCATAAAAATAGCGAGAATGGCAAGAATGCCCAAACTTTTATTGCGATTTGAATGATTTTATAAAGTTTTTTTGAAAACTCCTCTTAAAACTATTGCCACAGTACAAATTTACTTTACTCAAAATACATACTGGGAGGTGAGGGGGAAATCAAAATCCCACCTATTCTGGGGAAATAAAGAAAAACTTGAAGAGACTGGCAAAACTTGCAAAGGAGAGATTAAATTAAAAGAAAATTGGCTCTTGTTGCTTTAATCATCGATAGGATGGAAATTTTTTTGACAATCACTGTCAATTGGCATGTAAGCCACTATTCAATCATCCAAATTTGAAGCAGAAAGCACCGTTTTCTTCTTCAGTGGGCTCAGATATTAAGATCTTACAAATTATGGGGATGTTGACTATAATTAGTTACTCTTACAATTTCTTTTCTTCTTTTCTCCATAATGAGTTCTTACAATCAGGGCACACACAATACGGTTTCCAAAAGATATGCGGGGGTGGGGGTGGGCCCAGAAAGAGATGGAATGAGGCTTTTGCTCAAGAGAAAGAAGTACTGTACTTTTTAAGAGAGAAGACAACTAAATGATTTCCAATACTAGAAGTTTCACTGTTTTGAGAGAAAGGTTATGGATATAAATGATTTTTCTAGACATGTGTAGAATTTAATATGGGGGCTCTGGGTGACCCAGCATTCAAGATTATTTTTAAGAAGTTCAGTTCTTCTGGAAGTGCTGTGATTTCTATTCTACATTTCCAAACTCAGTGCCGCTCAATATCTCAGCTTCTCCTGTGGAAATGGAAATTTCTCAAGTTCCATTTTCAGTTTTTGATTTTTTGTTTGTTTGTCTTTGTTTTTGTTTTTGTACTGGGGATCAAACTTGGGTCCTTGTGCTTGCAAGGCGGACAGAGGAACCACTGAGCTAAATCCCCAGCCCCATTTTCAGACGTTTTTTGAGAACGAATGAACGGTTTTTAAAAGAATTCTGTGAAAAGTTTATGAGATATTTATATCACTTTTTGTCACTTTCCATAGTTTTCAGAATCTTGAGATCAAGACGACCAAAGAGAATAATTGCACAGACAGATAGGGCCATCTAATAAGTATCAATAGGAGTCTTGAGTGTGTATGGAACATAAGTCTCCCATCATTTCTTTGATATTTTTTAACACTGTCACTGAAAGAGCTCAGGTCCCTGGATCACACTGTACCCACTCACTACTGTGGTCAGAAGTAGGCTTCTGAGCCCTATGGTATAGAACCAGAGTTCCAGCTTCTTCAGTTACTGTTCAGGTCACTCATGGGAAGTCGCGTCCCATCCCTGAGACCGTTGTATTTGTGAGACAAGTGAGGCAGAATGATGAGTAGGGTTTTTTCTAATATGTTTAAGTCTCTGTGGCCCCAGGATGAGACCCCACTGGCCTATTTCAAAAGAGACTACCAATGTAGGAGTCGACCAGGAAACACCAGGAATCGAGGTGAGACACCTCCCCGAAAAACTTCCCTTGTGAGTCAGAGGTATTGGCCACCAACTACTGCCTCAGCCTCCTCATCAGAAAGTTATGGAACTTGCACAACCATAAAAGTGAACATACCATGGTAGGTAGAAATGCAAGATTCAGTGTAACACAACTGAGGAAAATGTCTGAGCTCTCAGAACTCTGGTTACATGTGGATAACACTTACTTATCCCAATCCTCAAATTAAACAGATCTTTCCAGACTTCTGCTCTAACCCTGAAGTAGAGAGCTCTGTTGGGCTTGGATTCCCAGTACAGACTTCCTTCTTCTGCCTATGACACGCTCACTGCCCACTTCTCCAACCCCATCATGTTTCCTGGACTCCCTCACAGAGTGTGAGCCTTTGTGGCTGTTTCGAGTGTGTCAAGCTTTTCTCTGTTTTAGGGACTCACGTAGCCCATCCCTTTGTATGGATAAAGCCGTCTGTTTCAAGACGAGTCACCTTTCTCCTGTAGAATCTCTCAGATTAAATTTCACCCCTCGGAAAGGCTTTCTCTGAAGATCACATCTAGACTATGTCCTGCACCCTCCATTTATTCTCTGACCGACACTTAACTCATTTCTTCTCTGGTGCTAGTTGCAATTTGTAGCGGTTTTGCTTTTATTTTTAGCTTTTCTGCGTGTCTTTCCAAGAGGGAAAAGATCATGTCTACATTGTTTAATGTTGTATTCCAGGTGTCTGTATTGTGCCAGACACAGAATAGGTAACAAATGTAATGATATTTTGGCTTCACGTTTATGAATATAGATTCCAAATTATATCTGCAAAAGTTCTTTCCCCCGTGTAAACTGTCTATGTCTCTAGCCACTTAATACTTACATTTGGCTATCTTACATTCAGTTAAAGATGGGACACAAAACTACATTGATAGTGTAAATGCTTTCAGAGGTACTGCTGTAAAAAAAAGCTTTATTATCTGTGTGTGTGTGTGTGTGTGCACTAAATGTTGTTATGGTACAGAAGAAATATGATATAATATATTATATATACAATATACAATATTATATATTTGTTAGGTGCTACCTAACAAAACCCACAAAACTTCAGTAGCATATAATAATAAAGATAATTTATTTCTCATGCTTCTGGTGTGGGGAGCTAGGAAGCTGATCCTTACTTGGATTATCTGTCATTTGGCTGATGTGGGCCATCTTGCCTTGTAATGATGGAGCCCAAAGTGATGAGTTTGGGCAGCTGGAGCAGGGCCCTGAAAAATTATGTGTGGCAGAGAATGTTACAGGGCTAGGTAAAGAATAGGAGATACTAATGTATCAAAATAGCAACGGAGGGAACTCATCCCCACAAAGGACTCAAATTTTGCCCTCCAGGAAGGTGTGTTCTAATTGCAAGACAAAAAAAGTTTCTTTTTCTTGGGTACCAGGCAACCTTACGCTTGCCAGGCAGGCGCCGCACCCTGAGCTACATCCCTATACCATTAAAGAAAAGTTTCTTACACTGTAGTTTGCTGCTGTGATAGAGATGACTATGGAGAGCCAGGAAAAGGTAACTGCCTGAGGGAGAGGGAAATCTTCACAACAGACTCAAGATACCAATATGGCAGCTCCTGGGATTTCTACATGTTCAACAAAAAGAAAATGAAATAATTTTAAAGGAATACAGAAGTCCATAATGTACCAGTCCTGCCTTCAAAGAAGTTAATGTCAGAGAAATTCTGGTGGATAAACATCTGCTACCTGATCCCTTCTGCAGAAGAAATTATTAAGTCTGCTGGGTATAGGGAGGGCACACAAGAGGGATTGTCATTACACTGAAGTAAATAGAAAAAAAAAGATTTACCCTAACATTTACCTTCTTATTAATAACAGACTTATTGAGACATAGTTCACACATCATGAAAATGATACTTTCTAGATGTACAGTCCCATGGTTATTAGTCCCACAGTATTCTGCAAACATCACTATCTAATTTTAGAGAGCTTTCATCACTTCCCAGGACACACACACACACACACACACACACACACACACACACGGTCACATGCACACACCCTTCTGGAAATTACTAATCTACTTCCTCTGTGTGGATTTACTTATACTGGATGTTTCACATAAGTGAAATCATACAGTAGGTGTTCCTTTGTGACTAGCTCCTTTCGCACAGCATAATGTTTTTCAGCCTCATCTATGTCACATCCTGAATCAAAATTTCACGTTTTTCTTGTCAAAAATACATGCAGTTATGCTATTACATCACACTGTTTATACATTCATTAGTTTAGTACATGTAGGTTCCTTCCACTTTTTCGCTACTATGAAGAATGTTGGTATAAGTACTCATGTGGGGTTATTTTGTGGGGATTGCATTGAATCTGTAGATTGCCTTTGGTAAAATCATCATTTTAATAACTTTAATTCTATCAACTCATGAACATGGGAGGTATTTCCATCTTATAATGTCTTCAATGTCTTTCTTCAGTGTTCTACAATTTTTATTGTAGAGCGCTTTGACCTCCTTGGTTAGGTAGATTTCCTTGTATTTTTAAGCTATTGTAAATGGAATTGTTTCCTGATTTCTTTTTCAGCTAGTTCATTATTGGTATATAGATGAGCTATTTATTTTTAAATTTTGACTTTTTATCTTGGACTTTCTTGTATTTTAAAACACATTTCCTTCTACTTGATTTGATTTCTGAATATTATGAACTCATATTATAGATACCTATCCATTATTTATTTGAGTGATATAACTCTAATTATAGAAGATAATAACGGAAAGGAGCAAGGCACCTAAGTCATTGGATTTTATAACAATGATCTTGAGCCTAAGTATATATGAATTCTGAAAGGGTTCATATTATGGTTTGGGTCTGGATGTCCCCCCAAAGCCTCATGCGGTCACAGGCTTGACCTAGAGTGTGAGAAGCTGGACCTGATGCAACACTAGGCTCAAGGACACTAGGATTAAGGGTGTGAGTGCTGCCCACCCTAAGTAGCCTGAACGAGATTATACGGGCAGGGAGACAAGTTAAGGTTGCCTTGTTACCTTTGCTGCCTTGTGTGTGCCACGTTGTTTCTGCTCTGGCTGATTATGGACTGAATCTTCTAAGAAATGTAAGCTAAATAAACCCCTTCCCCTCTAACTTTGGGTGTCTGGTATTTCATCTCAGAAAGCAGAGAAGAGTAACTGACACAGTTCATTTTTTATTTTTCGGCACTTCCTGCATTGTGAAACACATGTGGGATATAAGAAATAGATCAATAAATCCTATATAATTTAAATTGTCTTACAATTATTTTACCAAACTTATTTCTAGAAAGCAAATGGAGCACCCCATGCCTACTAGGCATTTTATAATATGTTTTTGATTTACTAATTAATTAGCTATCTTTATGCTTAACTCAAATAAACTTTGGATCTTCCTTGGTATCTGCAGGGCTGGTATAAACCTTCATAAATGTACTTCCATAATGTTTTGCTTTTTTCCAATAAATTTCCTTCAAAACATAAGTATACGCCTCTTAAATAATAGTGACATTTTACTTTATTTATCTTTAATGCACATAAGAAATAAGCAGAGGAAACATGCATACTTTCAAAATGTGCCAATCAAATGCCCTTCATGGTACTAATTCTCCCACCAGGTTGCAAACAATCTATGCATTTGCTTGGCACAGCACCTGTGCCTGTTATTATTTATTCTATGATAACAGTGTAAACATGTGTAATGCAGAAGTTGGAAAAAACATTTAAAAATAGCCTTATCCCTTAGAGAGAAGGGGAGATATCAAAAGCACCAATATGTGTTACATGAATGTACCAACTCCCTATGATGAATGCAATTACCAGGTACTGCAAATAGGTACTCATACATTTTTTAAAATTTAAAACACAAAGTATTATAACTGAGGTCTGAAAATAAAATTAACATCATACAAAGGGCCACCTTGGACCATAAGGCTGTTTGCCCCTTATATATGCAATCTATTTCTCACTATCTCTTTTGCCAAGTAAAGCTTACGATTGGGCTATGTAAACATGATCTTTATTCCATGTTGTAATATCCTGTATACCTTTCCACACTGGCCAGAAGATCAAATTCAACACTCCCCCCATTTCTGAGCTCAAAACAATATGTTTCAGATGATTGTCTCCATATACTGGGAGACTACATTTTGTTTCTTAGCCCAGCAATTTTATAGCGCTATTGTAAAGCATTGACTTCAGTTTCATATAATCAGGCTTGGCACAGATAGTGGCTCTTATCCAGACCTATTTAATTTCACCTTTTAGGAATTATGTAAATATCATATGTCTCTTTTCGAAATTAACCACCACCGTGTTGCATTACTGACGTCACCTCTTACGGACCACACAATGCATCAACCTTACCGTTTGTCTTTCTTATGTTTAGCTCATGTGTTGAGCACCTGAAAACCATTCTTAAAACTTACCACCCACCCTCTCGCCCGATCTGCCTCTAACTTTTAAATCATGTGTGTTAATTTCTGGGGACTTGGCCCGGCTGACAAGCAGGACGTGAGGGTCTGTGCTGGCCATGGATTGCAGGGGTGCAGTACAAGGTCACTTTAATGACGTAGTTATACATAATAGTTTGGGGCTATGACCTGAATGGAGCAGAAAATAAGCAAAAGAGTTCTGCAAATATTTCGCTCTTGTGCAGATATCCATATGGTAGGGAAAGGGATAAACAGGAGATCCCTGGGTCCAGGTTAGAGTTTGCACCGCAGCTTCTAAACTGCATGACCTGGGGAGAATTCTTTTCCTAATCCTCAGTTTCTTCATATGGAAAATAATCATCATTTTTACCTACAAGATGGACTTGTTATAAAGATCACATGAAAAATTCACATAAAGAAAAATATGAGAAAATGAAGAAATGGAAATGAAGTGTTTGCAAAGGGGGAGGGAGGAAGGGTGAAGGGAGGGCAGGGACAAGGGGAAAAAATGAGAACCAAGACCTGTCATGTAGAGGTACAAGATCCCAGTGATGAATGTAACTCTACTGTATACCTAAAATGTACCAATAAACTCAATGAGGGGAAAAAATTCACATAAAGCACTTAGCACATGGCTGCTGCATACTAACTGCCCCCAAAATTGTAGTGGTTACTATTATCTCTGTTTTGTGGCTGGTAGTATTTGAGATTTGAGGCGGACTGTCTGATTATAATAGCCCAGATCAACATGACTGGGCCCCAAACAGAAGCAAGGCATGTTTTGTCCAAACCTTAAATACCTTTACACAACTTTAATCCTTCCATTACAAAGATATATCATTTGTCGATTTTATGTTTTACAGATTTTTTTCCCAAAACATTTTTGAGAAAAGAGGCATAAAGGTAAGGAACCCTTCTACATGTACTGATGAACTGTGCTCACCCTGCCCTGTTCCAGGTGTGTTCCTGCCCTCTCCGCACTCAGGCACACAACCCTGCCCAAGTGCTGTAGGTGACAGGAGAGCAGATGTGTGTCAACGTCCACGCTCTAGGGCAAAGCTTTAACCCTGGCTCTGCCACCTACAAACCGAGTGACTGAGGGCATGTTACTTAACCTTCCTTCCTGAATAGCCAAAAAGTGAGGTTAATAACAGCACCCACCCCAGGGACCTGAAGGGACAACTACACTGAACCATCTCCATCAACACTGGTCCAAAGTCACCGTCCTCACCATGGGATGCTGGCCTCAGAAATAGCATTGTGTGTGCACCGTAAACATAAGGCACACCCATAGAATGCCAGCATGGCCCCTTTCTGTGCATGCTGACTATTTTTCCTTCTGTGGTCTGTCCTTCAGTGCTCTGCAATGACCAGTCTACAAAGAATGACACTTGTTTTATCCTCTGTTTGGAAGCTCAGTCATCCATCAGTGCTTCTAGAAATCTGGAAACCTTCAATTCTCATTTTAGGCCACCACAGTACACTTTGTGCGTTGCTGTTACCATTTTGTCTTTCAAGGCAAAACAAAATAAAACAAACAAACAAACAAACAAACAAAACAGCTGCTACATAGTACAGCTTTGCTACCTAATATTTCAATCCCCTGGGAAGAGTCAAGGCCTGAATTTTATATTAGTGACTATACCAGCTCTAACTGATGCTCTTTGATAAGTGCCCAATAATGCTATGTGGTCACGACAGACATTTTTTCCATGGCTTTGTTTGTTCAGCACCAGGAGAGCAATTTGCACATATACACATCCTGTACGAGTCAGTGCTTTCTGGAAAAACAGATTTAATGAATGATATACAAATATATAAGAACTCACAAGGTTGCCTTACAATGGCTGCCCTCAGAGTCAGGTATGGAAGGGTGCACAAGGTCAGTTTGCACTCCAGGGATCCGAAGGATCCAGCAGAAGGTCTGGAACTCACTGTGGTGTCCCGTGTGAGTCCATATCAAGAGGCCACTGGGTCTGCACGCTTAAGCCACAAGAAGGTGAAGGTGAAGACCGAAGCTCCTTGGAAGAAACAGAAGTGAGCCTTCCTTCTTTGTCTCCCTTTTATACCATTCTGGCAACAGTCCTCCCTAGGGTGGGTTTTCCACATCCAGAACTATGCTGAAACAGTCTAGTTGGACATTTCTTACTCCATGTGACACAATCAGTTATCTACCACAGTCCTCTATCATTAATTCTGTGAATGGTTTTTTATGTCACTTGTACTTTCTCCTGCTTTCTCATGGACTCCTCTCAGTGTTATGTTGTTCTTCTTTGTGTCATCTAGGAGCTGTCAGATTGATTTCTCATGTTCCCTTACTTTTTTTTTAGGAGATCCCTCTTTTCATGGTCACTGACTGCCATTCTGTCTTCAATATCTGACATCCTGTCTTCAGATTGGCTCAGTCTGTTATGTATATTTTTGGTAGAGGTTTTAGTCTCCTGTATATCTGTTTGAATCTGTTTCATGGATTCCATTTCTTTCCTATGTTGGGCATTCATGACTTCTTTCATGGTCCTGAGCTCATGTATGTTTTTATCTGTTTCTGTTCTAGAGACTCTAATCATATCTTTCATTCTACTCACCATCTCTGATCTTGGGAATTATTTGTTTTGAATTTTTGTAGAGCCTCGTTCATCTGTTTTGTTACTTCCTGTGCTATCAGTTCAGTGTGCCCAGATGGTTGATTATCAGACTTTTCTACCTTGCTTCCTCCAGAATTTGCCTTTGATGAACAGGCAGCCTTTGTTTGTGCTTGTGCCTTGCTCGAATGTATTCTCATTTCTATTTTTGTTGTTGGTATTGCCCTTGGTTTAATTCCTGGGTTAATACTTTGATCTTCCTGTTACTGCTTGTCTTTAGGTTTTGAGGCTCTGATGACTCTGAGGCAATCTTATTTTCATTATACCAGGAAGGACAACTGATTAAATCAACCACAACACCTTAGCCCAACTAATATAATCAGCAACACAATAGCATCAAGCATAGCTTAGAAAAATGACTATTTGTAGTAGTTGTTAATCTATCACCTTTAACTGTGTGAATTAAATCAAAATCGAGGCTAGAACTCAGAACAATGCCTTTACGACCCCCCTGTGCATCTGTGATATGAATCCAGGTACCAGCCCAGCCAGGAGGCCAGAGGTGGGGGATGGGGGAAGATGGTTGCAGGTGTCTCAGGGATGTGCCTCTCACTATTTGTCTGCCCAGGCCTGGAGGGTGGGACTGTGGTCCCAGGCCTCTTACAATAATTTGAATTTATGAATCCAGTACCATTATGAAGCCCATATCCAATGATTATGTATGTTTGCTGATTTTTTTTATGAAGAACTGTTAGCATGTTTATCCCTTAGCATGGAAAGAACCGTAACTACTGTTATAGAATATTTAATATTTATCCATCTTAACATTTCTTTATGCTGTAGGTAAATTACCGTGTACTATAAATACACTAAATCAAAGAATTTAGTCCTGGAAATAGAAGTTTCAGGAAGTATCTGTTAAAACTACAAGTCTGCCAGGTGACATAAGTCAGTGCTGATTAGAGGAAGACAGCTAATCACTTACAAAAAGGATGTCTGGTAACAGATTAACTAAGTGAAGTAATAGTGTCAGTCCTCCGCGGGTACAGCAGCACTGTCAGGGTGTTAAAGTTCATACCAAAGAGCAACTGCACAGCTCCCAGAAAGTCTCTGTGAAGAAAGCTCTTACACGATTGAAAAGGTAAGTGATGCATAGACTGGGTTGGATTACTGAGTCCGCTTTATTAAAATAGTATGCATGTGACTCAGGAGTAAAAAGAAATCAGCTGTAGCTTAGTGCTGTCGACACAACAAAATGAGCCACGTTCGACCAGTGACATTTTTACAGGGACTTGAGACTCCTTCCGGGTGTTTGCATTAGAATCTTGAAATACTGGGCCGAGGGGCTGAGAAGACAGGAAAAGCCTGGGGTTCTCAAAAAGGTGTGACCGAGTCATACACAAACACAAGCCTACTACATTAAGGCGTCGATTTGTGAGGCGGCAGAGTGAGCACGTGCGGCGATTGGACAGTAACAGCTTATCAATCAGTGACAGTGATTGGTGACTTCGATGCTGTAGGACTTGTGCTCCATAGAAAAGACGGACTGCACTTGCCAAGTCCCCTGAGTGGAGAAGCTGGACCCAGATTCTTCTCTCTCTTCCTGTGCATGCGGTGGGCTCTGCAATTGTTTCTTAACAGAAATTACAAGTAATTCTCATTTTCATCAGAATGTTGTCGGGTTGTTTGAAAGGTTATATTTGGTAACCAGAAACGGGAATCTTCTTTGACTTCATTCATATTTCACAGGATAGAAGCTTCAGGAAGTCGGAAGAGAGGAATTTTTGTGGATGACACAGTGTACTCAAAGATTAGGAAGATGGGAATGTGGAAGACATTGTCAAAGTACTGTTTCTTGCACCGTCTTGTTCCTATTTCTTTAATAATGAGTAATTTTCAGATGCTCTTGCTTATTCTGTTCCTGAGCTCAGAAACTTCAAAGCTCATTGCTAAAGCAACTCACACTGATGTATTAACGCGCTGTAGTAACAAGTTCATGTCAGGAACTTGAATCTGCTTCATTATACCTGCATGTAATGTTTGTTTCTCTCATGTTCCTACAATTATTTCTTCTTATTTTCTTTATCCATTAACTCTTTCTTACCCATTTTTAAATGTTCTCTGTCCTTCTACTATAAACTAATATTATTTCCTTTTTCTTTCTCTTCTCTCTCTGTGGCAGGCTATGGATTCAACCAAGCATTGAGTAAAATTATTTGGGGAGGAAAAAACTGTAACTTTTGATCAGATATAGATGTTTTTGCTTATCATTATTCCCTAAACAATATAGTATAATGACTATTTTCACAGTATTTGCATGCTATTGGGCATTATAAGTAACCAGAGATCACTGAAAGTATCATAGGGGAAGATAGGAGTAGGTCACATGCAAATATATGGCATTTTATACAAGGGACTCGGGCACCCACTGGTTTGGTGTCTGCAGGGAGTCCTGGGACAAATCCCTCCTTGGAGACTGAGGGACAGCTGTGCACAGAGCACTCCAGACCAGGTAAGAAGCTTATCTCGGGTGAATGTAGCCCCATAACTCCGTATGCTGTGCCTCTGTTTACCCACAGCCATGATGGACACCAACAAGATGGTCATCAACTTGGCGCTCTGGCGGGACTCAGAGTGGAAAGAGTTCCACTGGGAATGTGCTGCTGGGAAGCACTGAGTTCCATAGCAGCTTTTCCCCCTGTTCTGTCACCAAGGACTGCAGCCTGGGCCACAGCTGTCATCTCCACTGCTTTATGCACGGAGCGGGGCAAGAGGTCACCCTGCAGGTGCAGGTGCTGGATGCTCCTGGTTACCCACATAGAGAGCTGAGCACGAAGCAGGTGAAGCAGTAGCTTAAGAGGGCACTGGAACATCACTTTGGGCCAGAAGGCCTCCATCTAGCACTGCTGGACCAGAGAGCAGACACACCTTTCTGTGGACAGGAAGCTTCCTACCCCATCAAGCTCCTCCAGGTAACACAACCAACTATGCTGTCACTGCGGTTCCCCTGAGGGACACTGTTATCTTCAAAGGCAAAAACCATGAAACACTGGTTAAAAGAGTAGTTCAAGCCATAAGCTGTTAATCACAGAAGGGTAGTCAGAAAAAAATAGTTGATTTTTCCAGCAAGAGTCATTTTGGCCATTTCCTTGAGAGGAATTCAGCCATGCACTTTGCAACTGGGTCATAGAAAAAGTAATTGAGATACACATCTTCACATATAACTATGAGCTGCAGTCATCCCTAAGGACTGCAAACCTTAATAAATTTATACAGTGTGGTTCCTGGTTGGTAACAGAATCAACTAAGAACCATGGAAAGAGTAACTCAAGAGTGGTCACTATATAGCTATATTTTCAGAACTTTTTCTCTATATTTCTTCAAAAGAGTAAGAACTAAAATACTGGCTGGTACCCATCTGGCAGAGGAACAGTGTGCTGGGTGAATGTGACCAGGTGATTGAACCTTGCATTGAGCACCTGCACAGAGCTAATGCTTGTGCAGACCTGAGCCCTGCCTTTAAAACCTTACAGTTTAGAAGAAACCAATAACCAACTCAAAATAAGATAATGCTTGGAGTGCCAAAACAGTGTACTGTACGAGAGAGGGCTTCTTCCTAAGGCTGAACAAAATGGTAAGCATTCAGGGAATGACAATGCACTATTAATGGGAAAGAAACCAGGAATATTAGATGTTTTGCCTACCTCTGCATCTGCAGCATAGGAAGCTTTTCCATTCTAGCCACAAGGAGTCCACAGGTGCAGCATAAATGCCCTGTACCACCTGTGCCTAGTGGTGCATCCTTATATGCATATTTTTTCACTCATCCAGTTGTGTCCTGAGTTGGAGTTTAATCAGACCACGTAGAATAGAAGCTGAGCATTGTACTTACTTCTCCTGTACACACTGTGTAAGGGGCAGGTTCATGAACATGATTACTCACGATTTCTGGATACCGTTCATTGAGCTGGCCCATTTTATTCATGCTCTCCACTCTCTAGTCTGTGACCTTGCAGACTGAATTGCTGGACTTCACTAGTCTCTCAGTCGCTTTCCCTGTAGCTAGGACACAATACCAGACACAAGCAACTTAAAGGAGGGGAGGTTTATTCAGGTTCACAATTTGTAGAAGTTTCCATCCATAGCTGGATCTTACGTAGGACAGCGTGGCAGAGAGCAGTGGCAGGGAAGAAGTCAGCTACGATCTCCCCTAATCCAGTCACCTTCCACGTCTATCCCAGGAAGCTTCATGGGGTGTCTAGATTTGAACCACAACAACCAGTCTTACTCAGGAGCCTTCCTGGGCCACTGAGCTCAGAGAAGCCAGGTCTGCTAGAAACTCCACGGTAAACCACACGGAGAACGGACAGCAGATACGTTCCTTGCAAGATGCGTTGGTGTCAATGCCCTCACCTTTGCTCCAGGCTCAGGCCACGTGGATGTAGACCCTGCTACACCCACAAAGACAGCATAGTTTTCTTTAAGGAACATTTTTTCCTTTAACTGGCAAAGACAAAAAGATTGTTCCAGATGACACTAGTGTTTTTCAGTGATTGTGCATGTTTTTAAAAAATGAAAAAGCGGCGGGGCATATGTGTAATCACAAGGAACTAGCAGAAAAAATTAGGGTGACAAGAGCATGGGAACAATCTCACCACCCAACTCCTGAAAAACCAAGGGCAGACTGCACAAAGGCAGAGAAGGAAAGATGACTGCAGTTAGGACTTTCTGAGGAATCTCAGGAAGACTCTAACCCTCCCCAAGTTGTTAAAGCTTGCATTTCAAACAGTTTCTGGTAGAAATCAAGTGATGGGAAGCCTACATTCAGTATAGCAGTGTAATTTTTAAACACTCTTTAAAATTCCTTTTACGCTGTTATTAAGTAAACATTGAGTTTAAGCTATAAATGGATGTGATTCAGTAACTTCAGTAAATGCACGACGATTTCTCAAAAGTTGCTGTCTCTCTCCATATATCTCGTTATTTTTCCTGATGATGAACTTATGCTTTTTTTTTTTTGGTACCAAGGTTTGAACTCAGAAGGAACCTTGTGCTTGCGAGGCAGAACCACCGAGCTAAATCCCGGGCCCTATGAACTTAAGCTGAGCCCAGAAGGGTAGTTTCAATGATGTGTGTTTTGTTAATAGATTTTTGTAGCTTTAGAATATGGAAGAATACAGCAATTTAATTCTTTACAAAAACTAATTGGTACTTGTCTCTGTCTTTTAGAATAGCATCTGCCACATAACCCTGTCTTCTGACAACTGCTTTCCTAAGTAAGTTTCCAAGTCAGGAGTTGAAGATAGAAAAGAGGCTAGGGCAAAGCTCAGGTCTGGAATGGTTTTTGGTTTTTTTTTTTTGTTTGTTTGTTTGTTTTCCTAGTGTAAATGACTACTTCCTCCTATGAAAACTCGGCAGGCAAGACAGTCCTCAGCAAGGCCCTGTGGACCCATTCTGGTCCCCCTCACCCCCCGGCAGCGGGTTGCTGGTCCCCAGTGCACAGGCTGGCCCTTGATGGCTTTCTTCCTGAGGGTGAGAAGATAACCCAGCAGCCTCTGTCTGAGCCCCCAGGTTGATCAGGGGCAGCTGCAGATGTCTGAATTCTCCACAGGACCAGCAGCTGTTAGGAAGGACACAGGAGTCTGAGGTCCTCAGGTTCCAGGCATACCCTGGATTTATTTTTCTCCTTGCCTGATAGAAATGAGAATAGAACACCTGGTTCTCCCTTTTGCTTTACCCTTTAGGGGCGGTGTTGATTCCTGCCGTGGAAGGGGTTTGTAAGGCCAGCGCCAAAGCATTGGCCTCTTCTTCCCTCAGCCTTCCCATTGTTTCTTCATCTCTCCAAACTAGGGCTGTACTATTTTACAGAGAGGTCAGAAGCGGCCAGCTGTCATGAGGAGACATTTCCCCAAAGGATCTATTTGTCTTTATTAATTACAGCACAATGACGAGATGTCAGCGAGTCATCTCCCACAGTTGGGAAATCAAGGGAAAAATGATTCATCCGAATGTTATCTGGAATGCTATTTAAATGCTGATGGCTCAGAGAGGATATAATAAAGTCACCTCAAGGAAAGGGCTAGCAAGTGCTCAGGTTGTTCCTGGAGTTGAACCTTGGAAGCGGCAAAAGCCCACATTGTCCCCACTCTCCGGTACTGTGTATCACTACTGCGTCCGAGCCAGCTTCAGGAAGGCATTTCTGTCTCAGTCAACAACTCAGCTGTGGACACTGCACACAAGTGTGCACGCAGAAGGCTCGGAGAGACCAGTGCAGGGCCTGGACTTAATTGTAGGACAGAATTTTAGTTAAGAACAAAGCTGATGTTAGTAAGGCTTTCCTGGTTTCAGTTCCTCACCTGCAAAGTGAGGAGATAATTTTACCTACATTTTTAAAGAGTTCTGAGCATCAGGTGCAATAACTATGACATGCTTAGCACGGTGTCTGGGTCACAGTGGACCACAGGAAGGGGTAACACCCTGCTAGGGCTGCATTTCCCAGACTGTGATGAGTGTGCGTCCGCAGGCACCAGAGCTATAAAGGACACACAACGGAGGTTTCGGGCTGGGGTTCAAGTGCCCACTTAGCTGCTTATTTGCTTAGCAACCTGGGGCAAGTGACTTCTCTAACCTTCACTGGTAAAATTGGAAATGGTCGCAGTATCTGTTTCATTGAATTACTTTTGGCATCATTGGCATAGCAGGCACTTACTTTACTGAGATACCAGTGCCTGGCTGGTACAGAGTAGAGGCTAGCTGTGGTCATTATTATTGTTAGGATTTGTTATTGTAAAATTTGTCTATATTATTTGTAAAACTAAACTTCTTTTAAGTTTACTTATTTTCAGAAGAAAATAAGAATAAAATCTTGCCTACGTAGGTCTGATTTATAAATATAAAAAGTAACTTCCTTATTAATTTAGAAAAAATCTGGGGGGAAAACCTTGCTTGCTTTAATATGGTTAAATTGAGAAGCTCCGATTTACTGGGGAGAACGTGGGCCTAACGGGACTTTTGTCATGAGCCCAGGCTCCCCAGTATTCAGCCTTGTCGCCCTGGCGAGCTGTTTAACATCGATGGCCTCACTTCTCTCATCTGTACAGTGAAACCGCTTGGACAGATGCTCTCTAAGGTTGAACACTCTCAGCCTGATCCAATGAGGTCTTATCATTCCACCCTAGTCTGGTCTCCGAGGAGTACTTTAAAGTGGAGAAAGAGTAAGAGAACAGCATTAAAAAAAAATATATATATAAATGGTCCTTACTGTCCTCCTGTCCCATGATAATCTTTTTCTAAGTTGATGTAATAGTTGGCTTTTTAAAAAAATTTCCCCCTAAAAGGTCCAGATGCTATGATTTCATCAACCACAAACAAATGGGGCAGGACTGGTGAGGTCCTGGGAAAGTGAACACAATTCCTGGAAGACAAAGTTTATATCCTAACTAGTTGTCCCAGAAGGACTCAACAGAATCATACCCATTAGCAGTCTAAAACCAAATAACTCACGATTATAAAATTTCCATCGATCATGGTACTATATTTAAGTTGTTAACACCAGATAACTTACGTTAACATATCTTGCCCTCACAGTTTTTTGGTGAGCTATCAATCAACTGTGCTTTTTCTTTCTCTGGGTCTGCAGAGAACATATTTGTCCCCTGACATAGTGACCCCACACCAAGTGACATGACTTTCAACTACTTTCTGGCCAAAAATCTATCTAAAGATTAAATGCTAAAGCTGCCATGCTCTTCTGTTTGGGAAACTAAGTCAAAAGTGCAGTTTCTCTACAGTTTAGGACATCAGCATGCTTTCCTAGATAATTATCAATTTTCCAGTAACTGAACACATGGAGCTTGCAAGCTTAGAATCTATTATCCTTGGGTTCTTCTCCTCCTTTCCCCTGAATGACATAATGATTTAAAGTATAGGAAATGTCCTGTCTGGCAGAAACAAAGAGGAAATGTGTTGTTGAAACACAAAAAAAGAGGGGACAGGGATTTAGCTCAGTGGCACTGTTCCTAGCTTTTAAATGCGAGGTTGTGAGTTCAATCCTCAGTACCAAAAATAGAAAACCAGGAACTACAGGAATATGATGAATATCATACCATTTAACTCAATAAATACTAACCTAGCAAGATAAGAATTCTATGTTGTGATACATATCTCAAGAAAGAACTGTCCTACAGTTTATTTAGAAAAATAAATATTTGGTGATTGTCTTACTTTCCTCATTGCTGAGACAAAACACCCAACACCTAAAGGTAAAAGAAGAAATTATTTCAGCTTACAGTTTGTTAAGGTTTCGGTTCGTAGTCAGCTGGCTTCAAGGCAGAGTGGCAAGGCAGAAGGGGCATTGCAGAGGAGAAACTGTTTATGGCAGGCAGAAGGCAGCAAAGGCATCGACCATCAAGAGCAAGCAGCAGCAGCAGCAGCCAGCCTTTTCCGTTTGTCCCTGCTAAGCCACCATCCTTTTGTGTGGTGCCACCCACATCCAGGGTGGGCCTTCCTTAATCCCAGCGTCACACACTCTACATCCAGCCATCTGTGAAAAGCCCCACCTGGGAGCACATGAGACTTTGAGGGGACATCTATATACAAGCCATAACAGTGATATTTCAAAAATAATGACAAGTGTGGGCCAGGTATCGGTCAATAAATATCCATGAGGTAGGTTCGGGTCATGCTCAAGGGTGAAGAGCAGCAGCTTTTCACTAACTTGCACATAAATATTTCTTTTCTTTTCTTTTCTTTTCTTTTTTTTATAGGGGATCAAACTCAGGTCCTTGTGCTTGCAAGGCAGGCGGCAGAACCACTGACCTAAACCCCTGACCCCTCAACATTTCTTTCTTATGACCATATGGCCACATCAGAGATGTACTGAGTATCAGATCTGGCTATAAATTTGAGAGGCTTTCAGAGATAAGTGATTAAGGTCAATAGTTGCAGGGAAATAAAATGCCAGTATCACACAATCCCCAGCCATGTTCGTTATGTTAATCTCCTAATGATTCTTCAAGGAATCATTCCACAGAGGAAATTTCTTGATCTCTGCCATTTATCTCACTTCTCACATCTACCCAACACTGGACTATATGTTTATCTCTATAACTTAACTTCATTTCTATCACAACACTCACAAATACAGCAACTTTAAAGTGTGTCATTCCTGGCTGTTCCCCCTTTTCAGCTTTTCTGTAGTACACAAGAACGTCCACTAGATATACGTAGAATTTATATCTGCCTTTTTTTTCCAGTTGTTCTACCCTGTAGAACAAGCCTAGAACAAAGGAGCCCATCGATACATTTATGTTGAAGGATGAAACCATCTAGAGAGCTTTCTAAATGTCAAGTGCCCAGGCTCCAGCCCAAAGGGATCTGATGCATTTTTATCAACTCCCCAGGTGATGTGATAAAGGCTAAAGGTGTAGGGAAAGTGGGAAGGGTAAGGGAAAGGGAATAAGGGAAAAGAAAAAAATACGAGAAAATGAAAAAATGGAAATAAAGTGTTTGTAAGTGGGGAGGAGGGGGTGAAGGGAGGGCAGGGACAAGCGGGAAAAGTGAGAACCAAGACCTGTCATGTAAAGGTACAAGATCCCAGTAATGAATGTAACTGTATTGTATACCTAGAATGTACCAATAAACTCGATAAAAATAAAAAAGTCCCAGAATATTTGTATTGAATGAACTTACCTCTGATATGTGTGGCACTTCGTTTTTAACCTCTTTTATTAGTATCCTAGCGTTGCAGTGACAACATGCATGCCACACATGGGGTGGCTTGAACAATAGATATTTTTGTGTGTAGAGGGTTTTTTTGTTGTTTTTTGGTTTTGTTTTTGTTTTTTTGGTACCAGGGATTGAACTCGGGTCCTTGCGCTTGCAGGGCAGGCCACCGAACCGCTGAGCTAAAACCCCGGCCCCGAATAGATATTGTCTCTCAGTTCTGCAGGCTGGAAACCTGACGTCAAGGAGCTGGCAGAGCTGGTTTCTTCTCAGGGCTGGGTAAAGGGTCTGTCTCAGGCCCTCTCCTCGGCCCTTTTCATGATCATGCCAAGTTCTCCCTATATTCATGTTTTTATTCAGGTTGTCCCATTTTGTAAGAACATCTAGTATGCACTAGATTAGGAACCCACGTTTCTGACAGTTAACATAACTAATTATATCTGCAGTGACCCTTCTCCCAAATAAAGTCATCTTCTGATGAACTAGGGCTTCAGGCTTTGACATATAAATTTGGGGGAGGACATAATACAAACTGTAACATCACAGTTCATTTACTTTGCAACTCTGTGGTTCACCTCCACCAGAGATCTGTTACAGTACTCTGAATACGTGAAAATTCTTAAGATTTCTACTAATTTCACTATACCACTATTAGCTAAAGTGGCAAGCTGGCATCACATACTTAGAATTACACAGTGTTATAGATTGGATTGATTAAAAATTTCAGATGAATTTTATGTTCACGACACATAAGAATATGCCAATTAAACTGTTTCCCTGAACAATCATTATGCAGTTTAGATTTTTTTTTATAAAATAATATTCTGTTATATTGATCTTTAAAATTGAATTCGTATTTTCTTGAAACTGTATGTGTTTAGGAAAAATAAAAATACACAATTGTTTCATGGTATAGAGTGACAAGTTTGAAAAAGATTTAAGAAAGATGTTGAATTTCTTCCCTGAGAAAGTCACTGAGAGCATGAAACAGAAAGTGCAGACTACAACAGAATCCATCCCAAACTGCAGAACAGAAGAGGAGCTTTACAGGAAAATATTGTGTCTCAAAGATCGATTAAACTTCAAAACCGCACCCTCAAACAAACAAAACCCTAAGCCTTCTATTTGCAGTGGTGATACAGATCTGTATTCCAAATTTATTCAACAGATATTTACTGGGAGTTTACAACATGCTAAAATCTCTGATTAAAGAAGAAAGCAGTGGACCTCGCCTTCAAAGAGCTCGCTGTCAAGTTTTAGAGATGGATATGTAACTAAGTGGCTCTGATCAAAACCAGAGAGCCACACTGCATCAGGACCTGGAGTGCGTAGCCACGGGCCTGAGATGTTTTCAGTTTTAGCCATTCGGGCCCATCGTATTCAGGAGTAATTTCGTAGTAGGCTTATGCCCTAATTCCTTTCATTCTTCCTTCCTTTGCCCCTTCTCTTCGTTCCTTTTTCTTCTGTTATTCAGTATCAAAAATAATAATCCCATGTTTGTAATAATATACAAGGAATGATCACAAAAAGCAAATGCTTAAAATTTAAAAAAAGGAATTACAGCAACTAGTAATTATTTACCCATCTCATAATACCCCTCCTTGCTTCAAACATCCCATCATTCTTGCCCCTTTTTGAAGCAGTTCTTTCACCTCTTACGGGGTGATCAAAAATACAGCGAATGCTGCTGTTGAGGGCCATCCAACAGAGGCAGCTCATGCAAGTGTCACGGTGCGTCCTCATCCGCCTGTTCACCAGATCCGGCACAGTGTGACTTCTGACTCTTCCCCAAGCCAAAATGACCATGAGAGGTGAACGTTTTGAACTGATTCAGGACATCAAGGCAGCCGCAACAAGGCAACTAAAGACACGCAGGCAAGAGGACTCCAGAGCTGCTGCAAAGGACGGCGAGAGGGACGGGGAAAGGGGGTTGACAGTGGGGTTGAGTATCCTGAAGGGAATTCACGGCAAGGTATGCTTTATTGTAATGGTTCTTATTTAAACACACCACAATTTTCAATCACACCTTGTACACTGAAAGTTTACCACTTTCATGTTTTTCCACAGATTTTTAAACCAGAGTTTTTACTAATATATGTAACTCAACCTATGTGTCAGTTTTTCTGTATCATACTGGAGATTGCAACAATATCTTCCATAGAGCATCATGCAGGGCTTCAAAAGAGACAGCATATATTAAATACAGAGCACAATATCTGGCGACGAATATTAATTGTTTTCCTTCTGTTCTTCTGATTACTAGAAGTTCTGAAGATTTCCTACTATGCTTATTCCTATACATTTTATATTCTTCATGCTATTACAAACTGGTAGCACCTTTGGAAATACTGTAGTAATAAGAATGTTTGGAATGGACAGTTATTTTACTGTCACATTGTCATTACTCCATATAACTTTGGAAGTATTCAAAAAAGTCAAATGGTTATTCCTGCATGCCTTTCATATTGCGTGAATAATTTGCCACATGCTGTTACTTCTGTTTTATATCAGCTTATTTTCATTAATCAAACAAGAATTTATTACATGACTAACTTCCACATATAATTAAACAAACGAACACCAGTCTTCACCGTTTCCCAACCACATGAGAAGAATTCATCCAAGATGCTGTGTTTGATTTTAGGCATGTGGAGTGAGAAGGGTGGGGATTACAGGAGGATTTTCTAGCTGTTCCAAGTCACCAAATGTATTCCGATCTTCATCTTTCCGTGGCATATCATCCGATTAGTCAATAGATTGTGATGTGACAATGTAATTTTAAGCCCTTAACAATGTTTGTGGTGATGATAACATCTCTATAAATAAATAACTAAAAATCTTAATTCCCTTGGTCAAGGTCCCTTGGCTTTAAGGAATGTAGTGATTCCAACAGTCAGGTTGTTAAGCAAGTACAAATGATTACTGAATATTATACTTCTATCACACTCAACGTAATCAGACACAGAGCTGGAGTTGTATACACCAAGTATCAGAATGAATTAAAGAAATGAAGTTTTGTTTTCTCAGAAAGCTCATCCATCACCCTCTATTTGCTTATCATAGTTGACCTCATATCCTCTTCCCATTGCATAGACCAGCTTTCGGAAGTATTATGGCACATAAATCCATTGTCTAACAACACTGGACCTTTGGAATTCCTTTGCTGATTTTTGAGGTGTGGCATCCAAGGCAAATAGCTATTTTGCTTCTTCTCTTTCAGGAACTTCTGAGACATGCTTGGAAGAATCACACTGCTGTTCTTTTCACTCATGCAGAAAGAATAGAAGAGGCTGGGTCCAGTGAAAGCGAATATGTACACCAGGCCCCCACTCCCTCCTGACTCCCCTAAATTCTATACAGCAGAGATATGTTTTCCAATAAGAAAAGCAAGCTCCTTTAATGAACAAAGAATGAAAATCTTAGAAAGAATTGTGGAATTTATAAAAGAAAATCACTACCAAGTTCTAACCTTTAAATAAAATTTAAGTGGAAGAAGCACTGGGTGTTGGGAGACAGAAACCTGATTTAAAAACCTGGCTATGGAGCTGGGTGTGGTGGCACACGCCTGTAATCCCAGCACTCGGGAGGCTGAGGCAGGAGGATCACTGTGAGTTCGAGACGAGCCTGGCTACATAGCGAGTTACAGGTCAGTCTCAACTACACAGTGAGACCATTGTCTCAAAATAAAAAATAAAAAATAAAACCCAAAAAACAAAAACAGGAACAACAAAAAAACCTGGCTGTAGGCCAGTGAGAGCACAGGTTTGTATAGCCACCCTGGAAAGAACATCAAGGACACAAGATTTCTAATGCAAATCCATGATATAAAAATTATTCCCCTAAGTATATATCCCACAGAAATATGTATATCTGTGCAGTAAAAGAAATGCATGTATGAAAATGCTTACAGTCCTGCTACTCCTCAAAGCCCAAAGCCCAGAACTATCCAAAGGTACACTAACAGTAGAGCGCATATGTAAATTGTAGTCTATTAGCACAATGAGACATTATACAGGAATGAGGGTAAGCGAAGTCAGCCATACATAATAATATGAATTGCCCAAACATAATGTTGAGAGAAACAGCCCAGATGTAAAACAGCACAGAGTCAATAATTCCACCTGTATAAAGCTCAAAAACAGTCAAAACGAATGGGATCTAGGTCACTGCTCTGAGGCTCAGGGGAACGGTTACCCTTGGAGAGGAGGCAGCGAATGGAGGCGGATCCTGAGGGTGATGCTGTGATTCCCGGTGTGGAAGCTGTACATGCAGGATTCATTTTCAAACGCTAGTGATTTCTGAGCTACTTAGCATATGTTGTATTTATTTTTGGTACCGGGGAATGAACTCGGGTCCTTGCACTTGCCAGGCAGGCCAATGAACCGCTGAGCTAAATCCCTGGCCAAGTATGTTGTATTTAAATAATCATCGCACATGAATAATGATCAATACTTCCTAAACTAGCCACATCCCTTACTTGATGCTTGAGAGAAGGGAAACTGCTTAGCCTGATCCTACTCTGTTTCCTCCCTTGGGAAACCTACCTCACAGTGACTGTAATGACAAAATGACCGCACCCTTGACAGATGCTTGGTACGTGTCACCTGTCTTTTGCACTTTCTTAAAATCTGTTGTTCCTATTTAGGTTTAGAAATATTAGGCAAAAACTCAGAATAAGCCTTTCCATGAGAACAGAGTAAGAACTGGAAAACCTGACTCCAAAAACCTCGACTAAAGGAGCCTCCTCTGCCTCGGAGCGGTGGTCACTGAGGTATGGCAGAGATCTTCAAGGTGGTCTCCAGGGCAGTAGTGGGAACGGAAGGAAAAGTGACTCTGCTTGATCATAAGAGCCAAGCCCATCCATTAACAAGTCCAAATCAAGCCACTTTCCCTGTGCTTTTCAAAGATGGCCACCAATTTACAGCTTGTTTTCATAAATTCAAGTTTTTATTGTTCATAGCATACAGGATACCGTATTTTCCGCTAGAAATGAGATTATATCTAGTGGTTATTTTCCCAGACCAGTCCTCAAAACACTACTGCAATGTTCAGTATTACTTTAGCACAGATGGGATCGATTAAAGTGTATCATTTCCCTATATACATGGTAGGGAGAGAACTACATACAGGGATGGAGATAGAGACGGATCTCTTGGGCCTGTTTCTGAATCTATTCTATAGCCTTCTTTCTCATTACTCATTTTACTTATATTGCTGTCAATCCAGGATGATTTGATTATAGTGGGCTTATAAAACTGAAACATAATAGTCGGACACTTCTGTGGTTTATTATGGTAATGTAACGTATAGAAATGTGCAATAAAGCATTTCCACTTCTTCAGACATGAATGTTTTTTACCTGTTGCTGTTGCGTCTGAGGTGTGGGGTGGGAAACTCTGCACCAGTAATGAATTAATGGGACAAAGTTTAACAGGGAAAACACTGTATTTGAAAAGAGAAAAGAAGCTAGAAAGACGTCCCAGTGAAGACTATCAGGGCAGGGGACACTGGAAAAGGCAGGCAGGTGCAGGCCTTTGTCCCTGCTTCCTTTTATCATGCTGCCAGGAGCTTGTCACTACCTGATTTGCTGCCCCAGACCCCAAGGCGCCAGGCAAGGCACTGTCTCCCATTGCCCTTTTTGCACTTTCCTGGGTGGGCTTGTCTGTCCTTGTCTCTGGAATTTTTAGTTTGATTAGGAGAAGTCTTACAGATAAAGAACTTAAAATTAGTGATTAAGGGGGTGAGTATTAACCAGTGCAGCAACACAGTGACCCTAGCGAGGAGATACACATATTATATAAGAGTTTTCTTTCAAGCATCCGTTCCTTGTCTCCTTCACATTTTATTGAAGGTGGGGAGGGGCAGCTAAACTAACTTGGTTAGGGCGCCTTCCTGCCTGCCTGGCTTCCTCCCTCTACCTATCAGCTCTCTCGTTTCATTAATTTCTCCCTCAGTAAAGTTTTAACATTTTCTGGTCAGGATTAGCCACAAAGCCCAACGAGGCCCTCGTTTTATAACTAACTTTTTCCTGTCTATAGACCGCTTCCCCCTACATTGGGAATTCCACACTTGTGTAATAATTTTGAAATAAATCGTAGATTGTTTTAACCAATACTTACCCCACTGTGCTAAAGAAAGAGAAGTAATTCCTCTGCTCTTTTTCTGTGCCCACTGATGCCTAGAAGTTCAAGTTTTCCTTATTTTCTTTTTACAAAAGATTTCTGACCATTCGTAAGCATTCATTGAAATACATTCTCTGGCCGATTCTTTCTGATTTTCAAAGAGAAAAAAATATATACATACATGATGACTGGAAAATACAGTGAAAGTTTAAATTTAAAAAAGTATTACAGTAAAAGCGCACTGACATTAATCCCCGATTGATAACACTCTCCCTTGTTTTCAACAGCTTTTTCATTGTTCTTTTGCCACTTTCTGAAGCAGTTCTGGAAATCCTTTCCCATGAGTGTCTCGTTGCTTTGCCATGGCGGCTTCAATGTTCTTGGTTGAAACAAGGATTTACGTTTCATGCTCATTTTGATTTGGAGGAAGAACTAGATGTCATGCAGTCCCAGATTCACTGAATAAGGCAAATGAGGACACACCATGATGTGTTTTAGAGTTTTCCTTTCTTTTGGATGACACACAACAGCCGATTTACCATACTTGTAAAATCACAACTTTCAAAGCAACTCACAAAAGAGACTTCTAAAGCTGCATCAGAAGGTGGCAGAACAATGGAGTCAATGTGTTTGAGGTGGGGAGGAGTAACTTGATGGACATTAATGATAATTTGTTTTTTACTGTGTACTTTTTTTTGGGGGGTGCCGGGGATCGAACTCAGGACCTTGCACCTGTGAGGCAGTCAGTGGCACCACTGAGCTAAATCCCAGCCCCGTATAAGTTATATTTAATTGAAATATTCACCCTGTATTTCAATCATACTTTGTGTTTTAATGATGCATGACATTCTGTGACATTAAAATCCTCTCGTGGGCATATGAGACGTTTCTCCATCTTTATGTGTATTACTATATTTGAAATTTTTTCTTTTGCCTAGTTTTATTGATTTGATAGTTGCTAGTAATCCAACTTTTCTCTTTGATAATCTAGAAGTTCTTCTTTAATGTACATCCATTACAGATTACTAGAATAGATACTAAGTTTTCTACTGTTGTTTGACAACAAAGTAACTACTATTTCCCCAATCAAGAATTTTCCCTTCCATCATCAGTTCAGCTACTGAAACAAGACCTTTACAATACATTCCTGTCTTCCTTATCTTCTGGTACTTCATCACTGTTTCTTTTTAAAAATTGGATTGTTTTTATTTTTTTTAATACACATTTGTGGTACATAATGAATTTATTTTGGGCAGTTGGTACATGCTCACAATGCATCTTAATGCTTTTTACACCCCATTCCCTCCTCCTTCCCAACGTGCTTTAATATATACATATCCTCATCATGATTTTGCCTCCTCTTCCTCTTTTCCCATCTTTCTAGTTTGTGTTTGCCCAGCAGATCCTGAGTTCTAGCGGAGGATCTTACGGGACACTGAGTTTCACACATCCTCCTGTTATCATGCAGCAATAATCCCAGCTCAGTATGATAATCTTCATTGTGGATGCAGGGACATTGTGCCAACTCGTAACTGGGTGCTTGGATCCTATGAATGAGGCACTGAAGTGATCATCTGGTAGCTATGTCCCACCTGAGGCTAAGTTGCCCAGCTGTTTCTGGATGAAGGCACACATGTACCCACCAAATAAGCTAGCCATACAGTTTGTAACAGCTACAACTTGGAAACAGCCCAATGGCCCATCAACTGGAGACCAGATAGGGATGCTTTTTGTTTGTTTGTTTTAAATAAAATGGAGTACTACTCAGCCATAAACAGCGAGAAACCAGAGACATTTAAAGCTGAGTGGAGGCACACTGAGGCCATACTCTTAAGTGAAATTAATAAGACACACATCTGTAAATACTGAATAGTTTTTCTGGTGTGAAAAACTAAAAATGTAAATAAGGATCAAAATGTATAATTCGTATTGTGTAATAGCAAATAAAGGTCTAAAAGAATAGGGGAAGAGGGAGGAGTATGGGGAAAGGGTAAACAAAATATGAGAAAAGAAAAATCATGGAAACAATGTCTTTGTAAACAGGGAAGGGTGGAGAGGGTGAAGGGAGGGCTGGGAATGGGAAAAAATAAGAACCAAAATAAGTCAGGTAAAGGTACAAGATCCCAATTATGAATGTAAGTGTATTGTATATTTAAAATGTACCAATAAACTTAATAAAAAAAATAAGCCAGCCATTTCTGGAGATGATTACAACTCACAACAAAGAACCATGTGAACAGGACTAGCTCCAGGCAACAGAAATGATGCCCAGCCACTTTGTCTTTGGTGTCCTGCCACCTTTCCTAGTAGTCTATTTGTGATCTGGCCTTATGCCTTTCCAGATGCCAGATCTGTGTGTGATTCTCATTTGGAAGCCAAAACTTTTTACCGAATTTTATATTTGAAAGTACTCTGAACAGTTTAGGGATTGTAAGATAGTATACTTCATTTTTGTACAGCTGTGGTCAGTCTTAGGGGATACCATCCTGGGGCATTAGTGATTACCTTTAAACCTACCAGTGCTGGCTCTTGTTGGGTTTATTCTTCTAGAGGTAGTATCTTAATTAGCAATTCAATTTTCTTTCTTTTTCAAAGGGTCTATTTATCTATACTCTACCTTTTTCTTAAATAATTTGTTTAGTTTTTCCCTTCTGTTTCCAGACCTAACTGGGTTATTTTTTCCATAAAATGCTATTTTCAAGTGGTATCATTTCCTAGATTCTCAAACTTTAATTTAAAAATAAGTATCTTTTTGCAGGTGTCATAAGTTCTTTTTAGTGTAGCTTTGAGAAAATATCTTTTCATATGAAAACTGAAGGTTATACAAAGAAGTTACTTCAACTAAAATTATTCTTTTGCTGAACGTATTGAAAGTGACTTTTAGTTTGCATTTTTCATTAAAGTTTTTCAAAAGAAATTTAGCCGTGGTGTTGCTTTTGGATGCATATGCACTGTTCTTTCCAAATTCCCCAGGTATGAAAATTTGAGTGGGTATTAAATGAACCAATTTCAGCCAAATATGTAATCTTAGTGCTGAAAATTCAAGTAGAGGCATATATTGAAGCCTTGCTCTGTGGGATGTATGATATTCTAATGAGGTAATTTTCAAAAAAAAAAAGTAAAACTTCATCAGAGTGGCCTTGACATAAAGGCTCACCATGCAAATGCTGTAAGTAAATGAAGAGGCACTAAGGACCACTAGTTTGACAATTCTATGGGTATTATGCAGCAGTGGGAAAGAAAACAGTTAGGCCTCCATTAAAAAGAATTATTCTTTCTCCTTGCAAGTACTGAGCCCCAGGCTTGTTTCTATGCCTGTTGCTAAGGACAGTAGCCTGCCAGATAGGAAATGATGTTGATGAAGACATAAAGTAATACACAGATTCTTTTACTTAAAAACTAGAGAACTGGTAATACAGTATGGTAGGAGGGGAGTGAAGGTTAGGAACGAAAAAACAAACAAGGGAGTACATAAGGGTGAAAAGATACAATATACAATAATTTACACTGAAATTCTAGACGACTCACTTTTAAATCACCAATTATTTTATTGCTCTAGGTCCTTTCTCCACATTTTTTTTGGTGTTATAGTCCTATGAATTATCTCTGCCAAGACTTATATAAAGGAAAAAGTAACTATAAAATGTGCAACAAACAAGTATGTGTAATTCATATTTTCTCATTCCAGTTAGTTGGTTACGAAGGAAGATTCCCATTTTATACACAGGCATATTAGCCACCAACAACTATGACACTGTTATCACACGACAAATTTAGCAAGTATAATCCAGGCTCTTAGGTACAAAGATCCATGAATTGCCAAGAGCACACTCCACAGCCAATAGAAAGCAGCTACATTTATTGAAGGTCACAGGAAGTTGTGCTCAGGGCAAGTCCATGCTGACAAAAGATACAGCACACAGAAAAGCGGTGCTGGGGTAACAGGAAAGCAAAAGCACTGCGCACGCACCACCCCCCAGATGACTCAGGCTTTCAGAATTTAAAGGACATGCTCGTCAGCCCAGGGGCCTTCTGAATCTCTAGGAATGATGACAGGAACGGCTGACAGGTTGCTGAATCATCTCAGGGGCTCTCAAAATACATTCCAGTCCCGGAATTCACTGTTTTAATTGCATGTATGAGATATAGTGTTTATTTAAGAAGATTGGCCTAGGGTAAAGATGACTGGAGGTCAGGCCCAGGGATCCACCATTCATGTGCTCTCTCATAGAACCACGGTCTTTTCTATGTGATTCTCTACCTCTCTTAGGTCAACTGAAGGAGGTTTTAAAATTAAATGGGTACAAGGGCGTGACCTTGAGGCTCATAAATCCTCACTGTTCCTACAGTATTTGTAAGATCAGAGAGAATAGGTGTTTGGCATCTTAATATATAGTTTTATGATAATTTTGAGGCTATGATTTCTTTTAATTAATATCAATTGTGTCATGGTACATAAAAAAATAAATATACCAGCCATAAGTATTCTGGTCAAGATTAGTATTACAAATTATTTTGTATGTGGAAAGAAAATGTTTAATACCTAGTTGGAAATTTCAGTTTTGTTAACAAGTCACTTTATAGGTTATAAATCAGGGTTACTTCAGCAACAAACAACAAATGTTCAAATACCATCGCCCCTAGATTTTGAGCTGTTTGACTTTTAGAATCAACATTTGGTCATTTTCAGTATTAATAAGTATGATAAAAATTCTAATTTGTCATTTATAAGAGGCCATTTATAATACAGATATACAATATACTGAAATTCTAACAGCCTAAAGTTTTATTCACCATGTGCTCCCAAATAAACTAAATACTAATCTAGTTTAAGTTATCTAAATATAAAGAGAAAAAAACAACTTGCTAACCAAAATATATCCTAAAAAAAAAACTATCACAAAACATGGGTAACTTCCTTCTTCCTTTATAGATGATCAAAAACCACATGTAGAAATACAATATTTCCCTAATTGACTGAAAACAAAATATACCAGAAAAAAGAAAGATAACGCAAAGATGAGCCAGGCACATTTTAGGTAGAAGAAGGGACAAACACCTTTTATTGCTCCCGGGTTTCCTCCAACGTGTCCCGCAACGGTGGCGTCTGATCTTACTTGATTCCACTCTTGGCCATGGTCTGAGCCCTGCACACTCCCTTGCCCTTCACCTCAAAGGGGACGCCTTTGTACGTGGCCACACACTCGTCATTGGTGTACAGGTCAGGCTGGATCTGCTCCCAAATCTTCTTCTTAGGGTTCAGTTCCTTGTCAGGCTCTCCTGTGAGCGGAGGAAAATCAACCGATCCATGAAGAAAAAATCAACCAATTAAGCAACAAATATACAGAAATATAAAAGCACCTGGCCCCAAGGACTCCTAGTCAATTGTCTTGGTAGCACTTCCCAATCTTTAGACCTCATCAAGATTTTAATGTTCATTTTATATTTATAAACAGTTTATATCCTTAATTGGTAAAACAGATATAATCATTTCCTCAGGAAGATTAAATACTTTTTACTGTTATGACAGTATTTTTTCAAGTAATACAGCTCAATGAATTTGCTCCCCAAAGTTTTAAAAATGTAAGATACTCATTTTATTTTTACATATAAAGAAAAACTCTGAAGATGAGGACAAATTTTGATGTATTTACATTTTTATAATTGGTGGAAGCAGCTTTGCTCTGCTCTGTATTTTAGCACATAACAACAGCTTTGCTCAGATTACCCAGCTGAACGTGCAAACTGCTTTGGGTTTCATTTGCTATCCTTGGTAAGAAGGAACGACACGGAGTAGCAAGGACATGAGGATTGGCATTTTCTGCACACTAAGAACGTGTGTTGTTACTTGACATCTATACAACGGCCTCAATTTTCATTTTAAACATAAGGAAACTGAAGGAGAGAGAAGATAAGTTGTTAGAAGTCACAGAATCATGTGGGCCAGGATTTGACATCAAAATTCATGTTCTGCTACTGCAGCACCTGGCCTGATAATTCTGATTTCGAAAAGAAGAAAAAGCCTTCATACTTGTGGATAATCGCCCTAATCTTTCTTTAGTAACTCATACTATAAACTTTACAACCAATAGACAACAAATAAATAGAATATAACTGGTCTGGTCTTAAAGACAGAAGTCTACATAATGGAAGGAAAATTGAGAGTTAAGTTCAATACAGAGACTTCAATAACACTTGGAATGAAGAAGCAGTTCAGCAAACAATGAAGAGAAGGGAGTCATCTTTTTTATGAGGCCTCAATCAAGCACTTGATTTTTAAGGAGGAAGGAGATGTGTAGCCTTGGGATCTTTTTTTCCAGTGACTCTTAAGTACCAGAACTACCTATCTCTCACATTTTGATTACATCTTATTAGCTAAAGTAGTATTTATTCTCTCTTATTAGCTCTTCAGAGACTGTGACACAGGCGAGGACATACAAGACTGCCCTCTTTTTAAAGACTTTGAGATCACAGCACTGCTAACTGCATGATGCCTGTAGCAGGAGAACATGCAATGGAATATAAGGGAAAGACGAGTGCAGATGACTTCTCTTCCGCCTCTAGGACCATCTGACCAGACAACAGAGAAACTCTAACAAAGAGAATGGAAAAAATAATGATGTGCAAGTGTACATCCCCTTAGATTCACAAGAATTTACTTATTTCTTTTTCTTTATTTTTTGGTACTGGGGATTGAACTTGGGCTCTTGCGCTTGCAAGGCTGGTGGTAAAACCACTGAGCTAAATCCCCAGCCTAGAATTTATTTATTTTAATTTATTCTTGAGTCTAAAAGCTTCATCTGGTGAACAGGTCATGTGGAGAAATGTGCACTCCAATGCTGGTGAGCTCAATGCAGAGATGGTGGTCAGAGGCCTGAGCTCGCATTCAGGTCTGTGCCCTTGCTCCAAAAGATGTTGCCAAAACAAGAAGTTCAAGAAACAGGGTGTCTTGGATTCACGTGTAAGCTTCTTACTAACTTGTGTGAAGACAAAAGCCCCAAGAACAAAAAGCTGTGGTACAGCACAAAGCTCAGCTTCTTTTGTGTGTGCGACACTGATGTGCACATGAGATAAATGTATATGCTGCTGCTGTGAGCCGGTACCGCACTAGGTGCCTGACATATTCCATCAACTCAGTGCATATTTAAATATATAATGGTTGCCATCTTAGAGGAAGAAATTGAGGCACAAAGGTTACAGCTAAGAATTGGAAAACATCAGGCAGTGGCCAGTTTCAAAAGCTAAAGCTCAGAAAACCCTGAGGAGAGAGGGACTACTGAAAACTCCTCCCAGACGAAACACAGAGAGGCTCAGGAAGGTTCCCAGTTCACCACTAGCAGAGCTAAAACCTGAAAAGGCTGAACTTCACATGACTGTGATGCTTCTCAAGGAGCAAAGATGTGAACTAAAAATAAACTAGATCAAATAAGAGAAACTGCCAAAGCTGACTGCCACTGTTAAAAAAAGAGACGCAGCCAGGGATTTCACCCAGTGGTGCTGCCTCCTGCCTCACAAGTGCAAGGACCCGAGTTCGATCCCCGGTACCAAAAAGAAAAAAGACTCAATTTTTTAACATTATGTATGTAGTTGTGAGACTTTAAGGAATCATTTAATGAAACGAGATTACACAAGGGCTTAAGAAAGAAGTTAGACAAATGTGTTATTAACATGAGTGCCAGAAAGCCATCACTTTCTTTTTAAAGTTACTTTAAACAGAAGATATTCTACATTCTGTAGTTTACAATCTCGTTTGTCTGTTAACTACATGAAGGAAAAAATTTCTTTAAAGATTCAAATTATCTTGAAAACGAGGAGCTTGTTACAGGCGCACGTTGCGCCAGGGCACTTTGCCATGCTGAGCTTAGGTCTTCTGCATTTACAAAGTGAGGGTCTGTGGCAACCGCGTCTGAGGCAAGTCCAGCAGCGCCATCTCTGAGCTGGCACTCACGTTAGTCTGTGCCATGTTTTGTTAGCTCCCTCAAGATCTCAAACTTTATTATTCATATTTCTTATGGGGATGGGTAATCGGCGATCTGTGCTATTATGACTGCAATTGTTTTGGGACCCTACAAACCACGTCCAACTGGTACAGCAACCTTGAACTGATAACGCCGTGTGTGTGACAGGTCCACTGACTCAGACCTCCCCACTCCATCCCGTCTCTACCCTCACTACCCTCACCTCTGGCCTGTGACACATCTGCACCTGAACAAGGCCAACTGCTAACCCTACCACAGCCCTTAAGTGTCCACTGGACGCGAAGAGTCACGACGCCACTTTGAATCAAAGCTGAAAGTGACGAAGCTGAATGTTCGAAGCTTAATGATGAAGCTATGCAGGCACCTGAAACAGATCCAAGGCTGGCATTCTTGTGGCACACAGACGAATGCAAAGGACGGGCTCTTGGAGAAAATTCCAAGTGTTACTCCAGTGAACACATGGGTGATAAGAAAGTGAAATGTACCTACTGCTCATGTGGAGGAAGTCTGTGTGGTCTGGACAGAAGATCAAACACGGTCTAATGCAAAGTAAGGCCCTAACTCTCCAAATCTGTGAAGGCTGAGAGAGGTGAGAAAGCTGCAGAGGCTGGTTTGTGGGACTGAAGGAAAGAAGTTATAGTACCTTGAGCTGAGGCGAGTTACCCAAAGACCCAACTAAGTGACAAAGGTGGCTATACCAGGCAAGATTTCCAGTGCAGACACACAGCTGTGGACTGGAAAAAGATGCCAGTAAGCACTTTCCTGGCCAGAGAGAAATCAACAGACGGCTTCAAAGGACAGGCTGGCTCTCTGCTTGTCAGGGGCCAATGCACCTGTGCCTCTAAGGTGAATCCAGTGCTCGTTTACCATTCCAAAAATCCTAGAGCCTACATTATACTACATGTATTCTGTCTGTGCCCCATAAATGGAACAGCACATCTGTTTACAACATGGTTCAAAGATGAAGCCCACTATTGAGACTACTGCTCAAAAAAATATATATGTATATTTTCAAAATATTCTTTCTGGTCAGTTAAGAGCTCCGATGAAGACACAAAATGAGATTCCCATTGTTTTCAGGTCTGCGAACAATGTCCATTCTGTAGCCCACGGATCAAGGAGGAATTTGGACTTCAAATTTTATTATTTAAAAAGTGCATTTTATGTCTATTGCTGTCATAGCGATCCCTCTGATAGATCCAGACAAAATAAACTGAAAACCTTCTGCCAACGGTTCACCATTCTACACAGCATTAAATCCACCCATGATTCACAAGAGGAGGCCAAAATATCAACATAAACAGGGCTTTAGATTCCAAACCAACATAAACAGGACTTTGAGAGGCTCAAGGCTGCAGTGGGGAAGGAACTACACTGTGGTGGCAACAGCAAGGGAACTAGGGCTGGAAGTGGATCCTGAAGATCCATGATAAAACTTTAATGGGTGAGGAGGCCTTCTTAGGGAGGGGCAAAGAAGGTGGTTTCTGAGATGCAATGAATGCTAGACATGACATCAGAGGACCTGGAATATTATACAGACTTAGGTGAGGAAGTAGAGGCAGGCAGCACCTGAGAGGATTCGGTCCAGTTTTGCAAGGAGATGCACCGTAAATGCTGCCAGACAGCATCACGTGCTAGAGAAACCTGTCATGAGTGGAAGATTAGTCAGTGTGGGAAACTTCACTGCTCTCTTACTGTAAAGAAAGCACCACAGCCATTCACCCTTGGCAAACCCCGTAGGATCAGGGAGCAGCATACCACTGAGGTGAGATCCTTCATCAGCAAGACCGACTCGCCAAAGACTCAAAGGGTGATTGGCACATTTGAGCAAATAAGCATTTTTTAATAAGGCACATTCACTGTTTTTAGTCATAATGTCATTGCACACTCAGTATTCTATAACACTATGTAAAGTAACTTTTATATGCATCAGGAAGCCAGGACATGTCTGGGGCTTACATTCACAGTAAGAGAGTTACCCTATTCACTTATTGTGGTGGTCTAGAACTAAACCTGCAGTACCTCCACAGACCACTACAAATTGACATTTGTAATAAAAAACTCTCACATTGTGAGCACAGAATATAAGTCTGTGGTGAAAAAGTTGGATGCCATGTTAACTATCTGGCTTACTCAAAATACTTCTCAACCATTTACTACTTGGGAGGATACAGTGAAAGTTTAAAATAAGAGGTTGAGTTACTGCCACTGAAAAAATAAACATCAGGTTTTAAATAATCTCTGCTTTTAATAAGCTATACTTTCTAGAGAAATCTGCTATCTTCTCCTTATGCTAAGTCCTTCTAGTACTTATTTTCTTGGGTTTTTTTTCCTAGCATGGCTATTAAAAGATAAGTGGTGATATTAACACAAGTTCTTAAAGCTAAAAGATGCACAGTTCCTGACATTGCCAAACATATGCCAATAACTGCCATTTGGAAATGGTTATATATATTATAAAAGAACTAACTATTCAGAGATTATTTTAGGCCAATTCATTCTAAATAAAACACAGGAAATGGGAACTTGTTTAGAAAGGAGAGAGTCCGAAAAGTTTGTACAGATGTACAAAGCTCTATCTTCTTAGCATGTCAAACCTCTAAAAGCAAGAGTGCAAATCTAGCGTGCTAGGAATTCTGAGGTTTGGAATAAGAACTAGAAATTTCATTTTAATTAGGCCATTCCTTTGCAAAGAATGCTCACTGACCAACATCAACTTCCTTTAAGCATCTGGAATGGACATAGTAATTTTAGTGCTAATTTAGTTATTTCATGAAATTTCAAAACTGAGTTTCTGAATTATAACGATGATTACCAATTGTGTATAGAGTTTTGTAAAGAATGGGTTAGTTAATTTATGAAGCTAATCTATACAGAGAAATAGTTTGTGGTTTTGTAGGAACAATCTTCAGAATATCAGAAGGAAGATATTCAGCTGTGTTCTCCAAAGAGTAGAGTTTTAAAATATTTTACATAAAGGTTTTTAAAATTTATTCACTAACCAAAGTAATGAGTTCCTAGCTTATGTCAGACATTGTTCCATATGCTAAGGGCACAGTAGTAAGTTAAAAAAAAAAAAAAAAGAATCTTGACTTTGTAATGCTTAAATTTCCATAAATAATATGCACAATATCAGGAGGTAAGGAGGGTTTTGAAGGACAAGAAAGCAAAGACAGAAATACCTGAAAGCTCTGGGATGAGGGCGCAATCTCAGGGCAAATCAGAGAGCAGTGCCCAGCATCTTGAGTGCAATGAAGTAACAGAGACTATCCTAGGACTGTGCCTGTAGTGGGTCGGAGGGAAACTTCTGAAGACTTACCCACAATAATACAATCTGATTTACATCCTTCTGGCTGAAATAATTGAAAAGATGGAAGAAGGGTGAGGGCAACAGCACAGAGACCAGTGAGCAGGCTCCTGAGTTGTCCAGATAAGATAGGTCAGCGCTGGGACCAGCGTGGTTGTGGTGGGAGGGGCAAGCATGATTTTGGATAGGCTCAGAAGACCTATGGTGGAACTGGTCTTCCACAGTGTCCTTCCATGGCGGGATTTTCTGAAGAAAATGAGATGAAAGATACTATGGAAAGGGGAACAACCAGATATTTTTCACTCCCTGGAACATGCCAATGAAGAAGTCTACAAGGCCGCTAGATAACTGGATAAAATGGCCATGGGAATAGCACAGGCAGAAAAAGAAAAGTCTGAGGCCCGTCCAACGGCAAGAGGTGTGAGAAGGGATAAAAAGCAATGTGCAAAGGAGATGAGAAGGGCAGTCAGAGAGCCAGGAGGACACTGAGTTGGGGTGTCATGAAGCTAATTAAGAGATGACTGAGAACCAGCTGCTGAGCGGAAGAAGCGTGGATGAGAAATCTGACCAAAATGGTCTTTAGAGAGCAGGGAATCATGTGTAGGCAACCTTGGTTTTCAAAATAAATGAATCCAAAAAAGACTGTGCTTTGTGATTAACTATTAGTTTAGAACCAAACTCAGTATCAATGAAAATAAGAACGATCTTAGAAGCTAAGAGTCTGAGTGGAAATTCCTGATTCTTATTAGAGTAAGAGTGGCCCATTGTTAAAAGGCTGTCGTTGCTTTTGCCTCCTGGATGTGAGAGTAATTCAAGTTACTCTGCTTGGTGATACAGGAACCAATTATCCCAAGTAAACACTAAAGTGTAAGGTAAGATTGTAAGAGTTGGGAGGGTGGGTAAGGCTTTAAGTGTTGTTATTAACACATTATTCAGTTTCGTCTAAATTCTATAGGTGTTTTTAGCTGTGTAACTGGGAAAAATGGGGGTGGAAATTTTTGTTTGAAGGCCAAACAATAATGCAAGGGTTTGAGCACCAACTGTAATTTCTAACCAAACTTAACACACAATCAAATGTTGATCTCTAGAAAGTGAGCACATCACATGAATATCGAAGTGTACCAGCAGACAACTTAGGCTTTACAATGTCAGATGCTTAAAATTAAAGCACTGATAAATCATGGTATTCTCTAAGAAAAAAAAAAATCTGTAAGAATCAAGGTCTTGCACTGTTACTTCTTCAGATTTACTGTACAGAAGATGCAGAGAACCAATAGAATTCACAGCCCAAATTTTATCAGATATTTGATGCTTGGTTAAGTATAAACGTTAGAAAACAATTCAAACAACCCATCAACTATTTTAAAGGTAGGTTTATAAATATTACAAACTTTATAAACATTAACTTCTCCATGATGGGAGAACGTAGCAGAAACACCAGACTGTGGAACAATATGAGTGCATGTGTACAAACATCCAAAACGACCTACAGATCCAAGAACACTGGCTCGTTATCACCTCTAATGCTAAGTCCGTGGGTAAGAACTTCTTTTCAATTTATTCCAAAGTAAATTGGATTTGAACTATTCACCTGCTGAAGCTGAGATAGCAGAATGAGAAGTGTCATAGTAATGAAAGAACTATAAGCCTTCATTAATAAACAAGCATCAAGGAACAAGCATTAAATGCTACAGTATTAGAGCCTTCTAGATTATTAAATAATTGGATTTAACACAAGGGTTTTCTCTATATCCTAAAGTAAAAGCACATGCAAATACATTAATGGGTGTATTTTGAGAATTAGGCATCTTTTCCCCATCTTTGGATTCTGTGTTGTAATTTGAGACAATTCTATAGCTTAAATACTTTTATTGGACATTAATTTGTTCTCCATTTATGTCACACTCTCCTGCTAAGCAGGTAGGAATTCTAGTATTTCTTAGGGGGAGTCTCTGTCTAATGTTATGTATGTTCGTGCAGTAGGATGGTTACACGCCCTGCACAACATGTTATCTCCTAACATACATCATGACCACTGAACGGAAAGCCTTGTGCTTTTGAATCACAGCTGATTTAAACCATGACTCTGAAAACTGACTCCTAAACTATTTAAATAATTGCTGAATACTTACCAGGGAAAGATTCAAAAGTAACTCTGTCTCCAGGAACAGAGCTGTCAGGAGGAGCCAGGAGTTCGACCTTCTCCGGTGAGCTAGCGCACATCACCATTGCCTGAGACAGGACCCCCCTCATCTTCGCAGGTTTCAGGTTGCAAAGCAAAACCACCATCCGATTTTGCATCTGTGTAAAACACAATAAAACTGGTGGCTGAAGCTGCACAGCTGATTAGAATAATCACCTGGAGGATATTTAGAAGTCAGCTATTATTCTAAAGAGCAAACATTACGCTTCTGTGGATGATTATTTGTCTCTGCAGGTCCCAAATCATCTTGTTAGGATGATTTTACACATGAAAGGAAAATTCTCCTAACAACTCATCAAAGCTAAAGAGCAGAGGCCTTCTGGATAAATATTTAAGGAATAAATGAATAAAGTGAGTGAAACACATTTAAATTTTGGCTGCCACTGTCTAGCAGTGGCAATGTATTAAGTTGATTTACCTATTTCCTTAATAAACAAGAGAAGCCTCCCGACTGTCCTGGTTAACAGGAAGTGACACTACAGGGTGCTCAGCCTCGTGGTCAGATCAGAGTACGCCAGTGAACAAGTCACTACTTTCTTCAGCAGAAAAAATGCTAATGATAACATTAGATACAAGAAAGTGTGTTAGTCATGTCCATTAAATGTCTCGCAAACAACAGCCTTCATCACCATCGTTTCTGTCACTGCACCAGCATGGAATGTTATCATTCCTTGATTAAAAAAACAATCAGCTGCTCCCCCAGCTCCAGCACCCCAGGCCTTCATCAGAGCAGACCCGTGAGGACCGCCCAGCTATGCCGGGAGCTCGCTGCTCCCTCACCTCCAGCACCCCAGGCCCTCATCAGAGCAGACTGCTGAGGACCGCCCAGCTGCCCAGTTGCCCCTGCAGCATCCCTCCCACCCCCAGTTCCACTCTGGGGTCTCCAGGTTGTGCTGGTACCTGGATCCACACTGCAGAGGCAGAGGTGGTCATAAAGGCCATTTTACTGAGCTCCAGAAAATAGAACGGAAGGTAACAACTGCCACAAAGGCACATCTGACTTCCGTAGTTGCTAAGTTGGAGGGATCACCCACCACCTCCCATCAGAACGTGGACTATCGTCAGGGGAAGGGCAGCAGGAACCTGCAGTAGAACCTTGAAGAGTTCAACCCCGCAGGAGGTCAGAGAGCTCAACTTGGGCCTTGCAGCCAGAAATCCGCCTGAATCTCAGGGGTCTGCCATTGGCTAACTGAGACTAACTGACTTAGTTCTGCACATTGCTGCCCACATTGTCTGTTGTGACAGCAGATGTACCCTGAAAGAGGCTCTTCAAATTTTCTTTCTTTTCCTTTTATTAATTTTTATTTTTAAAATTTTATTTTTTCCCATTCTGCAAATTCTTCCTTTGCTCTTGTTCCCACTCAGTATCTTGCTCACCCATGTTATTCTTCATCTCCCTTTTTGTTCCTGTTCCTGCCCTAATTCCAATTTTTCTTTTATTCTCTCTTTTTCCTTCACTCAATTGTCACTAGTTTCAAAGGAAAGTGAGTAGAATTTATAGCTTCCCTATTACTGTTAAGTTGTTCCATTCTTGTCTTTGTTCTTGCACTCTGTCTTTCCCTCTTGTCTTCAACAGTTTCCTAGAGTTTGCGTGATAATCCTGTGTCCTCTGGCTTCACTTGAAACCTTCTCCTATTCTTTTACCTATCTATTCCTCTCCTTTGAACTCCTTCTAAGTCCCATCCTGAAGGGTAAAGTTATTATATTGAAGAGTTTATTCACTTATAAACATTTTAGCTGGTTGTCAATTTTGATTTAATTCACATGGTTAAAGGTGATAGATTAATTACCACAAATGGTCAATTTCTAAGCTGTGCTTGATGCTACTGTGTTGCTGATTGTATCAACTGGGCTAAAGGGTGTGCTTGTTTTAATGATATTATGAAAATGAGAGTGTCTCTGAGTCATTAGAGACTCAAAACCTAAAGAGCAGCTATATCAGGAAGATCAAAGTAACAACCCAGAAATTAAACCCAGGACAGCCCAACAACAAAAACAAAAATGAGAAAACACTTAAGCAAGGCACAAATATAGACTCCCAGTTCACCAATGTCAAATTCTAGGGGAAACGAGATGGAAAAGTTTGACAATCAAGCACCAGGACACTCTGAACTCATTGCATAGGAAGTAACAAAACAGATCAATCAGGCTCTAGAAAAATTCAAAACAGAAATAATTTCCCAGATAACTACACAGATGGTAAGCACAATGAATGACATTATTAGAGACTTTAGAAAAGAAACAGACAAAAAAAATGATAAGCTTAGGAACATGACAGAAGCCATGACTGCCCAACACAAGAAAGAAATGGAAACCATGAATGTCCAACATAGGAAAGAAAAGGAATCCATGAAACAGATTCAAACAGATATCCAGATTAAAAACTCTACTGAAAGCACTCACAGCAGGATGAACAAATGCAAAGATAAAATTTCAGATACAGAAGATAGGACTGCAGTCAGTGACCAAGAAGAGAGATCTCTTAAAAACAATAAGGGATCATGAGAAATTGATCCAACAACTCCTACATGATGCAAAGAAAAATAATGTAAGACTGACAGGAATTCATGAAGTAGAAGGAGAAAGTACAAAAGACTTTAAAAAACTGTTAAGAGAATTAATGACCAAAAACTTCCCAAACAGAGCAAAAGAATTTGACATACAGATAAGCAAGGCAATTAGCCATGATAAAAAAAAAAAAAAAAAAATCTACACCTAGATGTATAATAGTTAAGATCCAGGAAACCCAACAGAAGAAAAAAATACTGAAAGCAGTTAGAGAAAAGAAACAAATCACATGCAAAGGAAAGCCTATGAGAATCACAGCAGACTTTTGAACACAAACCCTCAAGTCAAGGAGAGGCTGGAGTAAGGTATTTCAAGCCCTACAAGAAAACAACCTCCAACCTAGACTGAGATGTCCTGCAAAACTCTCTTTTAAAATGGATGGGGAAATAAGATACTTTCATGACAAAGAACGCCTGAGAAACCAGCACTACAAATAATTCTAAACAATACCCTAGAAAAACACAATGAAGTTCACAACACCATGAGGCCCTACAGAGCAAATCAATTAGGCAAGGCAAGAAACTAAAGGGAGAGGGGGAAAAATTAAAAAGAGCTCCAAACAGGACAATAACATGATAATGATAAGTCAATACATAGAGTTATAACCATCAATGTCAATGGCCTCAATTTATCAATCAAAAGAAATAGACTGACAGAATGGATTAAGAAGCAAAATCCAACAATATGCTGTATAAAAGAAACACACCTAGTTCAAAAAGAAACTCATAGACTGAAAGTGAAAGAAATGCAAAGCAATTCTTCATGTGACAGGAGCCCAGAAAATGCAGGAATAGCTATCTTATTCACAGACAAAGTTAAATTTCAAACCAAACTGATCAAGAGAGAGACAAAGAAGGCCACTACATCCTTTTAACAGGAATACAAAAGGAAGAGATGACAATCGTGAATATGTATGCACCAAATATGAATGCACCCAACTATATAAAATAAATATTAAGGGACATGAAAAACCAAATAAGCACTAATAATATTGTAGTGGGAGAACTAAATACCCCACTATCACAGAGACAGATCATCTAGACAAAAAATCAACAATGAAATACCAGAAATGAACCAAGCTTTTCAACAAATGGGCTTAACAGACATTTACAGTGTTCCACCCACAAAATCAGAATATACATTCTTTTCAAATACACATGGGTCATACTCCAAAACAGACCACATAGTAGCTCATAGAACATATTTAAATAAATGCAAAGGAATCGAAGTTATACCATGTATATTATCAGACAATCAGTGCAATTAAGCTTACTGTTATTAAGTGCAATAGCATAAGAAACCATAAGAACTTCAGAAACACATGGAAATTGAACAACACTCTCCTGAACAATGGTTCACAGAGGAAACTAAAGAAGTAGTTAGTTTTTACAAATAAATGATAATGCCAATACAACATACAAGAATCTACGTGACACAATGAAAGAAATTCTACAAGGAAAATTTATAGTAGTGAATTCCCAAACTAGGAAAACAGAGCAAGCTCAAATAAACAACCTAATGCTGAATCTTAAGCTTCTAGAAAAAGAAGAGCAAGACAAACCCAAAGCTCGTACAAGGGAGGAAATTATAAAGATCAGAGCAGAAATCACTGCAATGGAAACTAAGAGAACGATACCAAAAAAAAAAAAAAAGTCAATGAATTAAAGAGTTGGTTTTTCAAAAGAATAATAAAATCGATAAACCCTTAGCCAACTTTGTCAAATAAAGCAAAGGCTCAGATCCATGCAATTAGGAACGAAACGGTGAAGTCACAACAAGATCCAGAAGAAATTCAGAAGATCATCAATACCTATGTTGAGAACCTGTACTTCAATAAGATGGAAAACAGAAGAAATCAACAGATTTCTTGATACTTATGAATTACAAAAGTTGAACAAAGATAAAATAATTCTAAGCACCCCAATTACAATCAGTAAAATTGAAAACATTTAAAAATTTACCAACTAAGAAAAGTCCAGGTCTGATACCTTCACTGCTGAATTCTACAAGACATTTAGAGAACTACTGCCACTACTCTAAATTTTTCAGTGAAATTGAAAGGGAAGTAAGTAATACTTCCAAATTCATTCCTGGAAGAAAGTGTTTCTTTGATTCCAAACCCAGGGAAAGACCCAACCAAAAAAGAAAACTACAGGCCAATCTCCTTAATGAACTTAGATGTGAAAATTCTCAATAAGATACTGGCAAACAGAATACAGAGAGTCATCACGAAGATCATATACTCTGACCAAGTTGGATTTATTCCAGGGATGCAAGGATGGTTCAACATACGTAAACCAATAAATGCAATACACTATATCAACAGAGTCAATGACAAAAACTATATGATCATCTCCATAGATGCAGAAAAAGTATTTGACAAAATTCAGCACCATTCATGATAAAAACCCTGCAGGCCATTGGAATAGTCTTTATCCCAACTTGATAAAGGTTACCTATGAAAAATGAATAGCCATCATCATATTAAATGGCCAGAAACTGAAAACCTTCACGTTAAAATCAGAAACAAGACAAGGATGTCCACTGTCACCACTCCTGTTCAATATAGTTCTGGAAACATTAGCCACAGCAATTAGATATGAGAAAGAAATTAAAGCAATAAAGATAGGAAAGGAAGAAGTTAAACTGTCATTATTTGCTGACGATGATACTCTACACAGAGGACCCAAAAAACTCTGCCAAAAGACTTCTAGACTTAATTGACACTTTCAGCAGAGTAGCTGGACACAAGGTCAACACTCAAAACTCAATAGCCTTCTTGTACACAAATAACAGACTCACCGAGAAATGAGTGAAACAATTTCTTTCAAAATATCATCCAAAAAAAATGAAGTATCTAGGAATCAATCTAACTTTGAAGCAAGCAAAAGACCTCTATAATGAAAACTACAGCACTCTGAAAAAAAGAGGTAAAGAATGTAAGACAATGGAAAGATATCCCCTGCTCCTGGGTAGGAAAACCAACATAGCGAAAATGGCCATACTACCAAAACTGTTAAACAGATTCAGTGCAATCCCAATTGAAATTCCAAAAGTATATTTCACAGAACTACAGAAAATAATAAAAAAATTCACTTGGAACCAGAAGAGACCTAGAATAGCAAAAGCAATTCTAGGCAACAGAGATATGAGAGGGGGTATCGCAATCCCCAAATTGAAACTGTACTACAAAGCCACTGTGATAAAAACAGCATGGCAGTGGCAAAGAAACAGACCCAAGGATCAGTGAAATAGATTGGAAGATACAGAAATAACTCCAGATGTACTCAGCTACTTCATCTTTGACAAAAGAGCCAACATCGTCACTGGAGGAAGATAGCCTCTTTAATAAATTGTGCTAGAAAAACTGGATTTCAACCTGCCAAAGATTAAACTAGACACTTATCTTTCACCAATGCACTAAACTAAAATTCAAGTGGATTAAAGGTCTATATTAAAACAGAAACACTAAACTTGCTGGAAGATAAGTTAAGTAGAACTCTTGAAGACATTGGCATAGGAAAAGACTTTGTGAACAAAGTCTCAGTAGCACAGGAACTGGCATGAAAAATCAACAACTGTGATCTCATCGCATTAAAAAGCTTCTGCACTGCAGAAGAAACCATCAACAGAGATAAGAGACAACCTACAATGTGGGAAAAAATTTTTACCAGCTGCTCCTCAGACAAAGGACTCTTATCTAGAATATATAAAGAACTCAAAACAATCAGCAACCGCAAATATAAAGACCCAATTCAAAAGTGGGCATCTGAAATGAACAGACATTTATCAGACAAAGAAGTAAAAGCAGCAAGTAAATATATGAAAAAGTGTTCAGCATCACTGGTTATTCGAGAGATGCAGATGAAAACAACACTGAGATTCCACTTTACCCTAGAAAGAATGGCTATTATCAAGAAATCAACCAATAACAAATGTTGGTGGGGTAGTGGAGAGAAAAGAATCCTTCTCCATCATTGGTGGGAGTGCAGACTAGTGCAACCACTATGGAAATCAATATGGAGATACCTCAAAGAACTGGGATTAGAGCTTCCATTTGACCCAGCCATCTCTCTACTGGGTATCTTCCCAAAAGAACTAAAAGAATCATACCAGAGTGATATATTCACACCCATGTTTATAGCAGCACAGTTTGTAATAGCTAAAACTTGGAAACAGCCCATTTGCCCATCAGTTGGAGACTGGATAAAGACAACGTGGTTTTTCTATAAAATAGAATACTACTCAGCCATAAAGAGTAAGAAACTAGAGTCATTCATAGGAAAATGGATGCATATTGAGGCCATACACTTAAGTGAAATAAATATGATACACATGTAAATACTGAATAGTTTCTCTGGTGTGAAAAACTTAAGTGTAAATAAGATCCAAACTACATAACTGATTATATGAAATAGGAAGAAAGGGGCAAAAGGTAGAGGGGAAGTGGGAAGGGTAGGGGAAAGGAAATAAGGGAAAAGCAAGAAATGAGAAAAGGAAAAAATGGAACAAAGTCTTTCTAAATAGGGGACGGTGGAGGGGGTGAGGGAGGGCAGGAGTACGGGAAAAAATGAGAACCAAGATCTGTCATGTAAAGTTACAAGATTCCAATGGTGAGTATAACTTGTACTGTATACTTAAAAAGTACCAATAAACTCAATGAAAAAAAAAAATCACAGTTACATAAACTCAGAAAGTACCAATCTGAAATTAGGAGAATAAAATTTTATTTTCTTTAAAACCCAGGAACATTTTTTTGTATTTGAGGAACAAATGGCTGAGGGATCATGGGACAATAATTTGACCTTTTTGATGGACTCCTTTATTTATTAAAAAGTAGATACTTTGGGACCAGAGATTTAGCTCAGTGGTGCCTCCATCTGCCTCACAAGTACAACATCCCGAGTTCAATCCCCAGTACCAAAAGAAAAAGCATGTTTTGTATTTTGTTTTCATTTATTTTAAATATATATATAT
>NW_022900937.1:4960862-4964586 GCF_012274545.1 Fukomys damarensis
CTTATACAAAATTAAAACGTTTAAAAATAATACATCTTTTACTTTCTATTCTAATGAATTCTACTTTAATTTATAGATCTTTTTCAGGGTTTTACAGGTTTTTTCTTCTGAGACAGGTTCTCACTGTCTAGTTCAGACTGGCCTTGAACTCATGTAGCCCAAGGTGGCCCTCAAGTTGAGATCCTCCTGCCTCCGCCTTTATCAGTACTGGGATTAGAGCTGTACACCACCATGATTAGTTCAGCTTTTTTGTGGAATTCACAGACTAATCATTTGTACTAATCAGTATTAGCTTACATCATTTGGTCATCTGAGACAAAATTGTAAAGTAAAGACATCAAGAACGAGGGTAGGAAGGTGACATACCCATGCAGTTGTAATTTTAGGCATACACTCTACCTGTTCAAGAGGAATGTGATTCACCAGGCCGCTGACAACTGTTCTTGGGGCTGTTTCTCCAATGTCTATTTCTTCTACATACAAAGAATCTGCATCAGGGTGCTTTTTGGCATTCAGGATGCATCCAATTCGAAGATCCAGCCGGGAAACATCTACTGGCTTACAGTCAGCACTTCCTGCTGCAGGCAGCTGCTTTTTCTCCTTCTTTTCTCCTAAAAGGTATTCATCAAGGGGCAACCATCAGACTAAATCAAAACTGCTATGAGAAACCCGCGGCAGCAACACTAACGACCTTAAACAGAAAACAAATTATAATGCGCGGCAGCAACACTAACGACCTTAAACAGAAAACAAATTATAATGCTCACCCCTATCTTCACTTAAAAACAAAGAATTACTTAAGTTCTCAAACCTCAAATATTATTTTAGCTATTCCTCTGAAAACCATCTATAATCGCTTCTCGACCTTTTGGCTAAGATCAAGCATGAAAAACCATCTACATTTCTCATTATAGATACAGAGCTTGGCAAACTATGGATCATGGGCTCAACTTAACCTGCTGTGTATTTCTGTAAGTAAAGTCTTCCTGGAACACAATCCATGTTCACGCACTCTCATCTCTGGAAGCTGGGCACTGAGGGATGACGGGCACCGGGGGACACCAGGCATTACAGCACAGCTGAGTGGATGTGATGAAGACTCTGTGGCCCCAAGGCTAACACACACTCAATGGCCTTTTACTTTTAAAAGTTTGCCTTTCTCTGGGACACAGCTTTAGAAAAATCCTTTAAAATTTTTTACTGGGTTCTTTTGAAGATGAAAATCCTTTATTTAGAAAATACAACCTAATTAATAGTCAGATGTAATAAAAAAATAGGCAGATGTAGACTAAACTATAGTGAAATATGATTTCACTGATAAAGCATATTACCCTACTTCTAGGATCTCTCAGAAGTGGCCATCTTACATATATATATATATATATATTTAAAATTTTTTACTGGGTTCTTTTGAAGATGAAAATCCTTTATTTAGAAAATACAACCTAATTAATAGTCAGATGTAATAAAAAAATAGGCAGATGTAGACTAAACTATAGTGAAATATGATTTCACTGATAAAGCATATTACCCTACTTCTAGGATCTCTCAGAAGTGGCCATCTTACATATATATATATATATATATATATAAGGCTACATCCCCAGCTCTTTTCAGTTTCTATTTTGAGACACAGTCTTACTAAGTTTCTAAATTGCCCAGACTGGGCTCAATCTTGATTCTCCTGCCTCAGCCTCCCAGAGTGCTGAGATAACAGGTGTGCAGCACCACGCCCAGCTACCAAATCTTAAATTATCTTTGTGTGATTACCTATATATATTTATAACATAATCTATAGCCATATTTTTTTAAACTTTTACTTTGGAGACATTTGAAATATCTTTATTAGGAATCCACATTTCAGAAGTGATTATAAAAATGAAAATCTATAACACAAGCTTTGTTATGGAAAGAGGTTTTAAAAATGTTTCACTGACAAATGAATAATGCTCAAGATGTGTGTGAGGTACTGAAGAAACGCCATATGGGGACTCAAGCCTGTGCAGGAATAGAATATCCAAAGTGGCGATCCTATACCCAAGCTATATGCTACAGTCCTGTGTAACCAGCACTACTCAATGCATTATGTGCCAGCCACATATAACCACTCACATAAATTTTAAATTGTCACAACTAAATTAGAAATTGTTCTTCAGTCATGCTGACCACATTTTAAAAGCTCAACAGCCACAAGCAGACTTTGGCTCCCCTGTTGAGCCAGGCAGACGTGATGCTCTTCTGCCCCTCAGGGAGTTCCCCAGACACAGATGCTCCAGACCGAGGCTCCCTGGGTTCCGTGCTTTCCCTTCCTCTAAAGGATGCTGTCACTTGGAGCTAGAAGGCTGATTAGTCCCACAACCAGAACAACACTGCCTCTCCTCAGAAGACGGACAACACACATCCTGTAAGAATGGGCTCTACGACTCTTTTGTTTCTACTTCTTAATAAAATTTATAAAGAAGTGGATTTTGCTTTCTTTGCAATCATACCACCTAGTGGTGAAGTTACATAAGAGAACATAACAGCATCTACCTCTTTCTAACTCATGAAGCTACTTACAGATTAACCTAAAGGAACTGACAAGTAAGCCATGCTAAACTGGCTTAGGCTGGTTCACAAATCCCTCAGACATTTTTTTATTTTCCAAACAACAAACTACACTGAAAAAAACAACCACAAAAGGCAATTATGAACATAATGCAAGGTCTGTATACCAAATTTAAAAAGCACTTGTTTAGACATATCTGGTAAAAATGAATTCTAATAATAAGGGGAGTATAGGGCTGGGTTTTTGGCTCAGTGGTTCCGTCGCCTGCCTCGCAAGCACAAGGGACAGAGTTCGATCCCCGGTACCAAGGGGGGAAAAATGTGGAATATAGTTGAAAGGGAAAAAACAGTTTTAGTATCAAGGTAGCAGAAAAGATGAGGTTTTAATACTGATTCAGATGAAATAAATCAAAAGAATTTCGACTAACACTTAACAAGTTCAGAACTGAATTCTAATTTTATTTGGTGATAGGAACTGTAAGACTGGTTGCTTAATTAAGATGGAGAAAGAGGGACAGATTAGGATGACTGCATGATCTCAAGCATGGCTGTCTAAGTAGACAGTGATTCTATTTACGATGTAAGTTCTATGAGTTCCAAAAACTTAAGACCTCGTGCCTTAGTTCAGACAACACGCTTTGACTGCTATCTCTTGCCTATCTTCACAACTGGTTTGAAGCTACCATCTTATCTGTGACACCGGGAAATTATGCCCCAAATATTCACCAAAATTCAGTCATACCAAAGTATGTATGGTTTCCTACACTGCATCTCTGTTTTTACTTAAGCTGGTCCCTCTGCCTGGAAGGCCAGCTTCACCCTGCTGATCTTTCACACAACCTTTAGAAGCAAGTTTCCATGTCCCAACAGCATATTGTTGCTCATTTTATTCTAGTTCATAAGTTTCAACTTTTTGTTTGATACCATTATCATCAGCATCAAAAATGTTAACATCATTTGATAAACCGATCAAGAGTCAAATATGCTTAATAGTCAAAATTACCTTTCTTTTCAGTTTTCTCTTTCATCTTTTTTTCTTCTCCTCCCTCTTTTCTAATCTGTTCTTTGACACCAGAAGATACAGTTATCGGTGTAGACTGTACCACATTTTCAGCAGTCACAGAATTGGCTTGTGGTGGAGTATAAGATGGGCATAGTATTTGCTTCACTGTGACAC
>NW_022900937.1:4964635-4988736 GCF_012274545.1 Fukomys damarensis
GCAGAGTCACAATTGGCTTGTGGTGGAGTATAAGATGGGCATAGTATTTGCTTCACTGAAACAGATGTTAGTTTATATTAGCCCAACAAAAACATCGAAAAACATGCATTGTGAATCATAAATCAAAATTCCTTTTAAAAAAATTAACAATATGTTACTATCAGGTATTTAGTATTACCTGGGGCTATAGAAAAGCTGCCAAGAAATTAAGCATATTTTAACCATTATTAAAAGTAACAAAAAAGGGGCATGATTTCTATTTAGTCACTAATTACTAAAGTGAGAAAACTGCAGCTAACAATAATAGATAGTATTTATTACAGATTTATTATGTTCTAGTACTTTTCAAAGTGCTTCATATGAACTGATTCACATAATTCTCCAAGGCGACTCCTCCCATGTCGCCATTTTACATTTTAGAAAAGATGGGAAGTAAAGACACTGGCCCATCCCTAGTGAGATGAGGAAGAACATGTTTGCAGGACGTCTGCTTCCAAAGAGCACACTCTCATGGTTGTGAGGACGGCACACTTGCTTTAGCTTTCTTTATCATCTGGGAAGGTGTTTCAATACTAGTGATTTCTATATTAGCATTAAGGGAGACACAAATTACTTGTGTATAATTCTATCATCAAAAGGCAACTTCTTATAGAAATAAAGTTCTTCAGCAATGTTTTAAGATGCTAAAAATTTTTTACATACCTGCCATAACCATGGAAAAATATAATCTCATGAGAGATTTTGATGGAGTTTACATTCTGGCTGTATGCATGGCCCACTTCCCTGAGGTATTTTCTAAGTTCTCTGAAGGGCACTATTTGTTTCAGCAATGTGAATTCCTTACTTTATGTTTCCACCTTTAGGTAGAATTCACCCCTTTAACACAGCACTGATGAGGGCTAGCATTTCACTAATAAAATTAGAGTTTAAAAGTTTAATGTTCACAAGACCAACATTTTTTACCATTGAAAGAAATGAAAAGCAGTTTTACACTGGAATATTTTAACTGTTTATTGAATTCAGCATTGGTACTCCAAATTTACTAGTCTTAAAAAGTATTTACTAGTCTCAAGTTTTCTACTGACAAACATTCTCTCTAGTTGACAGCTCTGTTCAGGCATCATGATTTTGCCCTGTTACCTAGCTAACTAAAGTCAGACTTTAGACAATGTTAAAAATAATTCACTGACAGAATGTGCAAAAGAAAGCAGTAAAGGGGCTCTCAATTTACTTGGTCTCGATCTCCCTATAGTAATTTTCTACAAAACAATCAAATGCTTTTCTGTGTGGTACTTTGAAATTATTAGAACTATTAACAAAAACATGATGTATAACAATGTAAGTTTACCTACAAATACTGAATATAAAACTGAAATTTTTATTTACAATATAGTATTTGAAATAATTATCTGCTGGCTTGAATAATTTAAAAATTATGTAGTTTCAGGCAAATAGTTTTTTAATTCAGTTTCAGTTCCTTTATAAAGAAAACAACTATATTTGTATAAAGATGTTTTAAGTCTAAAACAAATAATGCACATAATAAACTTCACACATAGCACCCATAAATTTTAACAAATGTTAATTAAATAGTATTATGGCTACTTATCGGCAAGTACTCAACAGGGACTGTGATGAGGTTGAGAATAGCACAAAATTAAAGGCTTAGATTTCCGAACCCCAGCTGTGCTGCCTTTTTGTGCACTGACAAAATTATTTGCCTTTTCCAAAAAGTTTCTGTTTTCCCTTCTGTAAAAGGAGAGGAATGCACAGAAGAGATGCTGTGAGAGAAAAGGCCTAACACTGACACAGTAAATGATACCATTATTAGAACCAAAAAGCTATCATTATGGTCAGTCACCTCCATTCTGAATTTCTGCCTGAATTAACTCCTGTTTCAGATCTTCAATTTCTTTCTTCAGTTTAGCATTTTCAACTCGAAGTTTTTTCTCTTCTCGTAATGTTGCCTGTAAAACTAGGGTCAGGAAAATACAGTTAAAACATGTGTGTTTTTAAAGGTTTCTTTTTTAGTATTATTTGTAAAGAGAGTAACCTCTCTGCTATAGCTAGGACAACACTAAGAACCAAAAATTTGGCCAGCTCATTCATGCTAGTTTAATGTTTATTAAAACAACATGACTCGAGAGGCTGAGACAGGAGGATTATAAGTTTCAGGCCAGCCTGGCCAGCTTAATGAGATACATAAAAAATAAAGAGTCAGAGAAGTAGATCATTGGTAGAGCACACTGAATTTGATTTCCAGAACTATAAATTCCACAAAACTAGATTCAATCCTGAAGAGTAGAATTCAGGTTAGATTTTTTTATATACATAATTCTGCAATTCTTAAGTAAAACTTAAGAGAATCCACTGCAAAGAGTGACATGAAAGTATGTATCCTCTCCCGTGTAATACAGGATATATTTGATTTCATATTTGATCTGACCCAGTTTTCTTCATGTTACCTCTAATGCCATCCCAACTAATTTTAAAAAACATAATCTTCACCCAGCACTCTTAAAATAACTATGTATTTTATACTACCATTACCAATTCTAGTTATTGTAAAACTAGCGTAATATTATAGTTGAATACTAAAGACACCTACAAGCTCTCATCGAAGTTTATGGTAAACTTTTTCCCCTTGCAACATATGAATTCAATTTCTCCAGAAAACTTTAAATTTTCTTACTTGCTTTCTCCTTCAGAAGAGCAACTTGCTGTTTAAGATATTCAATAATTTGATCTGCCTCTGCACCCTTCTGCTCCAGTCTCTTCAGAACTGCCTCACTGGTGGTCATTTTTGTCAATAAACGACAGAAAATCCTAAATGCAAAAATAAAAGTGATGTGTTAAGAGTACAAGGAATAAATCTACTCCATGGGACATGTTTTCTGATGTAACTGATCAATATCTTAGAAAAACATTTTCCTACAAAAAGCAACAAACTAAACAAGGCAGAAAGGTTAAGGATACCAATCCCCCAAATAATATTTACAAGTAGAAATCTGCTTTGCTCCTAAATGCAGGAAAAATGCTATTCAATCACATTTAAGGTTCCAAATTTTAAAGCCCTAAAATACTAATAAGTATTACAACATAAGACCTATACCTTAAAGGAAAAAATGGTAATAGTAATATAAACTTAACTAAGTTAATGAACATCATACCTGTGCTCTAAAGTCAAGCGTTCCTGAATTCCCTCCTTACAAAGTACTTGTTTTTCTTTTCTGCAGTATTTGAGATTGAGCCCAGGCCCAGCGTACAACAGACAAGTGCTTTACAACTGAGCTACATCCCCAGCCCTTTACATAATACTTCTGTATACTGAATATTTCTGTTTATTGAAATATGTACAACTTGTAGGAGGAATGTGTGAAGAGTGAAATATTAAAAGAAAAAAATCAACAATTAGAAAGACATTATTAATCTTATGCCTATTTGAAAGTAATATCAGTATATATGATGTAGCGTTAATTAAAATTTTTAGAATTTTAGTTTTATAATAAATTCAAATTATTTATTTAAAAATCCTGTCAAGGTACAGAAAAATGCACATACAAACATTCTGAGATTAATTCATCATGTTAAAGTTTAAGCTGCCACATACTAAGATAAAACTGACAAGAGAGGGCTAGTCATTGGGAACACTGTAACTGTATGTTTTACCTGATTTAATACCAATTTATACTTTAAAATGTAACAGTGACATAAGAATTGCTGAAATAATCCTTGTTTCAAGTAAATGAAAGTGCTCTGGATAAATCCTAAACTTTTTGATTAAAAATTTGGCAGTGGTCAAACAACACAAGGTTGTTTTATAACTTCATATTGTCATACAATTTCCATCTTATACAAAAAATATTCTGTAAGTTTATCCCTTTTTAGAAAAAAACAAAACCTGAAAATACTTCATCCTAGAGTTGACGATATGTGACAGACACAATACCAAAGCAAAATGAAATCCTACAAAAACAAAGTTGCTAGTAAATGAAGAAAATTTAAACAGGGAAGTTAGCTAGTAAGGCCCTAGCAGAGTGCACGTGTACTACATGGACTATTACTTTAATTTGGAGTGAAATTATCACCTTAAAATTCTGCCATTTTCCACAAAGTGGTCAGAATTACCATGTTTCTCAAATTACTGCAAAGTCTGAATTTTAAAAGAAAAATATAAAAGGCTATATGAAGAAATTTAAAATAAAAATACTATGCTTTTTTGAATTTTAGTATGCTGAATCATAGCAATTCTTAGTTTGATGCCTATTTTAATGTAACAAAAATAATGAACAAATGTATTCAATACATGAAATATACATAGTACAAACAAGCAGTAATGAGTAAGAATATGAAGTTAGAAATACACTTTAGAAAAATACAATCTGCAAAGGTCTGGCTTATAAAATGCTATTCAAATTTCAAAATAAACTAGTATTTCAAGAGTTAGGAAATAAATAAAGTATAGAACGGTTTTCATAAGTGAGCCAACATCCCTAATAAGTCACCACAAATACAAACCAGCCAACAGCCGAGGATGTAGAACATGAGACGTATGCTCTGACTCAAATCGTTTAAAATCTTCTAAGACTAACACTAATTTGCAAAACAGAGATCATAAATCCTAGCCTACGAAGAAAAACAGGATATACAATTTTACTACACTGATAAATCAACTATTTGGAAAGCAGTTTAGTTATAAAACTGAGTTAAATATAATGGACGTTTGCAATTTGGTATACATGGAAGTACAGGAGTAGGTTTCGGAAGATAGCACACCATGTAGCAAAACACAGAAAGGAATGAGCTGAACACAGGGACAAAATGACACAACTAGGAAGAAGAAACAAGGCAACAAGGAGAATTAATAACACTTCCAATGAAACTGACAGATATATAAATGAGAAATCTGAATAATCCTTAGTCCTTATTATCTAAATGGGTTAACAGATCAGGAAGTATAAAGCGCCAAAACCAGTTTTTGCGAAGCTAAAGTACAATGACCACAAACTGAAAACACAAAAGGGTCACACTTAAGACCAGGTGACAACCGCTGATTGACACAGTTTGAAGTTTAACAACCACACAGCTACTCAATTTAGTTTGGGCATTTCTATAAGTAAACTATATGAAAGTTTTTAAAAGTTAAAATATGTCCAATGATACACTTTCATACAAAAGGTAATGACCGAGGAAGGGTTAAGTCAATTGTGTACATCTCTCACTCTCCTGTAATTCAAAACGGCATGTGAAACACGAGAAGCACAGTAAAATCAACTTGGATAATTTCGATGCTTTTCAATATTGTAAGCTAATGATATGCTATATATAACTGTATATTTCTTGTACTTAACTAATTATAACAAATGCATTACAAAATAAGTACAACTTGCATACCTGGTTGTAAGTTTACAAATGCTTGCTTAAGGGAAGGTCTAGCTTTAAACTGTGAATTGGCAAATAAAAGTAGGACTGAGAAATGTATATGACCTGTAATACTCGGCAAAAATGGGCTCTTTACCAAGTAATTAGATTAAAAGAAATGAGAATTAAAGATGGAAAAAGAGAAAGCATGTCAATAACAAAAAACTATTACCGGAAAACACACATTTAGGCCATGAAGTGTTAAAATACAGAGGAATAACAGTGATACTACTTGCTTACTCAGATAGAAGATAATTACAGAAACCAGTAGAAGCTATCATAAATTTTATGGTAGATATTAGATAATAATATCTACGGTTTACTTTGTTTTCAGTATGTTACATCCTTTTTCAAACACTCAGACAATAACTTATTTATTTCAACACCGGGAAGTACATACTATTAGTGCCCCTTCTTACACAGGCATTGGCAATCTACTCTAAGAGTGATAAAATTAACACAGGTAATCACAGAGACCCTGGATCAAATTCTATCCCTTGACTCTCTGCCACTTAACATGATGACCACGAACAAGTTAGTTAACCTCTCTGAGCCTTAGTTTTCTCATTTACAAAATGAGGGCACCTTTACATATCTCATTGGCTTGATGAGGGGCAGAATGCTATACTTTACCTAACGATTAAGATTTTAGCACTTATAGACACGTGGTAGATAGCTTACCATAGGTCAGGCCCTGAGCAAAATTTCTGAAAAACAAAAAGCAGGTACACATGTAGCTTTACCTTCAAGAAGCTCACTGTACAGTAGGTTAACTGATGTCATTATAGTTTCTCAGTTCCTAGTTATGACTTCTACATCTTCTGAAGGGTTAAGGACATAGCAAATAACAAAAAATACAACCATACTTACCAATATTCTTAGATAATTTGGTTATATTACATGTCAATTTGTCAGTAGTATACTGTCTGTGAGAGTGACATTAATATAGTTTCATTAATTCTGAATTTTATAACAGTGAGCAAAATATACCTAAGGACTCTTATCCTTGACAACACCATAAGACAACAGCCAACTAAAAGATCTTTGTAATCGCTTCTCGGCCTTTTGGCTAAGATCAAGTGAAGATCTTTGTACATTTACCCCTACCAATAGTTACTGCCAGCAGAACTGTGGAAATGACCATGATAACAGACTTGAGAGTTGTAAATTATACACATAAAAGGAAACTCAACAGAATTAAATGGAATAAAGCACATTTAAACTTAAATTCTCTCTGAAGGTCTTCTAAGGAGACCCATGACAACTGCCAGATATAGCTCAGGAGGCAAAACAATCCACGACAAACAATATATAGAATTTTGCCAAAGGCAAAATTAGTCAAGAATATCTAAAGAAAAACTGGTTTTTTGAGAATGCTATAAAACTCCCTGGTTTCAGGGAATGGGAAGAAAAAAAAAAGAACAAAAATTCACTGAATGCTTTCTGTTCAACTTTGCTGCAAATCTAAAACTTCTCTAAAATATAAATTTATTAAAGTTAAAACTCAAGGCTGGAAAGGGTAAGGGAAAAAGAATAAGTTTGGTTGATTAATGGATACAAAATTATACAGAGAACAATAAGTTCTAGTATTCTATAGTACAGTAGGGTAATTATAATTAAAATAATTTACCATATTTTGAAATAGACAAGAGGGTTCTAAGTGTTTTTACTACAAAAAAAAAAAAGATAAACGTTTGAGGCTAATTACTTTGAGTTGATCATCATAATAGCGTACAAATATCAAAATATCACATTTTAGCCCATAACATGCACTATTTGCATGTGTTAATAATAACAAAAAAACAACTTCTTTGGGAAAAAAATTCACCAAATCCCAAAAATGTATGAATATGAAAGTATATAAGTCTGAAATTTGAGAAAATGCTTTTCATTCTAATTACTCATTGGTAGGCAATAATTATTAGTTTCCCAACAGTGTCCATAAGTCATCATCCATGATAAATATGGTATAGTGATGTATTAGGTTACTTTAAATAATTTTAACTGACCCAATATATCAACAATTCCAGGATAGAGGAAACCTCATTAACAAAAGAATAAATATCTCTTTGTAAAGCTCAGTTCTCCTCAATAATTAAAAAGTTTTTGGCAAAATACCAACTCAGGAGTGACTATAAAATGCACAAACTGTCAACCAGTGTCTATTTTCCTCTCCTCATAGATAACGGATATCTGGAAATATGATATGTGATGCCAATACTAAAATGTCTTGTGAGATCTAAAACTATGTCTGAGTAGCTTCTAGTTGTGTCTGGGCATTAATAAAACTTAGCTAAAATGTTGTTTTTACCTGACATTTCCATTGTTTTGATATCTAAGTTTATGCTAATGATTTCTAGTAATATACACTAGCACTGGTGAAGAATACAGATGTTTTTTCTGAAGTATTTACAGCCAACAGCCCTTAACCTAAAAAAATTACTTAACAGGATGCATGAATCGCGTCAAGTTAATGTCTGCATGCTTCATTTTCTTAATTTACATAACAAGTTTAGTTCACCTCCTATTCCCGCACCATCTCCTGTTAAGAGTTCCTTTTCCCTGACCTGCCCTTTAATACATACACAGGGTTTGGCAGCAGTCCCCAGTCTCTTGGATCTTAAAGACTGTCACCATGTAGTTCCGGATGCCTTTGTGTTCCAGGGCTAAAAGTGTTAACACCTTGATGTCCACGCGCTTCAGGAGGGTATCTGTGGACTTTGATACTCCTTGTTGTCTGCAGTGTATGTTACCCATCAAGTCCTCAAAAGTAATTTAAACTCATGAGTGCAATTTATTAATAGTCCCTGGTTTTGTCCCCAGCCTGAGTTTACAATAGAGAGCAAATATAAATGTTCTTTGCACTTACCAAGCTTTCAGACTAATGAAAAAAAAAAAACCAAAAAACAAACAAACCTGAAAAAACTTTAAAACTGAGGTTATTTGGAGGGAGACAGTGGTAATTCAACAACTTGGCTCTAAGCTCAGACACATCTTTTGCCATTTGTCTCATTGCTCATCCCATATGTACTTTAAGCAACCACTACGATTTTTTCAACTTTATGTGAAGTACTAAACTTCAAAACTTTAATCCTCCTCAGTCAACAGAGCTTTTAATATGCTAATATATGTAGGGTTTCTCACAGATGACAATGATAGTAACCACATGTAACATTTGTAGAGCGTTAACCACTGCTAGCACAATGCTTTACATGGATCATCTCAGAATACTGTAATTATCTTCACTATACAGAGAATACGAGTGAATTTGCCTCAAAGAGCACAATTACTTAGTAAATGAGGACTGAAACTCAGGTCTGCCTGATGCTGCAGTCAGCTCTTTTAATGTTCAAATTGTAATTTCTCTAAAGGATATAATTATAAAGTATTTTTCAAGTTATTTAATAACAGAATTCTAAATAAGGAGCACCAATTAGCACTTACTGAAAATAATATTCTCTCAATAGTTTGAGAAATACTAGTTTAGTTTCAGTGCTAAAATTTTTAAAATATGACATTAAAATACAACACAACCGCATATACAGTAATTGTAAACATAAAACATTTACCAATAGAAAAAAGGCACAAGAAAAGAGTGTACCAAATGTGTAAATTGTGTTTGGTGAGTCAACAGCTTTCCCTTTTTTCTTTTCAAAATTAAAGTTATGACTGTAGTAAACATATTTAGATGAAAGCTTTTGAAAAGTATTATCTGAATGAATCTGTCCTATGATATTATGATTTCCATCAAACCTAAACTGCTATTAATGGGGACCTTTAGCGTCTGATACCGAATGCATGAAATTAGAGTACTTCTGAATCACTAATACATACTCACGAGAGTAATGCTGGAATCAGCTTTCTATAACTTTGCTTCCTCTTAGCTTTCTCCTCAGCAGTCCTACCATCTCATCTAAGTCATCTCTGGTTTCTTTTAAAAAGCAAAGCCCTTATTCCAGTGACCAACATTAGAAATCAAACACAAACAATCATCTAATGCCTTGACATTTTTTAAGTGCAGATTCTTGTATTTCCTTTATAGCACAGGAGCTACACAAAAACCTGGCAGTGTCCCTCTACCTTTCAAAACCTCTGATGGCACTGTTTCAGAATTGCAGTTATATCAAAACTTATGTTCTTTTTAGACACTGTAAACACTATATATCATCAAAGCCAAGATGCTATCACTTATAAAATGGCTGCATTTATAAGATGCCTGTTAAGTTTAGGGATAAATGCCAAAATGTCTCACACTGAAAAAGCCTCTTTACTATATTGTTGAGCAATGTGGCATCTTTAGAATTAGGTTAAAATTAAGCTATAACTAAAACGTGTGACAAAAGTCACAATTTAAAGAAAGTTAAATTTAACAAATATATACTGAGAACACTATATCCGAGATACACAACATACAGTATATAGCAGCAACTACCATTAATTCATGTCTTTCATCAACCTTTGCCAAATTCTACAGAAGGAAGACCTAAAACCACTTTTTATGAAGGTTCATATAGCTTTCTTTACCTTTACTGATGAGGTCACAGGGTCCTGGGGAGTTTAAACATAAAGGACAGCTATGAGGGAAGGGCGTGGCCACAGAGCAGATAGCTACGGAGGACAATGCACAGAACTGTGACCATTAACACACAAACTTTCTTTCCTAGTGAAATGTATTCATTAAAAATAGGTAAATGCAAGCCTGCTATGATCTTCTTACCTCACAGCTGGCCTGTCTTTTATCCGGTTCAGATTATACTTAATAGGGCTTAATCATTAATTCACCACCATCTTGCCCCATTTCTTATCCAGGAACACAGCTAATAATAGTATTATTTTAATGGACTAGGCCCATTACACACGTGGCCATTTAATCTTTATAGCCTTGTAAGATATTTCCATTTGAGACATACTCAGAGAAAGTATGTGGTCTCCCTAAATCCACTCAAGTAAATGACAAAACCATGATTTGAACTTGTTTGTACCTCTGAAACTCATACCACAATTCATTTTTTAAAAGTGTCTCCTCAAGCCCAATTAAAGATAATTAAACTTTCACCCAAAATAGGGCTGGGGGTGTGGCGCTGTGCCTGGCAAGCACAAGGTCCTGAGTTCAATTCTTGATGGGGGGCAGGTGACTTTCATCCAAAAGACTCTTGCATAAGAAATGCAGCAAGAATATGACTTGTTATTTCTAACCACCTACCGTGAACCCACTATTTTCCCTATGGATTGAAGCAAAAACCTCCTAGGTGGTCCTTCCTCCATTCCACTGTTCTCACTCTGTAAGTGACTCTTTTAAAAGGAAATCAGATCGTATCACTCCACTGACCAAAACCTTCCAACAGGTTCCAGTTTCCTGTAGGATAAAAGGTAGATGCACTCAAGGCCCTTGATGACCTGTTCCTATTCGCCTTGACTTTATCTCCAGCTTTATCCTCTCGCTCATCGCTGATGCAGACTTCCTTGCTGTTAGGCTTCTGTTTCATGGCTTTGCATAGGCTGTCACCCCTGCCTGCCCGAATGCACTTCCCTGAGATATCTGCATGGTTTAATTCTCTCACCTCTGTCACCTCCGAGACAGTCATATGTCTATGAGACATTCTCTGGACACACTAAAACTCAAACTACGCCCTTCTTCCCTGCTCTTCAGCACTCACCATGACCCAAAATAGTGTGTTTTACTTTGTTCAATTTGTCCTTTCCTTAATAAGATGTGAGGTAGGCGACTTGAGCAGGGAGTTTTGTCTGTTTTATTCATTCATTGCTGTTTCTAATCTGTTCATTGGCTTTCATCTAGTGCCTAAAACGGTGTCTGTAGTGCCGGGGACCCGTAATAACTACTGGCCAAATCAAGGACTTCCTGTCCCCATCCTCTCTCCCACAAACATCCAAGCCCTTCGACACACGCTCATGTAAAAGTAAAGATGTTTATGAATCTATTTTTTCAGCAATATCTTTTCCCTTGGCTCTGCCTCGAAAGCTCAAACTTAGTTCGCTGAAAAGGTCCCAAGTTCTTGGCTAATTTCTTATGCCTGTGTGGGTGCTACTGCGATCAGGCTTCCCACTAGCACCCGCATGGCAGGTCTTCTCTCTTGGAGGAGAATATAGGAAAAGAGGGACTGCAGCGATGGCAATCTGCCCAGCCCAGACCTTCCGAGAAATCACTCACATGAAGCTTCGTACGGGGCTCCAGGAAAGGAAGAGACACCGTCCCGCACAGGCTGGAATCGAGAAAGGACCCACGCTGGGTGTCCCCGCTGAACGCCTGAGTATTTCACAAATTCAAACCCGCATTCTGTCGTTCCCTTTCTGCGTCTAGTGCTATTCACTCTGGGTCTTCCGTTCCTCCATCCAATATCACCAGCTCTCCTCACATTCTCCCTCCCTTGCTACATCTGTTCGTTATTTGAGGCAGGCGCCCGGCGGCCGGAAGTTGGGGTCCTTTCTCAATCTTGCGTCGCGCGCCTGTGAGGTCAGAGTAGGGGCCCGCTGGTGTGTGGAGGAGGAAGAGAAGGCTGTCAGCTGTCAGTGGGCAGTTCCAGGCTCGCCTTCCGGACAGGTTCTGAGTAGCGGACCTCGGCCGTCTTGGCTCGCCAGCGGAGGCCCGTCTCTGAGCTCCCGGTGCCCCAGCAGCGACCTGTATTGTGGAAGCCCCTGAAATGCAGAGCTGGGTGCATTAAGCCGGAGCATCAGAACCAGCCGCAGCAGGAGCCACAGCGTTGGGACCCGAGTGGGCGCTCCTTCACCTTGCCTCTGTGCCCGCCTGCGCCCCCAGACCCGGAGGCAGGTATTCGGGTGTCCTTCTGCTGTGTGTCGTCGTAGCAGGGGCTGGTGGGTGGCACAAGAGTGTCCGCTGCGAGAGATGGCGCGAGCTGTAGAGCTTTCTGCTGGGCACCATCTCCGTCTTTCGCTATAGCCCCCTTCCTTCTCAGTCGCAAGTGTTTGCGACACCGCAGGCAGCTCTCGAGAGTAGCCACCGCAAACCACTTCGAAGGGAGAATATGAACGCCTCCCTTCCATTACGTACCAAAAGATACGGACGTTTGCTCTTTCATGTTTCAGATTTTCAGGGTGTGCTCTCTCAAACAGCAGGAGAAGGTGAAGCAGCGGGAAAGGGTGAACTGAAAGTTGCCAATGACTGCTTTTTAAAGCCTCGTGTCCCCGTAAAGCCTCGTATCCCTGTTTCTCTATTTGAGACGGATAATTTTGAATGTAGGTGTATGACATATACGGATTATGTAATTCCATTTGCCCATTGAGTACATGCGAATAGTATTTTGTGATGAAATCAACGTATTTTCCCTAACCCTAACGTTAATATTCACTCTTTCTTTTGAGTTGTTCAAAGCCAAGTTCTTTTAGGGCAGACTGTGCCTTGTTCACTGAGAGATTGTGTCTTGTTCACTATCCTTGGGCTAACATCTGGGAAAAAAATTTTAGGGCTTTCAAAATGTTTGTTGAATAAGTTGTCAGACCCAAACACTTATGTTGTTTTCCTTTTGTAACCTGTCACCTCAGTAGGTTTTTTTCAACTGAAAATCTCATGGTACTTTGTAGTAAGATTGACTAATGTAATAGCTGTGCGTCTCACCCTTTCTACTCTTAGCCTGTTCTTCAGAGATAAATATCTTTTACCTTTTCTGATTCTAGGTTTTTTTGACAAATTAAAATGCTGATTCTTTTCCTATTGATGTCTTAGAATAGTGTACTCACAGGTTGTGTCATAGCCATAATTTTGGAATCATTATCACAAATTTTACTTTGAGTATTTGCTACTTTAGTATATTTTTTTCACACAAAGTTTTAAAAATGAGAAAAGTAGTGACTCGGTTTATCAAGGAAAAACCCATATTCACCTGTGTTACTGAATCTGTAGGTACTCTTCCTATGTTATACTGTTTGCAAATGACCAGACAGTTCTGAGAGGAAGAAGGAGATTTTATTCAGCGGCTAATGAACAGACATGGGGAGCTTTCTCTATAGGCACATTCTCCAGCAGCACTGGGGTCTGCATTTTTATAACTCTGGATCATGAGGTGGTATGTATGGCAAGCATGCTGTCATCAGAGCTTTCACAGGGAAGGATGGAGATTTCTAGGAGTCAGAGTACCATTCTCTCTCTTTCCTAATTTAGGCATGTTCAAATGTGACATAGTATGACAGGTGTGTTTTTTTATTAATCTAAAAAGATTATAATGAGTCAAAATTCTCCTGGAGTGTCAACATGGTGTCACAACGAGATGGAGCAAATCTCGAATTTACCTTAATGGTTGGCAGTTGGAAGCACATGATCATCCACCTTTAACGTTCAATCGAGCAACACCTGTGAACAACTAGAGCCGATAGCACAACCGGCTGTCAGTAGTTACAGGGTTTAGTCTGGTAACACCTGTGGTTTCCCTCAGCTGGGCCTTTACATGTATATTGCCAAGTTTAATATTTATATTTTATTTCTTAACCATATCTTTTCTTTAAGGGGCTAAAAGCCAATCAAGTGTTTATTTTATTTGTCTTTATAATGGTTCATTAGTGCAGAGCCAAGCAGCATGCTAGAATACATTTTCTTCTCAATATTTTTATTTCATGATCGCTACCCTTACGTAAGAAGCATTATTGTAGTATTAAAGTCAAGCTGATTTTTTCTTCCCTGCCAATGGCTAACCATGCCATAGCACATGTACTTTGTTTTGTAGATTATATACTTAGATTTTTACCCTCCTCACTTTTTTCTTTAACTCACCTCACTTTATTAGTTTTTTGCTTTCTGCATGAAGTCTTCTTATTCTTTGTTACAACACATGCGGACGTTTCCGTTCCATTCCTTTGCTTGAAGGCATTTGCCCTCAGAGCAGAGCAGCTCTTTGTCTAATCTGAACAAAATTGCATTCTAGTTTTTGGATAGCTTCTATCCTGGGTTTGTATTTATTGAACTTTTGAGTAAATTACATTTTTTCTTAACCCCACATCTTTTTATTATTTCCCCTCCTCTGTTTTGCTAAAATATATCCTAAAGAGATTTGCTTTCAAAAGGTATGTGGATGATAATTTTGTTTTAAAGATTTTCTTGGCTATAAATTGCTGTTTGTTATTATAATTGCTTGGCCACATCTAGAATCAAAATTATGTTCCTTCAAATATTTTAAGGATTTACTTTTTAAAAAAACTTCCATTCTTGCTGATGAGAAGGTAACCATTTCTCTGAAATGATTACAAATTTCTGGATTTTTATCCAGTTATTCTGGATACTGTAAAAATTTATGGTGATCTATTTATTTGTGTTTATTCTCTTGGCAATGAATTCATTCAAAGGAGCTAAGATATATATCCCAATGGGCATCATTTTTCATTTATGCTTCTTGAAATTACAAACCTTTTAAACTTACCCTTAATCTATGGGGAATTTTCTTTTAATGTCTTTTGTAATTTTTTCTCCTTTAGTTCTATTTTTTGAAACTCTACTAGAGTGGTTTGATTTGTGGCTTGATACATACATGTTTTCTTTTTTCTTATACTTTAATCTGTTTGCTTTTTTGCTGCATGTTCTGAGCCATTGTTTGAACTTTGTTTTCCAGTGTTTTTATGTATTTTGGTAGTTATATAATTTCCACTCATTTTTGTCTTTTTTTCTTACAGTCTTAATATTTATGAGATGAAATTTACACATATTTTAAATGCATTGACTTTAAATGACAGTGCCATAAATTTTAATGTCTATATTTACACTTTAGCACCACTCTAATCAATATACAGGAATTTTTCACTATTATAAAAATTTTATCTACCCACTCAATTCCTTCTTCACCACTCTGAGTATTACCTTCTGATTTCTATCACTACATCTAGACCTATAGTTCTGGAATATGTTTAAAGGAGCCATATAATATTTACTCTTAGATCTGCTTCTTTAACATAATGTTTTGAGATGTATTCGTGCTTTGGCATATTCCTTTTTTGTTGTTGGATAGCATGGCATGGTATTGGTATGCCGAAAGATATTTATCCATTCTGTCACTCAGTTCTCAACTGTGTATCATTTGTGTTACCTCGATTTTTTAACTACTAATAGGAGAGCAGCAGAAACTTCTAGACACACATCAAAGGGAATTCATATAAGAAAGACCAGGGCAATATTTGTTCCTAATATCCCCAACCTGGAGACAACTTAAATGTCCAATAACGTTTTCATTGACAAATATTTCATTTTCTTGTGTGAATGCCTTATAGAAGTTAGGGATATTTTTGACCTTAGAAAAGTTTTTCAAGGTTCCTGTTCCCTTTAATATTCCCATGAGCATTATGTCAAAGCGCCAGTTCCACATTCTCTTCAATATTTGCTATTGCCAGTCATTTTAATTTTGGCTCCTCTGGCAAATGTGAAAAGCATCTTGCAATAGTTTTAATTTGCATTTTTCTGATCTTATATGAATAACCTTATGTATATAAGTAGGAGTTTCTCTGAGAATAGCGAGATAGTGCTAAATTTTTAAATCAATTGTACCAATTTATATTCCCACTTACAGCACATGTGTGGTCCAATTTCTTAATTCTTAAAATTTCTTTTTATCTTAGTTTTTACTAGCTAGTGCATATAAATTCTCATGTGGTTTTAATGAGCAATTCTTTTATTGAAATTATTTTTCTTCTCATGTATCTGTTGATCATTTTAATTCTCTGTGAAATATTTTTCTGTAACCTTCTGTTCTATACAGTGATATATTTTCTCACATCTCTCTAAACATAAGTTGGGTCTTTCAAAAATTATTTAAAGCTTCTCCAAAGCCAGAATTTGGAGCATTTATTCTTTAAGCTTTGTAGTGTAGTTTCTCCTTAATTATCTGGTGATCCTCCGACAGTTCATTATTTGAGAGTTAAGGAAGGCTATCTGAGAGCTTTATGCGTGTGGAAATCCTGTTAACTGGCATGCTTGTTTTAGGGTGACTACGCAGTCAGCCCAAACTTACTGTGGTACTGCAAATTAAAGAAGTAAGAGGAGCTCCCCCCGGCCCACCACCACCACCAGGGCAGTTACTATAATTTTCAAACAAAACATTTTTTTGTTGTTGTTGCTTGAAGGGTAATTATTGTCCACACTGAGGTGGCAAAGCTGACTCTTGTAATTTGCTATTTCTCATATGAGTACCCTTATATAAGCATTCTGCTTTATAGTAGTTTGCATCAGCTTTGAAGTCTTGCATTATCTTAATAGGTTATCCAAACTTTAGGTTATGAGTAGTGCTTTTTTATATGAAAGTGCAAAAATACACTTGCTCTGCTCTTAAAACTTTTAGGCATCACTGAAGATAAAATATTTTAATGTTCCCTTTTTATACTGTTGAAAATCTTTGAATTTGACTTACAGCTCGCTCTCTCTCTCTCTCTCTATATATATATATATATACACACACACATATATATATATATATACTCACACACACATTTATGTTTGGGTGTTATCTCTGTTACTATCTTGAAATTCTAAAACTTTCATATTTTTACTGTAAAATGTTCAGATTGGCATAATCTTCCAAGTTTATAATAAAATCTAAGGTGAGAAAATGCTGCCTTAATGTTTGATTAATCTGTCGTAACATTCTCCCTGTTTCCAGATCATCTTGAAGGATTCAGGACTCCACAAATGTTTCCCTTGAAGGATGCTGAAATGGGGGCCTTTACCTTCTTTGCCTCAGCTCTGCCGCATGATGTTTGTGGAAGCAATGGCCTTCCTCTCACCCCAAATTCCATCAAAATTTTAGGGCGCTTTCAAATACTAAAGACAATAACCCATCCCAGACTCTGCCAGTACGTGGATATATCTAGGGGAAAGCATGGTGAGTTGTGTTTGCTTTTTGTGATTTTGTTGTTGTTGTTGTTGCTGTTTGCTTGTTTTTCCTATTTTGTGTTCTCTACTTTGTCACCAAGATTCAATTTTAAATATACACTAAAAAAAAAGGAAATTGGTGTGTATGTAGGCTTTCTTTTTATGTTTGAAAATAGTTTTGGCTAACTGTTCAAATGAAAAGTCACTAGTTTTTAATAGCATGAGTCTTTTCATGTAGGATTATATTTAGTGAACTGAAGTAGAAAAGTTCAGCTTCGTTTGTTAAAAAGTCAGTGTTGCACTGCAAAAATGTTGATTGTGTTTTTAGTAGTATAATTAGGTTGCTTATGGTGATGATACTTTTAATTGTTTTCAAATTATTTTTGAAAGCTTAAGTGTAGGCCAAGATTCCATATTTTAAAATTATGTTAAATGGATTTCAGTGAAATCAGTCTAACTTTTTCAAATAAGATAATCTGGAGATATTAAAAAACATGTTAAAGCAAACTATGTACTTGCTGATACTCAACTTTTTTCCCATAAAATACCAATTTCCTGTGTTTTAACGTACTATTAAAGACTCTCATAAATGCAAACTTAGTTGTTTTCTGAAAAGTAGGTTAAACTATACTTTGAAGTTGGCTGGATATTTCCGTGACAAGTATTTGTTCTGAGAATGTGTTTTATGGAAAATGTTTTTTGTAATGATATTAATACCTAATGTTTGTGTATTATGTATCAGGAAATATTTTAATGTTTTATACAGATTTTAACTAGAAATTCTTATAACTTTACTACAAGATAGAAACTTACATTTTCATTTTGCAGATAAAAAATTTGAGGCATACAGCAAGGTCATACAAAGGAAAATGATGAAAGATGTAATAGTAATCCATAGTAATCTAAAGAATCATGCATTTTATTTTCTGTTGAAAGATTATAAAAGTTGCTATAAGTTTATAGTAATACAAATATCAACAGCAATTGATCGTTTTTGTTGCTTTAAATACTTTAGAGCTATAGAATACACTTGGCACCCTGAATGTTTAGGTAGTGTCAGAAACAGAGGGAGACATAAGAGAGTGATAAAAGGAAATAATTGTCTAGCAGATAAAAGTATTTGATTTTTATGTTCTTATATATACACATATATTATGCATGCCTACTTAGATTTCTTATACACATATGAATATATGCTTGTGAATTATAACATATATGAATATATACACATATTAAAGTATTTATGATTGCACTTTGGCCCTTTTTCTGTGCAAAACTGTATTTAATTAGTTAATTCGGCAAATATATTTATACTTACATACTTGGCCTGACCTTCCAAGAGAGGACATGAATAACACCATATTGAGGCCTCAAGGATCTTTTTTGATAGGGAATAAATTTGAAGGGCAGAACTGATAGAAAACAGAGTTTGAAACTAAAGTTACAAAGATGTTGGTGAGATGAAGATTATTTTTTCCAGTACCAGGGATTAAACTCAGGACCTTGTGCTTGCAAGGCGAGCATGTCACCAGTGAGCTAAATCTCCAGCCCTGAGATGAAGAGTTTTTAGGAACTACTTTTTCTTATGCATTGAAACATTTCTTATATTCTGCTCTGGCATACAGAACTCTGCTAAAGTATAATGATTGAATATACTCTTACTTGATTCTGTAGCCCTCCTTGAACAAGTTCCACATATTTGAAGATGAGTAAGTCAGGATCCCATTTTTCAAGTAAACCCCAGAAATAACAGAGATGAATAAAGCCATGATTATAGTACAGTGATAATTATATGGTAGGTGATATACAGTGTCCTATGTGCAAGAGTTCAAAAGAGAAAATGTTAAATTCTGCATTGAACAGTGCTGATATTCCCATCTAAAAATTTTGGTGGGATTAGGATTGTAGAACAGTGGGGTATTTCTCTTTGTGAAACTTTATTTCAATGGTACTGCTGGCCTAAAAGGATTACTGGAGTTTTCATTCTAGACTTTTATCATTGACACACTCATAAGAAACAAAATTTTAATCTTATTCATTATCTCTTATTTCAAGAGAAGTTCTCATCTCTTTAATTATTATAATCTTTTTTCCAAAAAGAATCTGAGACAAATTGCAGGCATCCATGTAATACTCAATACCAGTTGGAAAGCCTTCTTTATTCAAAAGTCTAGAACCCAAAATGCATTGACAATCAAAAGCCTTGGGACTTAGGAGCACTTTGGATTTCATATTTTTGGAGTAGGGATCTTCAGTTTATAAAGTCTGTGCACTTACTGTGAAATGAAAACACTGAGAAATTTGAAATACTCTCGTCTCAGGAACTTTGGGTAGGAAATTACCTTATACATATAGTACATGAGAGGAAAATGTGTAATCAAAATGTAGTAGTAGGAGAATAAAAAATTCTTCCTTTACTCACTTTTGTTTAGTAGCTAGAGTCCATGAATCAAACTGATAAAAGACAGGTCAACAAGAGAAAAAATTCAGTCATTTATGAATGCAGGGGAGTTCACAAAAATGTAACTCAAAGAGTCAGTTAAAATTCTAGGTGAAGTGGGCCAGGGATTAAAAAAAAAATTGAAGGTGAACTACCACATTACCAAAGAGTGATGAAGTGCCCCAAAAGGTGTTTGGGCTTCTGGGGAGGGAGTAAGTTGGTACAAGATGGCTATGAAATGTATGGTAAAAATTATTTAGTAAGGTTTTCCATGTAAGTAAAAGTAATTCTTCTTTTTATGATTTGGAGAGGGAATGCTTTTACAAATGGAAATTTTGGTCACCTTTAGGGAACTTTATGTGTACATAATTTTTGAATAGAAAAGGGGCGACAGCTAATTTCCTTGAGCACAAAATCTTTACACCAACTGGTGTATTTTAGGGTGGCATACTCTGATCCCCTTTATGAAGAAAACAAAGTAAATAGATGGTAAAAGATGACTAATATTAATTTATAATTTTTTTCAGGTAGACTATGTATTCCTTTGTAAACTTCAATAGGTCAAGGCAAAGAAGGAAATCCAGGTGATTCAATTACTTTTATAATTAGGCAATATACTGAGAAATTAATTGCTAGATAGTAAATGTGGAAAAATGATCAATTGCCAGTTTTATAATGTTCATACAATCTGTTGTCCAGGTGACATGGAAACCTTGGTGGAGAAACTTCCGGATGAGGCTCTGAGATATCCTGTGTGTGTTTTTAGGAGCATGTTCTCAACACATCTGGCTGTTTGCTCTATTGTTCCTTTCAGTGTTGATCTCTGAGCTCAAGATTCTCTGGCTTATTGTCCCAAATTTTCTGTGAATAAATATTAAGGAAATTTGACACTTTGGAATAGCAGTACTTAATTCAATAGCCACAGGGGTCTATGATAAGGTTTTAAAAGGTCTTTGACACCCTCCTAAAATTTCAAATGGTGTGTGTTTGTGTAGATGTGTGCACATGCATTGTTTTGATGACAAATTTATAATTTTTATAAAGAATTCCTGATTTAAAGAAAGTTTTAAAGCAATGGTATAGCATATCATAGATATGGAAAGATTATCTTCTTTTCATAAAGGCAAACTTGAGACATTCTGATGTAGGATTCTGACTTTCCAAAGTTGACCTGGCCTGTGCCTAGTGTGGTAGCATAGCACATCTTTACTAATGGCGAGGTCCCGATCAGGGCTACTCTATATGAGTTTGTTATTTTCACAGTGCATACAAGTGTCAGGCCAGTGGAGCAGTTGGGAGCTCGAATCCAGTTCTCTTGTCACCCTGAAAGAGTGCTTTCTCTAATTTACTTAAAGACAATTGTAAAGACTAGTGGAAACTGTCCCTACGGTAGACTGCAAATAGCTTCAGCCATTTGTCAAAAGCCCAGTAAAGAACTTTTGGCAAGATTTTTGTTTAAAAAAATAACTTTTTGTCCAGATGTGGTGGTACACACCCATAATGCCAGCTGGTTAGGAGGCTGAGGCAGAAGGATTGCAAGTTCAATGTCAGCCTGGGCAACTTGGCAAGACCCTGTCTCAAAAGTTAAAAATAGAAAGGGCTGCAGGTGCAGCTCAGTGATAGAGCACTTGCCTAGTGTGTTAGAGGTCCTGGGTTCAATTCCCGGTACTGAAAAAAACTGACTTTTTGCTAAAGCTATGTGTTTGTCCCATTATTTTAAGTAGACATTTAGAAATTATGGGGAACATTTATAGACTTATACATCATGTAACAATTACTAGGTAAATAATAGATATTATCAGTGCCCACATGCTCAATAGTTTTCCCACTGCTTGCCCCCAATCCAGTTATAGATTGTAAAGAATTTCCACTTGCAAGACTGGCCCAGTTCCCAAACTGTCCAAAGCTTGGCAGTATAGTTGATTATTGTTATTACCCCGGCTGGTGACCACATTTAGTCTTGCTTATTTCCTTGCGCAGATCTGGAGTAGACCTGTCTTCTCAAGCTCTGGCAACTCTGTTTAGTTCCTCAGATTTCATTCCTAAGTGTGCTCCATTTCTCTCCACTGTGGTATCTGTAAGCCTTTTGGGGGCTTCACTTGCTGTAATTGGGGTATTGCCTCTGACGGGTTTTTCCTTTACCTCCTTCTCTCAGGATAATTCCTTCATTAGTCCCAAGTATTTCTTGAGCTCCTCCTATTCCTTTCTTTAGTTAAGTGAGCCCCTGTAAACACCGAAGTAGGTACTGTCTTACAGCAGATTCCCCTCTAAAGGGCACTTTCTGTAACTTCACTTATGAACCTTCTGGTTGATTGTCAATGTCAGAAATGATAACTGAACTCAGTGGGTTCATATCTTGGTGATTGCAAAGCCAAAAAGCACAACGAGGAGTTAAGATACTGGAGAAAGATGACCCACATCAAGTAAGGAGAGCAATGGGGTTGCTACTTGCAAGCAGTGAATGCTTTCCCCAGGGACAAGAAGCACTGGCATTTTATTCGGGGAGCCTGTGGAGTTCATATAGGGAAGCTCATGTAGTGGTCGGCACATTTCTCAGCATGCTGTTTGTGGTGCACTGGCTCAGTTGAAGGTCATAGTTCAGAAAGGAAAGACAGCGGACACATTTCTGGGCCTGCTCAGATCAAGGCCATTAGAGCATACATCGGAAGGGTGAAAATGGCCAACAATAACACTTCTGTTCTGTTCAGTAGTACAACAAGCTAAGCTTTCTCTAGGTCACTGAAGAGAGCAAGGTGGAACATCTCAGTGACCTTGGCTGTTGCTTTGTTTTGTTTTTTTTGCGAGTTTATGCACAAAGTTTTGGCTGAAAGAAAAAAAGTATACTTTGAAAGTTCATTAATCTAGGAGTTTGCCTATAAGAGTGCCTGCCTCACCAAGTAGCTAATAGAACTGATCCCCTTATCCACTGTAATCTGTTCTGTTAATCCTTGGCTAGCTCAGCCATCTAGTTAGTCTCCTCAGCCCTGACCACCATGTTGGTGGTTACTCTTCTTCCTCCACTTGGCCTGCCCTAGCTCTCAGCCGCACTCTCTGCTGGGATAACATAGGTCAAGGATATGTAAAAAAAAATTCATATATTCTATGTCTGGCTTTGAGGAATGAAAATATAAATGATTGTTACATAGCTAGGGGATTTGATTTCTTGTTTATATTGGCAGTGTTTATTTCTCTAAAAAATGTATGTGCCTGAAGAATAAATAACTGAACTGGAGCAAATGGTTATGTAAAGCTCTGTTTGTTCCAAAACACCCCAGTCATTTTGATTGCATCTAATTTGGAACTTTCAAGTGTCAAATCAACAACCTCAGTGAAAAGCATATTTTTCCCAATGATGTAATACCACCTGACTTTGGTTTGGGCTTCACTTATTTGTCTCTTCACAGAATTCTGATTTTGGTTCCAGTTTTGCTCCTTTATTCTGTTCTTGCTGGGCACATATCTTGTCATTCTTAGTTTCCCCTTCCCTGGCCACTTTCCTTCTTTGTAGTTGGAGTTACATGTGACATGTGGTCTGTTTTAGTAATGTTGTTTTCACATGTTAGGTGAGCTCAGAAGTCAGGCTTTCACTGTTTTCCATAGATGGTTCAAAATTGATTCAAGATGATATTTTCTTGCTAACTCAGCAGAATGAAATATTTAATCTCAATAATAGGCATTTTATTAAAATTTGAAAACTGGATTTATTTTTGTAAAGTGAAAGAAAATATATTTAAAAGAAAAAAGTAAAGCATGAAAATGCTTATATTAACAAATTTAATCTTTCTCTTTTGAACTTGAAATCTCTGCTGAAGCAGAGTGAGGATCATGAATGGCATTTAATTTGGTATTGATTATTCAGAAACCTTTCAGTGATTGCTGGTAAAATCAAGAACAGAATTATTTACTTGAATAGCTTTGAAGTTCAAGTAGAGAATAGAACTATGAAAGACCTAAAAATACTTAACACATTCACAGTAGTACCATAATTCATATGTCTCACTGCCGGGTGGCTTAAACCACTGGTGGCACATGCATGACTGTCCCATTGGGCTGCTTTTTATTAATTTTACTAGTAAAAAAAGCAGATAAAAGCAATTAGATCCATTTGTACCACCAGTGGTACAAGTCGCCCGATGGGACGGTCAATGGTTCAAGCTGCGGGAGCGCATTAATCCCATATCTTTAGCATATGCATTTCAACCTACATGTCAGTATCAAGTTTGTGTCCAAGAAATATAACCAGTAGGATATAATCAAGATTGATTGCTGTGTTTGGCATGCACGATTATGGAGGTTGACTAGTCCACTTCAGAACTACATGACAGACCTTCAAGAAGGGCACGCTGAATTCTTGGGCCCGACTTGAAGCTACCTCTTTGGGTGCAAAATTTATTCTTTTTTTTTTTTTTTTTTTTGGTGCCA
>NW_022900937.1:4989075-5012428 GCF_012274545.1 Fukomys damarensis
TTTTTTTTTTTTTTTCGGTGCCAAGGATTGAACTCAGGTCCTTGCACTTGCAAGGCAGGCCACTGAACCGCTGAGCTAAATCCCCAGCCCTTTTTATCTGCAAAATTTATTCTTAAAAGAATCCTCAGTTCTGTGTTAAGGTTGTTCAGCTGATTGAGTCAGGATCACTCATTATTTGGGACACTTTTTGTTACCTAAACTGATTATAGACTGTAACCTTTTATAAAGTATCTTCACAAAAACATCTAGATTTATTTTTTTGAAAACCTGCTACTAAAGCCTAACCAAGTTGATTCATAAATCTGATCATCATCAAAGTGTCCTGGTACCATCAGTGTTTTTTAAGTCATAGTATTTTTCTTTGTTGGTTTTATATTTTTATGTATTTGTTTAGATACTACATTTTAAAGATGATGAGCTAGTCTGTTTTCATTGTGAATAACAAATGATGCAGAAACTGCTCTAATAGCCCTTTGTATTAAGATATAATTCACCTTTTTTCTGAATTAAGAAAGGTAATTTAAGTTATTCTTTTATGCTTCCCCACTCAGCTTCTTTATTATATTTCTTGCTTAATCTTCAGTTTCTTACTTATATTTGGTTCAGGCTAACATACTACATGATGCTTGGCATTCATCAAATCTCTGTTAGAAAAAAAACTATTATTTCATAGTTATTGTATGTTCACCTTAGGGTCACATTTGTTTTTTATAAATATTGCCACTACATTGCTGATTTATATTTGGCACATTATGATTCCCAAATAGTTTATTCTGTGAAACTCCATTGTTTTTATAACAAACAGAAGTTATTTGGAAGCATGGTCCATTTTCAGAATGAAGAGTCTAATGAGCTCTGGAGAAGCGAGTTTGTATTGGAAGCATTGTTTTGGTGCACACTCCATAGCCTCTGGGAAAAGCAGTGCTATCCTGTCAGTGAAAATGGCTCTGCAGTATTAAAACAATTTCTTAGGAGTTCTGCAGACTCTTGAGGCTTTGGCAGACTTTGGTGGTTTTCATTTCCACATGAAGCCTGACACATTTCAGTGTAGTGCCAAACACTGGAAGTGCCTTACAGATATATTTATGGATATCCATTTGAAATGATTAATTAATGGGACACTTGCATTTCATAAATTCTGATGTTATATTTTATTTTATTTTATTTATTATTATTTTTGTTTTTGGTACCGGGGATCCAACTCATGACCTTGCGCTCGCGAGGCAGCCAGTGGAACCACTGAGCTAAATCACCAGCCCGTGATGTTATATTTTAATATTAGTGCTCCTGGTATGATAATAAACTAGATATAGTTTACAACATGAGCATGTAATTTTCTATATAGAACACATATCTGTTTAGATAATGGGTGTCATCATTTCTAATGGCCACATCATGCCCTTTCTCTAAACAAATAAACATTTTTAGAACATGCCTAAGTGTTAGGTGACATTCAAGATGCTCTTAATGTAATACTGGACAAAACTAACATTATTCCTGCCATCGTGAAACATATTATCTAGAGAAGAAAGATCTTAAAAATGTATGAACATTTGAGTTGAATGCTATAAAAGGAAGCACAGTGTAGAATAGAGTTCATTATAGGAATAGCAGATCAGTTTGGGAATGAAAGGAGTTCTCAAGGAAGGAAGTCATATTTAACTGAGGCCGAAGCCAGGCATGGTGGTGCACGCCTGTAATCCCAGCACTCGTGAGGCTGAGGCAGGAGGATCACTGTGAGTTCGAGACCAGCCTGGGCTACATAGTGAGTTCCGGTTCAGTCTCAACTACATAGTGAGACCCTGTCTCAAAAAAGCCAAAAAAAAAAAAAAAAGAAAAAAAAGAAAGAAAGAGAAAGAAAAACATTAACTGAGGCCCAAAGCATGAAAAATAATAAACACTAATAGTGTCAGGCACTATTCTGTGTCCCTATTTATTCACTCACAACCTCACAGCAACTCTGTGGGGTAGGTACTATTATTTTCTTCCTCTTGCAGAAGAGGAAACTGGCGAATAGGTTAGCAAACTTCCCTAATGTCGCAGGGCTAAGGAATAGTGAAATTGGGGTCTGAGCCAAGAGAAAGATCTGTGCTCTTAACCATTACGTTACAGGGTGGAAATTGGCTGCAAGTGAATAGGCAAGATCATTTCAGGCAATTGGTTTACATGATGAAGAGATTGTTGCAGTAACCTATTGAGATAATATTGGCTTGGACCCAGATTGAAACAGGTGGAGAAAATTATATAGATTCTGGGGATATTTGGGTGATAGATGTAGCGGGACTCTGTGGTTTTAAGAAAGGCAGATGACTCAAGGTTTTGCCTAGAGCAGCTGGCTGGGTAGTGGTGCTAAAGGGGACAGACTTGAAGACAAACATTAAATTCAGTTTTGTTTCACTTGAGTTTAAGGTAACATATTAATGCAAGAACTTTGCTATAGAAGTCTGTAGTTTAGAAGCAAATTCTAAGCTTGACATAGCATTTTCTACAGTATTTTTCTGGCCTTGGAGAAATGAGGAGAAAACATAGCTAGAATCACAAGTAGCAAAACAGGCTATACTTTTGTTTGGGTAGAAGAGGTGATGATCCACAGAAGAGACTAAAGGGAAGGAGCCACTTAGGGATAAGGAAAACTGGCAAAATATGGTAACAAAACAAAGGATTTTCTGGTAAGATTGTCTGTTTTATTCTTTTAGAACTTACTCCCTTTATCTAGTCTCTTGTTAGTGGGTACCTAGGCTGACTCCGTTAGCTATTATAACTAGTGCTGCAGTAAACGTGGTTGTACAAGTATCTCTATGGTACACTGATTTCATTTCCTTTGGATATATACCCAGAAGTAGGAGAGCATTTTTAGTTTTTTGAGGAACCTCCATACTATTCTCCATAATGTCATCGTGTTTTATGTTAACCTGCTTTCCTAGGATCCATTTTGCATAATACCCCAGTTTCTTTTCATCCATACTTCTGAAATAATTTTTCCAAATACCCATCCACTTGTAAAGCCTGTTGTACAAGTGTTAGTCACTAGAGATAATGGATAAGAAAAATGTATGCATCAGAACTATGCTATCTTACTCTTAGATGATTTGTTGGAAAATATAAATTACATCATAATTTTCATGTACCTTTTACAATTTTATATCAGTCTCAGCCCTACCCATGTTGTTGTCTAAGTCCAAGTTAATTTTTTTCCTCCAGTGTCATAATTCAGAACACTTCTACTTTTCTCAAATTTCTAAACTCAGTTTCAAAGATCTGTATTTAAACCAGACTGTCAAAGAAATCTGTACCTAGCTGCTCAGTTTCCCCTTCCTTTCCATATGTCTTTGTATATTATTCCAATACTTTACTTCTACCAGTCTATATCAGAAAAATGATCACTTCTTTTCCCCAAGGTGGTTTTCCATTTTTCTTGAAACATATGAGAAACTCTAGAGAAAACACAAGGTGAAAAGTAATTATTATATTTATGTGATTTTATTGGATGCTTATTCTATATACTTGGAAATGATATGTGTTTGAAAAGCTTTTCTAAAATACTATTTGTATTCTGTATTAATATTTTTGGTAGAATATACTCTTGTTATTAAATTATCATGTTAATCAAATATAAAATGGATTTCATTTTGTTTTCCTCAGAAAGACTAGTGGTGGTGGCTGAACACTGTGAGCGGAGCCTGGAAGATTTGCTTCGAGAAAGGAAACCTGTGAGGTACTGTGTGACAAACAGCAGGAAAAATAAATGAAGAATGGGAACTGGCAGACAGACATTTTGATGAGAAACCACAGGGCTTGGTTTCCTTCTGTTACTTGTTTAATAATACAAACCAGGTGCAAATTTTCACCCTAGGAAATTCATTTCACAAGCTACATAAAAATTCAAAGTTAATATTATATGGTATTCAGATTTTGTGAAATAGGTGTTGTGCGAAGTGCCTAAAAAGCCTCAAAAGAACTTAAGTATATGAAAGTTTGACATCTTCTAGTGTTAAGCATTTAATTGCGTGAGAGAAAGTTTATCTTGTGGAAAGGAACTGCATGGTACTTTGTCACAGGATGCTGGTATTCCTAGGGATACAATGAACTGTGTTGAGCAGGACATTTTGAGGAGGAAGAAGAGGTAATAAAGTGAGGTGTACCACTTAATGATACAGTTTGAATTCAGTTATTTCAATGACTTACTGAATTTACTTTCTGTTTCTTGGTAAGAAGATGGTGGTCTAGACTTTTTTATTACAAGCCCACTGTTAAATAAGCTATTTCATAGACTTTCTGAAATTATCTTGCCATGAATCTTTATGGCATTATAATCATTTCTCTATCTTTCCAAACCTGTGGCTGGAGTTGCTGCAATGTAGGGAAAGGAAGGATCCATAAAAGAGTACCCAGACTATCCCAAGGATGGCCCAGTTTGGATTCCAAAGGAAAATGCACTAAAAGCTAGGGTGATCAGTCCAAAGCAGTTATTAGGAGAACTCACAGAATGCTGCAGCTTACTCTGCAGACTCAAAGCAAGAAAAAATGGTGCTCTCCACAGGCGTATGTGCAGTGAGGGTCAGGACCTGGAGTTTACATGCATATTTAAGGTATTTGGATCCAGGGCTGAGGCCATTTTCTTCCTGGGTTTTGGGCAACATCCTGAATACCCTTGTCAATGCTAGGGAATGTTCAGAGGCTTGACTTGGACAGAAGCCTGCTAGGAAAAACCTGCAGCTGGCTGGGTCACTGAGCAGTTAGTCCACTCTGATTTGTGTTTAGGGCACAAAAATAAATTGAGGGTGAGGGACAGGTAGATGAAGAACTAGGGGAATTGTCCTAGTTTTCAAAACTAATCTTACCCTCATTGATAACACTTTGCCTTCACCACAATATTCTGGATAAGAATAGACTTTTTCCAAGGGGAATGCCGGGTGAGGTGGCACATACCTGTAATCCTAGCACTCACGAGCCTTAGGCAGGAGGATCGCTCCAAGTTTAAGACCAGCCTGGGCTACATAGTCATTTCAAGGCCAGCCTGAACTAGTGAGACCCTGTCTTAAAAACAAAAATTAAATTAAAACTTTTCCAAAGGGGGGAAGGTGTATCTTGCTAAATGGCAATAATTTTATAGAAGCTAAACAAGTAAATTGAATGAAAGAACTTTCTTGGTAGCTGGACATAGTGGTGCATGCTGGTAATCTTAGCACTCTGGGAGGCTCAGACAGAAAGATTGCAAGTTCAAGTCCAGCCTAGGCAACTTAGTGACTTTTATGGTTTATGTCTAGATGTCCTCCCAAAGCTTCATGTACTCATAGGTGGAGTTTCTGAAGGGTAATTGGACTATGGGGCGTATAGCTGGATGTGTAGTTAATAGAGGGGACCTGGTCCCAAGACATAGATCACTGGGGATGTGACCTCCCTCACAGTGCCTCCTTTGACTGTGCTTCCTACCACAGCTCTCCTCCACCAACCCTTTCACTATGACCTGCCTGGCTCGGAGCCAGACCACCACAGCCTGAATCCTCTATAAAATAAGAGTAAGTGAAGCCCTTCTCCTTTAAGTTACAGGTGTTAAGTACTTTATCCCAGTGATGAGAAAAGTGACTGAGACCATGATATAGCAAGACCCGCTCTCAAAGAGAGAACATAAAAACACAGTGGGGATGTAGCTCAATGAGAAGGCCCTGGATTCAGTTCAAAGTACAATAAATAGCAAAAAGCCCAGAAGGGCTCAGTGGCACCGTGCCTGCCTTGTAAGTACAAGATCCTGAATTTGATCCCCAGTACCACACACACGCACACAAAACCCAGAAGAACTTTGCTTCATGCTTTAAATGACTTGGTTTTGAGTGACCTCTTGAATGAAAAAAGCGAATGACCCGTGTGCAGTGGTGTATCTGACCTGTGGCCACCAGGCAGGATGCATCTGTGTTATAATAAGAAAATGCAGAAGCACTTTTTGTTTCTAAGCATCATATTATAGGTTTTCTACATGGCCAAAGTCAGTTCATCTTCACTCAGTACAGTGCAGTGTGCTGTGAGCAAAGGATGGCCTAGAGACAGACTATCTAAAGACTACTCTAGGGTCCAGGATTTGGCCCAGTGGTTCTGCTGCCTGCCTCCTAAGCACAAGGTCCCAAGTTTGATCCTGGGTACAAAAAAAAAAAAAAAAGAGACTACTCTAGGTATTAAAGCAACTTTTGTATATGTTAGAAATATAGCTTAACCTTATTTAGTGACTGTGCTTTCATAGTTACAGTTTTTGTAATACCCTAAGGCAGTTCCAAAGTTTGATCCTGGGTAAAAAAAAAAAAAAAAAAGAGACTACTCTAGGTATTAAAGCAACTTTTGTATATGTTAGAAATATAGCTTAACCTTATTTAGTGACTGTGCTTTCATAGTTACAGTTTTTGTAATTCACCAATCTTTGATTTTTTTAAAAGGATATGCAATATTATTTTTTGCTCACTAGTTCATATTTATGCTGTAATTGATAGGCCACTTATCCTATAAAGAATTTTCAGTGAAAGCTAATTGACATTAAGATTAAAACCTAATTGGAGCTACATCTTTGAAGAAAATAATATTGTAACGAAGCCTGGGTTAAATTTGTATAAAGATTTACAACATAATATTTATGGTATAAAAGCTGCTAAGTAGGCAGCTATGCCTAAACTCCTTAATCATTTTTCAGATCTGTAAAACAAGGAATTTTAATACAGGAGTAGCTTTAGTGCGAACTGCTGTCAGCTTAATATCTTAATATTCATTACACCGGATAATATTGTATTGATCAATTGTTCTTATAAATTTTTTCATATTTTCTTATGCTAATATATGAAAGTACTATTTTATTTAAAGGGTAGATTCCTTGACTAAATTTCCTATGACAAATATCACTGCAGAACTTCAGTGCAGTAAGTCCCGACTTAGGAACATTTGAGTTGCCAACTGTCATGGGGATACTGTATAAGGTTCACAGGTGTACTGTATCAGACTCACTTTGTCAGATTACAAATGAATGTGACTTAGGGGTGTTCTCCCGGAGTGGAACTTGTTTGTGAGTTGGGACTTACTGTACTATCATTTAAAATGCTAAAAGTAGGTCAAAATATCATTTTATGACCTGGTCATTCCACTCCAAGACAGAGGCCCTCTTAAGTTATGTACTCTAGAGTCTTATTTACCTCACTTTAGTCACAGCCCTGCCTAGGTATTTAGGAGAAGAACAAAAAATGTGTCCACCAAAAGCTTTGCAAGACAGTGTTCCCCAGAAACATCATTCAGTGTAGCTCCAAACTGGTATGAACGTAAATGTCCATTAATGAGCTGTTAACATTATAAAGGAGGGAACTATAGATGAACTTTGAAACTCTTATGCTGAACAAAGAAGCCAGACATAAAGGATTACATTCTTCCATTTATGTGGCATTCCAGAGCAGTCAGTATTTATCAATGATGACAGAAAAACAGTGCTTGATTTGGTTGGTAGAGGGAAGAATGTAAGAACTAACTCAAAAAAGTCTTGCAGGGTACTTTTGAGATGATGGAAATTTCTCACATCTTGATCAGGTGTTATTTTATATGATGTATGCTTCTGTCAAAACTCACTGAATATATATATTTCACTCAAGTATTTCACTCAAAATATTCTAAATATTGAATAATTTCAGTTATTTTTTAGTTAATATTAATGCTGTTTAGTTTTTTAGTTAATATTAATGTTAGTTTTAGTTAATATTAATGTTCTCAGTTTTAAAAAATAATGCTGAGTTATTTACTTGGCTTGGGCTTTGAATGCCTCATAAAGAAACATGTTGTTAATGAAGGTGCTCAAACCAGGGGCTTGCTTACTTGAATTTCTTGTTTTTAGAAGAGATGGTATGAACATGAATTTGTTATTGCTTACCTGACTATCCCTGATCCCCATTTCTAGTGGTTCAACATTACTTCGTGTAATTTCTCTGGGTTGGGAATTCAGGAACGTTCTAGTTTAGGATGTTGGCTACGAGTTGCAGTCAAGATACAGGCTCGGATTTCAGTCTTCGGCAAGTTTGACTGGGGGTGGTGGTTGGTCCCTAAGACAGCTCACTCAAAAGATGGGGCAAGTTTTTAAAAGAAGCTTTGGTTCTTCCTTCTGTTGAGCCACAGGCCACCTGAGCATTCTCAGAGTGAGCAATAGTAAGAGAGTAAAGACAGCAAAGTAGAACCTGAAGTGCCCTTTGTGGCCTAGCCTCAAAACCATACTGTCATTTCCACAGCACCCTGTGGTTGCACAGGTCGGCTATTAGCTCTGTTCACTGTGTGAGGGGATGACTCGGGAATATGAATTCGAAAGTCAGGAGTAGTCTGGGACCATCTTGAGGCCGGCTAACACATGAATCCTAGAGATTGTATGAGGACTGTTATAAGAAATGCTAAAACAGCATTAATATTAACTGAAAAATAACTGAAATTATTCAATATTTAGAATACTTCGAACCAGAGAAGGGAAGGGGTTTGTACTACAAAGATAGGGTGAAGTGTTAAGGGAGTATTCCTAAGTACCAGGATGGGATAGGGTCTTAATGGGCATAGCTGTGCCATGGTAAGAATTCAGCTGCATCCCAAAGTGCATGTTGGCTGTGGTCTCGCTTGAGTTTCAGAGGACTCCGAAAGACATCACAAAGGGCCGTGGTACGGAGGAAGGCCATATTGCTAGAATGTTCCCGCTGATTTCCACATCTCTTTCTAGCCATGTGCCCTTCCTTTACTTACTAAAAGAACTGAAGCAAAAAAGGGACGTTTGTGCCTTAGAAAACAAATTTCCATCTCCAGCATTTTATTTCAACTCCACCCTTTTTCTTTTTTACTTTTTTTAAGCTTTCCAGATTACTAAATAAGGATGCGGTTGACATAACTATGCCAATGAAATTATAGCCATTGGCTAATGAAAAGTTCTAGCTCTCTCTGCTGGTTTCTTTTTATCCTTGTTTTAGAGTTGATGAATCTTGTAGCAGTGAACGTCAGTAGTTTCTACAATATAAGAAACCACCTTTGTTCAGTGCCTTAGTGTCTAAAATACTATAGGTGGAAACACACTCTTCGAGTGTGCATATGAATGTAAATAAGACTCTTGTAGTCTGTCGTGCCATGTTCATTTTATAACAGTTGTTTTTTATTCACTCTAAGTAGAACATAGTGGCCTTTACAGCTCTTTTTAGTTTCTGCAAGCGAAATGAATTTAAACATTTGTGTAAGGTATGTTTTTAATCATTGTGGTAATAGACTAAGACTCAGAATTTTCCATGTGAATTTTGGACTATAGCATTCAGGACTTACTGTCTTGGAGTAGAAATGATCCTGTCAGGTTCAGTTCCAAGCTGTTATCTGATCCATCCATCTAAATTAGTTTGGTTGAAAACTATTTGACTTTTCCACATATTTGAATTGCATTAGACTCCAATAGCAGAACAAGTCTCATGTGTGGAGTTGATGTGCTGCAATTTTAATTAATTCCATAAGCTGTTTATAGAAAGTGAGATGTTCCTAAGGCTTATAGATTAATTCTTTCCTCTACTGCCTTAAGTAAGCACTCTGCACCTGTAAGAAAGCAGATGTAAACAGGAAATCTATTTAAATGGGGCGGTAATTTGAGACTCATAAATTTTACTTTTTCATTTGTTTCTAACTTTGGCAAAAAGAAAGGCTGCAAGTTGTCTGATAGTTGGCATTTTTTCAGATAACTACTGCATCTAACCATATAGCTTACTTGATTTATAGTTTGAAGAAAATTTTAAATTTGTTAAAATTGGTGGGATAGAGAGTAGGAGAATGAAGACTAGAAACTTCAGAATGTGTCTTGGATCAGTTCGTGGACTTTTTTGTCTGACAGATTTAATATTAAACTAAGCAATGTGATATTAGTACACCAGACTATTACATCACTTTACTAATAGATTATGACTTAGATTGTCTTGAAGTTTCAGACATCACTAAAGGATCAAGCATTCTCTGTCTAGCTTTCATGACCATGAAGCCCTTTTGAGAACTTTTGTTATCCTAGCAGAAAATAAGTCTTTGCTGTGAGGTGCAGGTGTTACTGTGTTGTTAGTCTTTTGCACTACATGTTTTTGCATAGTTTGCTAACCTGGTTTAAAGGAGAAAGGTATTCAGCATCTCTTTAAAGACCATTCAGTGTAGAATATAAGGAATTACTTTGGAGAAAAAGCTGCTCTTCCCAGTGGCTTTTTATGTTACCTGTGCCAGGGTCCAGTCTTGCCAACATTTTTCTCGAGTTTCAGCAAAATGATCAAAATTAGTAGTTGGAAACACTGAGGCATGGAATTAGGCTCCCATAGCCAGTAAGTTTCAAGAAAAAAATTACAGCAGTTGGAAGACTTCTTTGAAGTCATCTCATATTTGTTGTCCGTGAATCTACTTCGTTACTACTCAAAAACTAGATTCAAGAGCCTGAAAAGTGGAGAAATTTAGATCTCAACTGTTCTCTGGAGTATTTGCCAGAGAATGTTAAAAGAGATGAAACTTCATCACTTCTATTAAAGCATGAGGAAATGGTTTGCCTTTTAATGCTAGATTTGTGAAAAAGCATTTCCCTTTTGTGTTAGTGTTACATATTCAGAATATGTACTTCTGCTAAATCTATAAAAGTAATGGCAAATTTAACTCATTGACAGAATTTCGTTAGTTTTGCACTTGCAGTAGACTTTCTACATTGGCCTTAAATTTGCAGTGGAAGGAAGGTGGGCAGGGAAGGCACGCTTCTTTCATAAAATGTTTGTCACATGTTTCTAGGGTTAAGGATTTGAAAGTTTACCCGAATACCAACGGCATTCCAGAGGTTATATATGGACATTGTGATGGGAAACAGACAGGGTCTGCAGTTGTTTACTAGCTTGATGGAAAACATGATTTGACGTATGTGGATGAGTAAGTTTTATTTGCCCCATTAAAACACTTCTTACTCACTGAATGAGGTACTCCAAAGAATTTGGACATATTCTGGAATGTCATCCAGAGTAGGATAATGAATCACAGTTATTTTTTTCCCCTAGTACTAGGGATTGAATCCAGGGTCTTTGCACTGAGCCACCTCCTCAGCCCCTTTAAAAAAAAAAAAAAAAATTTTTTTTTTTTTAGATGAAATCTCACCATTTTGCTAAGTTGCTCAGGTTGGGCTCAAACTTGGAATCCTCTTGCCTCAGCCTCACATAGTTCTGGGACTACAAGTGTACACCCCCTTGTCTGGCTACAGGTGATTTCTGATGCCTATCAGAAATTGGTAGTGGATATCCTTATTTTAAAATAATAGCTGATGGTGGAAATTTAGACTTACACATGTTTTTGTGCGTTCAAGGCAAGCACATTTAACATTACAGTGTAGTCATGTAAATTAGATATGTACATAAGTGATGTATATTTTTCTCCCTATTTTACCTGTTTTAAGAAAGAAAATAATACGAAAAGGTGTTCTACACTCAGGCTTGGAATCTTGTTCAGTCTTTGGCTTTATGCCTGTCTTGAGCCTAGAACTATTAGTTGTCAAGTATTGTTAATACAACCATGCTGATGTTTCTCACGTCTTTACTACCAAACAGCTTGCCTGTTGTGTGGCAACAGTCTTATAACTAGCCTTCTTGATTTTCATCATTTCATACCCCATTCACTTCTACTTCCTCTGCTGTATTAAGATTCTTAAAGACCAGTCCATTCTCTGCTCAAAAAACCTTTGGGGAAAAAAACTTTTATTTGTTTGTTTGTTTTTAATCTTACTGAGTTTATTGGTACTTTTTAAGTATACAGTACAGTTACTTTCATCATTGGGATCTTGTACCCTTACGTGACACATCTTGATTCTCATTTAGGGGAAAAAACATTTTTTTTTTTCCTGAAGAAAAAGCCTTTATAAGCTTAGGATCTGACTTCAATCTAACTCTAAATTATTTCCAAATAGTGTCTAAATTGTGCAAGTAGGTTTTCTGTTACCAAAATATACTTGAGTGCTGGAGAATTAAAATATAGCAGGAAGACTGAGCTGGGTCTTTTTGTGTAACAGTGTTAACCTCCACCCTTTAGCACATAATGTCTAGCACTTCCTTGAATTAAGCACTCCTCTGCCTTCCTTTGTATCTATCTTCTTAACCAAAGCAAAAATCATCTTTTGCTGGGGATTTTTATTACATTCTATTTCACAACCAGAAAGGAACCTTTACCTTATAATTGTTTCCTGGTAGTTACACATTTAAGGAAGAAAATGGTTTATCTTCTCTAATAACCTGTCTGATGCACATACTGTAATTCATTTATTTTTCTGTCACTTGACGTGGTTACCACAAGAGTTTATATATAGTAAATGTCCTGATAAATGAACTATGAAGTGAATTTAATTTTTAGTTTATGTAATTATGTAATTATGTTTCATGTAATTAGTCACACAATTTAGTTTAGTTTTGCCCTGTTATCTTTCCTTTAATTATGTGTCATAATTTTATTTTCCAAAAAATGAGTTTGAGTGAAAGTACGATCAAACATGATCTTGGTAATTTGGATTTTATTCATAAAATGGCATTCATAATTCGATTAAACAAATTATCAATTTTCTTTCTCGGGGCTCTGAGGAACAATCCACTGCTAAGATCATTCAGAGCAATTGCAGAACTCAATTCCTTGCATCTATGTGCGTGTGCTCCCTATTTTTTGATTGCTATCTCTCTAGGGCTGCTCTCAGCTCCTTTTGGCCATCCATATATTCATTGTCATCTGTCTCTCCACCTTCAAGCCAGCAAAGGAGAATCATGTATGATTTATGCATTGACTCTCTTATTTCCTGTCTTAACCTCCAAGTCCAGATTTCAAAGGCTCCTGTAGATAAGTCAGACCCTTATTCTTAAGGTTGACTATAATATCCTTCATTCAATCAGAGTAGACTCCGTCCCGTTCCCATTCTTAGGATTATGCAAGGTTTGTACATTATGGAATAGAAATCCTGGGACCATTTTAGAGTTTTACCTATCACAGTTTGGTTAGGGAATATTTGAGAAAACTTTTTAGATTTACAAGCAAAAGTGATAATTCATATTCTCTTGTGTTAGTACGTTATTGTGGCTAAGGTAGTGGGGGTTGTCCTGTACTAAAGCTTTAGCTATACCTGTATGTTGGATGTACTCATGGGACTCAGAAGTCATTGTCCTCATAGTTAGGGAATATTGCAGCAAGAATATGCAGTGGTGGTGAACCTATGGCAAGTGCGCTGCAGAGGGCTGTTTGTATCATTGAAAGCTCTAAAAAGTTCGCCATCACTGCTACACAGCAAAACCTGCAAAGAGAAAAGGCTTATGGGGCAGAGTATGGAGGGAACCATAGCTTCCTACAGTCCTTACAGTCACTAATTACGCCGTAGGTGTAAAGTGTGGTCACGTGCGCCTCAGTGACAGGGCTTTATTGAGGATTGGTCACGTGGGCACAAAGCACTTACTAAAGTTCCAGCCTCCTGAAAGAAAGCAGGTGTTCAGTATGACCTACATTACACCAGCTATCTAGACAAGCTTCCATAGAGTGGTTCAAGGCCTCGTGTTGGTGAAACAGTTGGCAGTTAGAACGTTCCAAGAGCACAATTTCCAAGCTTACCAAACTCTAGTAGGAAAACACACTTTTTGGGAGTGTGGAGTGTTTGAGAAATAAGTCCTTTTTTGAGCCAGTGTTAAAGTAGGTTTATAGCTCCTTCCAGTATATATTTCAAGACTTTTTAAACGAATGGCTGCCAGTCTTGTTCTGTTGCAGTTTGAGTGAAGACTTTTTAAAATTCACTCATTCTCATATTAGTTTTATATTGCTGCTATTACATTTCCAAGATTTAATGGCATAAAAACAAAGTTTTTATTTCAGTGGTTCTCTCAGGCATTAGCTGATGGGCTGATTTCTGTGCTTCAGGTGTAACAAGGCTGAAATCAAGGTTTTGACTGCCGTGTTCCCTCTGGAGGCGGAGGAGCCATTCATTTCCAGGCATGCTTGGCTGCTTGGTATAAGTCATGTAATGGCAGGACTGATATGCCCATTTTCTTGCTGACAGGGTTCCGGAGTTGTTTCTAGGGGTACTCATTTGGGGCTTGTGACCCCCTTTCTTCATTGTCAGTTAGTAGCGGCAGTTCATACTCTTCCCAGTGGTGGTGAGCCTGTGGCACGTGTGCTGCAGTGAGCTGTTTATATCACTGAAAGCTCTAAAAGGTTTGCCATTGCCACTCCCGCCTGTCCAGCTCTTCTGTCACTTTCTCTGACTCCTGTTTGCTCTTCTACTGTATTTGAAGGGTGCATGTGGTTGCACTAGGCCCACCTGAATAGCTCGGACTCTCACGACTTCTAGGGTAGGTAGTTAGCAACTTTAGTTTCATCTGCTAAGTAAGTCCCCCATGGCACTACTTAGTTCACCGCATAACCAGGTAACAGGAGTCTTAGGAGGGCACCTTTCAAATCTACCTGCACGCTGTGTTTCTTTTCTCAACCCGTGGTGGGACCAGACAAACCAGGGCCTCCCACGTGTTAGGAAAGTACTCTACCAGGGAATCACATCCCCAGCCCAGCTACTACGTTCTTAATACAGGTAAGTCCTAAAGTCTTTCTAGTCCACTGAAATATACATTTCATATTATTAATTATACTCGAGTTTCTAAAAATAAGTGAGGTGATAACAATTTTAACTCTCTCAACAATTAGAAGCATATTTAACATCTGCATTTATCGAGGAGAGAAACTTTTTGAGTTGCTCAAACAGCTTATTTAGGAAAAAAAATCAAACTTCAATAAAGTTTAAATTCAAAATGTGTTTTCTGTTTTCCAGAATAATAATCAGGAATAAGGTAAACTCTGTAATTATTAAAGTGAAATTTTATTATGGAGAAAGAGCCACTTCTGTGCTCATCTGCAAAAAGAGAAGTCAGAGAATTTAAGAATGTTGATATAAGATGCTGACATGTTACATTTGGTTAGAAACACATATTTTAACCAATGCCTCCTTACCTGAGAAATTCACTCAAGTATTAGCTGCACTATACCATATTTAGCAGGGGTACAAGGACTAGAGCGAGGAAGAGGAGAGTGGGTTTGTGACAGGAAAAGTGTGTAACAGGGGTGATAAACTCAGGAGTCCAGGCAGGTAATTTAGGTGAGTGAAGCGTACTGAGCTAGAGCTGAGTTAGACTGGAATGCACATTTTCCCCTTCAGAGGGGCCAGCCAGTACTCAGCTCCTGTTGTCATGGGAACATGTGTCCTGGCATTACCGTGTATTTTAACGTTTCCAGAGAACTGGATTCCTGTGTAAAATCTCTAAAATGTCTGAATGCCATGGACTAATTAAAAAGTTTAAAACATGTGATACAAACACTGCAAGTACAGTAATGAGCTGAAGTTGACCATTGGGCAACTGGTTTGCAATATCTGACCTGAGTTATCAGTGAAGAAAGATAGTATTTCTTCTGTAATTTGATTTAAATATATGGAGTTATTCTGGAAAGGATGAAGGGTACTGAGTGTTTGTGAAGAATTATTCATGTGTTTTAGCACCTTGGAAAGAAGCTAAAATATCTGCATTTTCTAAATTTACCTTTGAATTGAAAAATTATTTACCTTTGAGAGACTAATTTTAATAGAATAATCTGAGAATGACAAACAACATCTATGTTAGAAGTTATTTTCCCTTGTGAGAACTTTCTGGTAAGAAAATCTATGTGTAACCTCAGTGGTCAGCTGTTACCGAATTATTTCATCTATTCATTGTTTTGCCTTTTATTAAATCATTTGCTTGAGTGAGTGAGGTATCTCAGTAAACGTTAGGAGTTGCATTGTCCTCAAAGGAAAACTTCAGAATTTATTTTGTGACATAGTTACATAAAAGACCAAAGGGGGGTAGTAATATACCAAGTTTTAAATGGTAAATTGTCAACATAAAAGGAATGCAATTAAGTAAGTACTTCAAATCAGGCTAATAAGAGGCAAGAAAGAGTTTCAGTTCCCACCTTAGTTTTTTTTTCCTCACTTTTCAGCTATTGTTATGTTTTATTTTAGTTATTACAGTAGATACCACAACATGCCTTCTTAATTTATCATAGACCTGAGTTCTTATATAATGTAGAATGCTTGTAACACTGTGTATTTACTTTCTTTCTATCTTTTGGTATTGTTATGCATTTTATATTTTATGTTGGCTTTTAAATGTGTAATGTTTTAGTGTCACCATGCATTATTGATTTTGCTTTAAGTAATTTCTTTAAAGACCTTGAGAAAGGAGGAGAAATTCTTTTGGATTTAACTACGTATTTACCATTTCCTGAGCTCTTTATTCCTTTATTTTGATCCAAGTTTCCATCTGGAATCATTTTTCTTCTGCCTAAAAAAATTTCTCTCTCTCTCTTTTTTTTTTTTTTTTAGTGCAAGTCAGATGCTGACAAATTCCCACAGACTTTGGTTATCTAAAAATGTCTTTATATCGCCTTTTTATCATTTTATTATAAAAATCTCAAACATAGTAATGTTAATGTGAGTATGCCTAGATGCTGTAATTACTGTTTTCTAGCTTTTGCTTAAGTGTACATTTATTCATCTGCCTATTTGCTCATTAAACAATCTTCTTAGCCTGGTGCATTTCAAAATAAGTTCCTGATATGAACAGAATCGGTCCCTAATGTTTCAGGGTGTCTGGCATTAACTAGAATTCAATGAGTTATTGTTTTGTTTTATTTTTAGATATTTAGTAAACTATGAAAGCCTTTTCAGCGCACCGTGTGGTGAACTCTGACGCGTGTGTGCTCCTGTGTGTCTCAGGTGCTCGTGAGGACTTGACCACCACCTTCAGCCAAGTTTTCTGCGTGCTCGTCCCAGTCTCTGCCCTCCCCTCCTCAAGCTCCCAGAGCCAACCACGTCTCTCATCTTCCTCATTTGGGCTCATTGTGCTCAGTCTAGCAATTTATATAATTGGAGTGATGCAGGATATACTCTTCTGCATAAGACTTCTTTCAGTGTATATCTGGGAATTAACTATGTATCTCATGTATTACAGCTCAGTATTGCTGACATACGTTTCGTTTTGTGAGTATACTGTATTTAGTTTAGCAGTTTTCTCTTGATGAACCTGTTTTCCGGTTTTTGCCCCTTGTGACTAAAGTTGCTATGAATGTACTTGTGACATTTTTTCTGTGGCCATATATGTTGGGAGTAGTAAGAGAACAATTGATGGGTCATAGGGTCGGCATATATTTAATATTTTAAAAAACTAGCAGATCTTTTCTAAAGTATTTCTTTTACATTTTCACCAATTCATGAGATTCAGTCCCTTCAGGTCTTTGCTATCAGTTAAATGTTTTCAGTGTTTTAATTTTAGCCATATGTAGTTAGTATAAAGTGGTAACTCATTGTGTATTTAACTTATATTTCCATGATGTTCTAAAGGTGTTGAGCATTTTTAAATGTGCTTGTTGGGTGTTTGCATGATTAAATATAAATCCGGCCAATGTTTTTTCCTTTTAAAATTGATTTTTTATTTGTAGGCATTTTTTATATTCTTCATCTCTGTTCTTAATTCTTTTTGCAAGCTTTTCTGCCAGTCTGCTTTACTTGTCCAGTTTTTTAAGTGTATCTTTATTAGCAGAAGTTACTTACAATAAAGTCTAATGTATCACATTTTTCTACTATGCTTATTTTTCTATCTTGTGGAAGAAACCTCTGCCTGCTACCCCAGAGTGATGAAGATACTCTCATATATTTTTCTCTAGAAGCATTACAGTTTTAGATTTTAGGTTAGATCTATGATCCATCTCAATTATTTGTAGATGGTGTTGTTTGGTTTTGCCGTAAAGATATCCAGTTTTAGCTATATTTATTTAAAAGATTTTCTTTTTCTTTTTTTTCCCATTAGATTGCTTTTGTGCCTTTATTAAAAATTTAATGGCTGTGTAAGTGTAGGTCTGTTTCTATTTTGCAGAGATTTCTATTTTGTTTCATTCATCTGTTTTTCTATCCATGTGCCAGCTCTGTACCATCTTGATTACTATAGCTTTATAGTAAATTTGAAGTCAATAGTATACGTTTCCAATTTTGTCCTGTTTGAAGATAACTTTAGCTTTTGTTGGTTCTTTGCATGTTCACATAAATTCTGTTACATTTTCGTGTAAGTGTTTTCATAAACTCACTTTCTTAAAGACATGTGTTACTGTTCTAATTGGTGTTGCCTTGCACTGGTGGATTGGTTTGGGAAGAGCTGGCATCTTATCAACTTGGAGTCCCCATCAGGTTAACGTGTTGTTTCTCTCCAATTTTTTTTTGTTGTTGTTGTTTTTTGAACCGGGGATTGAACTCAGGCCCTTGCTCTTGCAAGGCAGGTGGCGGAACCACTGAGCTAAATCCCCAACCCTCCATTGCTTTTTAATAACCTCGCAAGGTTGTATAGACAGTACCACTATCTAATTCCAGAACACTTTCATTCCTCCGGAAAGAATTAGCAGTTCCTCTCCTTCTGGAAACCACTATTTTACTTTGTCTTTATGATTTAGCTAGTCTAAACTTTTAAATACACAGAATTATAGATGACCTTTTATGCTTGGTTTCTTCCATTTAGTATATTTTCAAGGTTCATCAAAAACATACATGTTTTAGTACTTTGCTATAATGCTTCTCATAGGTACTGTAAGTTATAAACCCTAATGAGTGAGCTAAGGTTTAGAAAATATTAAATGTTTTCTGATGTCAGGATCCCTGTCCACAACATGGCACAAACACCTGCATCTTTAATAGGCTCTTCTCACTGTGATCTTTGTTTGAGCCACAACCCTGATCTGGAATAGCCTTTGTGATAGACACTCTTCAAAAAGTACAGAGGTTAAGGGTTGAGGACGTAGCTCAGTGGTAGAGTCTCTGGCTGGCATGCATGAGGTCCTGTGTTTGATCTCTAGCACTGCAAGAAAAAAAGAAAAAGTATGAAATTTATTGAGAAAATAAGCAGCTTTACATTTCTTAGTTCAGTGAGTCCTTTCATTGTTTATCAGATAATCTGATTCTGTGGAGACTTCTTTGTTGCCTGTCATCTTTATCAAACTCGAAATCAAAATGCAGTCTTTTTGCAGGCTTCAGTATCATCAGAATTTATTGTCATAATTTATCATAGTGGGTTAGCTTGTAAGATAGTTGGAATAAAGAAATGAAACTGCATATACTATAAAAGAATAAATACAGCGCTCTCGAGTTCTTATTCCTTCTTGGCCTCTTAGTTCCCTATTCTATTTATTTTTAAAAATTCCAAGTTTATATAAGAAATATTTTTTTTACCTAAAACTATTCATGACTTCAAAGGAGGAAAGTTAAACAAAAATAATAATGATGAAAATAACAACATACTTGCCCAAATGTGCAATAACTTTGTCCTGGGCTTTGTCTTACCTACTAAAACTCAGTGTGTTCTTTGTAGAAAAACATGAGATAATTTACAGATTTATACACTTAAGAACAATTTTAAAGTATGTGAGCTGAAGTAGGTAACCATCTTTTATACATTGTGGGGTAAATAAATGATAGCAATCATGCACAATTAAAAAACACATAGAGCCTAAAATTGAGAGAACATTTCATTAATACTAGAGTTTTCTGTGAATTGATAAAAGACAGCTGTCCTTCAGTTGTTAAGCAGCATCCTGGGTCGCTGTGGGACAGCGTGAGTAGAAGCTTGTTAACATCTCTTCCAAAGCATAGCAGATGGATGTGCTTCCTTGCATCATATTTTTGAGATCTGAGAGCCTGGCTCATGGGTGAACTAGAACTCGTTCAGAGTGATCTGGCTTAGGAAAAGACTACTTATGTACGTAAGCAGAACTGACTAGAGTTCTAGATTAGCTTTGGGAACAAAATTTACATATTCAAGTGTAATTTTTGCCTTATTCTGTCTTCCTCTGCCGGTATTCTAGGAACCTTCCTGAATTGAGTAGCTAAGAACAAATCTTGGGTTTTTTTCTAATTATTTGATCAAAATATGATCACAGCATAACCCAAACTTATAACACATAGAATTAAGAATTTAAATAGGGTATTTTTATCAATCATCTTGTCATGATTTGCTTAAGATAGACCAATACCTATTTAACTGCGCATTTCAACTTGACCAGCTTTCCTTTGTGCTGTGCTAACTTGCACACCGGCAGTAAACAATGTGGTTTAGGCCCTTTCAACTTCATTGTCAAGACAGGTATTGTGACAGAATACCTAATGGTGTCTAATGTTGGTCCACTTAAAAATGTGTTTTACTGGCAAATCAAAATTCTAGAGTAATAATACTCTTCTTTTTAGCACATGCAACATGTAAATAAACTTAGGAGAGAGGAATCATAATGTTTCAGTGATGGACTGCATGTAGGAAAGTGTTCCCATCAGCTTACACTGCTAATGGTGTCTAAGAACGTCTTAGTTTGTGTAAGTAGATGTCGATATTCACATGACTAATGAGACCTATCTCCATTGTGATACAATGCATAATTGTGATTTTAATTAACAAGCTTTGGAATGAGCTAGAATACAGTTCTAACTAAATATATAACCTCATAGGTTCAGTCTTGGAGAAAAGTCACTCTTAAAACATTCCAAATGCAGAGAGGTTTGGAAAGTTGAACTTATAACCAGCGTATTTGTACTGCCAGTATCCATGACTAAGATGAAAGACAAAATTTTGGAGTGTCTTTGCCAGGGTAATAAAATTCCTCGGGAGAAGAAAACACTGATAGAGCAGAAATACTCCGCTAACCCTGGGCTCTTCCAAAACTGCTTATCAAATGATGATTTTGGTCTCAAGGAGAAACTAGAAAACCATTTGGCAGATTATATTATGTCAGGGGAATAGTTGGAGAACCCAGTATGTAATCTCTAATAATTTATAAAATATATGAATATAATAAAATGATACTGCATAGTTTTATAAAGACCCTTTTTGTGAGAAAAAGTTAGACATCTTGTTGCTTTACTTTTAAAATGATCAGGATTCAATGCTAGGCAAATAGCTCATTGGTCTTCATTTAACTCCTGTTTGGTGTTACATTTCTCACTTTATAAATTTGCGAACTGAGGTAGGGTGAAGATGGAGCATTTTCTAGGCATAGCAAATCAATGACAACCTCCTGGCTTTATATCTGATCCTCAAACCACTAGACTATGCTTTCCATATGTGTTTTGATCTTATCAAATTAATTTTCTGCTAAGAGAAAAACTGATCTGGTATTCAAGTTGGAAAGTTAATTTCTCAATTTATTGTATCCCATTGAGAATTAGATGCATTCCAGATTTAAGTGCTCAACTTGGATTATTTTGGAATAAAGCTGAGTTATAAAATATTTCCAGTCACACAAATTGGAGACAAATGGGCTATTTTTGTACTTATTGCAAAGTAATCCATACTAATTAATCAATAAAACCTCTGTTTCACAACATATGAGTCTGAGGCAAGTGTTTAAATTTAGCATAGATAGGTGACCTTTCAGGCTGAAACATATGCCCAGCAGTGAAATAGCTTATTTCCTTTTTGAATTCTAAAAACTGCTTTACTTTTTTAAAAATGGCTCTTTTAAATACTATAGTACTTTTAACAAAATGTCAAAATGTCATAATTGATAAGTGTCAGATTAAAAGTTGCAGTGATATCAGTTGATCATTAAGAACACCCCCTCCTTAAATTCTGGAATTATAAACCAGTGAATCTTTATAAACAATTGAGCTCTTTTATCTTGAGAAGAATTTCTTTGAAGATAGTGTGGATTTGAACATGTATAATATTATCTGACAATTAATCATAGTATTGTTCCTCTGCCTTTCTTAAATTACACAGTAGCTGACTATATTTCATCTGTGTTTCCTCCCAACATTTTACCTCAGGCTGATACCCATGAAAGGAAAGTTTTAAACCAAAGGAAAATTTCTGTGGGAGAGATCAGGTTTTATAAGGTGAAAGAACATCTTGAACTCATAGAATCCAGAAGTGTGTTTCCTCCCTGGTTTGCTGACAGTCTTGTGTTTTGGCTTGTAGACCAGCCCTTAGAAATATCATGGATCTGAGAAAATAGCATGTGTGGTTTTAGTTACCACCTATATGTGAGCCACTTCCAAATCTATCTCAGCAACCCTGACCTCTCATTCTCTTTCCTGTCTTCTATTTTTTGCAATCTGAGTAACATCTCTTCTTGGAAACATTGCAAATATCCAAACACCTAAAGAAACAGATGGTTTGAGGCGAGTGGGAATCCCTCATATGACTTAGTTTAATTTACAGTTGTAGCCAGGTACTAATAAAATTATCCTGTTACCCACTAGATCAAGATTTATTCTTGCTTCCTTCAGTAAATAAGAGACCAAGAAACATGTAGTTTTAGCAAATGAGTAAGTTTTGTAGGTTGACAGTGAAGTTGAGTTTATTTTATTGATGAATTATGATATATCCTTTCAAATGAAGTTAACATTGTTAATACATTGCTGTTATGACTTTTTTGAGCTGTTATTTCACTAGTGGTAAGGAATGTTTATCTAGTAGTAATCTGCACCTTCTTGTACCATTGTATGATATTTTATACATTATTTAACAAATACTTTTACTTTTTGGTGCACATTTATTGAATACCTACCTTGCAGGCACTGTGACAGGCACAGAGCATCATAGTTGAATAAACTAGTTCTTGAGGTGCAATGAGAAAGACAAAGCTATACAGAAATAATTACATTACAATTAATAAGGCTTGCAACTATGTACTGTCTGAAAAGGAAGGAAACACAGTTCTATCAAGGCATAGAGAAGCCATTTAAATCTTGTCATAGATGAATTTTGAAATAACAGAATAGTTCCAGAGTAAAGAACAACATCAAAACAGGGCTAACTGAGAAAATGAGCTTAAGAGAAGAGAGACCTTACAGGCTTGGTGAGATTAAAAAGCAGGTTCTTAGCAGTGAGGGTTAGAGAAGGAAAGGAGATCATAGCGGGAAAGCTGGGTGTGTTAGACACGGGCTGGGTGATGTCTCCTTGTGGCAGTCTATCCAGTTTGTAATCCTGGCGGGGGCTAGATGGAAACCCATGGACATGGGCATGTGAAGGCGACCAACCTGTGATCCTAGCCAGATCACTTCCTGACAGGCAGGTTGAGATGATTGAATCAGAAACACTAAATACGTTTCCTTTGAAATGCATCTGGAAAGAGTTAGACTGTACTAGTGTAATAGATTTGAAAATTCATTAAGGCATGTTCAAAATGCAAACACAAGCATGTTGACTTTCCACAGTTACTAACATTTATTCTAGCTGCTGGTGGTTCTCTCCCTCTCTCCCTCACTCTCTCCCTCTCCTCCTTCCTCTCCTCCCCCCTCCCC
>NW_022900937.1:5012585-5056645 GCF_012274545.1 Fukomys damarensis
CTCTCCCCATCTCCCCCTCTCCCCCCTCTCCTCCTTCTCCTTCTCCCTCTCTCCCTCTTTCCCTCTGTCTCTCCTCTTTCCCAAGATTAATGATGTTTAAAAGTCTGTTTTGGTCTCATCAATGTACTGAACACATTTTCATGTTCTATTTTCTCCAAAGACAAAGGGAAAGGATGAATAATTCTCAACTTCTGCCTTAATTCCTTGTATTGAAGTTAACACTTTATGAATCTGTCTTTCTGAGTATACTATGAAGATTAGTTCTTCCTCTTGGGATCCATAGGGCCTTTAAAAATGCAGTGTCATTTAGCTAATATTACAGCTAAAAGCCTAATGTATGTACTTGAATATTAATGGAAGTATCTTAAAATGTTATCCCATGTATTTCAAAATATCAGTGATGTGATTTTCTAAAGCTGCCATTTGGTTGTATTTTTAATATTTAAAATTTCCAGAGATTGTCATGTTCATTTGTCAGATAAACTGATGTCTCTGAAGTAAAAACAATAACTGAAAATTTAAAAAGGAGAAGAGTGGTTTCTGCCTGAACTCTCATGTTAGTTCCGTATTAGTGACAGGTTTCTTAACAGAGTTCTGTTTTGGAAACTAGGACAAAGCCTTATTCTCCTCCAGTATCATATTTTTTTAAAAATGGTATGAATCCTCTTTTCTCAATCATAAATCTTTTTGGTGTCCATGTTGAATTAAACTTTAAAACATTGCCTGACTGGGTGTGATATTTTTTACCTTGATATTGCCCTGAAATTGTGTTAGCTACTTAAAAAAAAGAAATTTCATGATCAAAACTGTTGACAGTATTAAATAGTAAACATTTAGAACATGTTAGGTATACAAAATTCTACAAATACTGAGTACTCTTTCTCTTCATTATAGAAGATCACATTAATTTTTTTATTTTATATTTTAAAAATTTAAATTAAATCCTATGTGTAAAAAAGGTTTGATTTACTGTGTGATTTAAACTGAAGAATACTAAATTCATTAACTTTAGTCTCCTGTAATAGCTAAGAAAGAATATGTTAAGAGCTTCAGCATTTTTATATATGAATTTTTAAGATTATTTTGGTATAATATTTTTTAACAGGGATGTGCTTTTGACATGCACTTCTGATGTCTAATGTTTTGCAACTGGTTAGAGCTCTGTACAGAAAGCTAAACATGCAGTCCTCTGTATTCAGCAATTTCAAAACTGAAAAAAAAATCACTAAAGATTTGGTTTTAATTGTGTAGATGTCTGTACTGAAGTAGTATGCCGCTGAGGCCCTCTAGTGTCACAGCGAAATATAGCCTGGCTTTTAACATTTTTTTAGATTTTGTTTTTTATTTTATTAGCACGTTTGCAGTGCGTGGTATTTACAGCCCATGTGTGGAATTGGTGCATGGAGAGAACACAGCCTTTTTCATCCTCCTCGACCCTCCTCTTTCCTTCCATCTCTGGTCCTTTCCCATTTAAGAAAGTTCTAACTCTTTACTTCTTATTATCTGTCTTTTATTTTGGCCTTCATTTATATTTTGAGTTTCTCAGATAAGAGGAACCATGCAATATTTGAGTTTGTGTGTCTGGTTTATTTCACTTAACATTATGAGCTCAGCTTTTAAGACAATGTGATGAATGCAGTTATACTGTACAAGCACAAAATAACACAAGAGGTCATTTTAAAGTTGACATGTAGAGCCACGTGAGCTCATCAGACTTGTTTAATTTTTATTTATTAATCCCAAGGAAAATTTATTCCTAAGGGGCAAGTGTTTCCATTATTTCATATGCACCTATTCATCTATATATGTTGCTTTTATGCCAAGTTTTTATACCTACAACTACTGATAGGTAATGAATGAAATGTGTTTTGAAGTTTAGAATCTTCATTTTATTAATATATTGGTTTACATTTTGAAATTGTTTATGAAAATTCTGTTTACCCAAAATTGTGCTTGCTTTATGTATTCCTATTTGCCCAAAACTGGTTGATATGTAAATTTGTATTTGGGTAGTTTGCAAATCAATTTAAATACTATTCCCCATAAATAGTAACCATTGTTTCTTTTTTAGATACATATAGGAAATAACAATTTATTTTTTTTCTTTAAAATATATTTCACAACCAAGGATTGAATTATCACATATTTGAGGCGAGGCATTTTGAGTTTGAGGGAAAAAGAGCCTTGTAGTTGAGGCAGGGAGAAATGATGCTAACTCTCTTTGTTTCCAGAATTAAAAGAATTCTAGCTATCTGCAGAGAGCCCCGCCCAGTTCCTAAATGAAGGAATAGACCAGGCTGAAGACCATGCTGCTGGGAAGTAAAACAGAAAGTTGATTTAGAAAATAAAGTTCCAACTTAGGTAGATCAGCTTTTCCTTATTAGTACTTCTTTGTTTATGAACAGATATAGCTTCAGATTAAAAGGTAACTCACACCTAATGCTGACCAGCACAAATGTGCCCACCCCAGGAATAGCAATGGTGAACCATTTAGATACACAAACAGCCCTAGAACATACTGGGCTAAAGTTTTATAACTCTAAGGATAAAGTAAGAGTGGATCCTCAAAGATTCCAGGAGGGAATAATAAGGTATCTGCAGCAAAATTGGATCCAGACTTCAAAATTGGTATTGAGCTTCTTACTGGGAGTAAAGGATGCTGTAAGACAATGGACTGATTGTGTCCAGGTGTGAGGACAAGAGCAAGGCATTTCCGGACTTGCCATGCTCTTCAAATCATGCTGCTTTTCTCAAGACCTCTCAGGATGTATCACAACTAAGTAATGGAGAACTTGTAGTGGCTGATATTCTTCATGAGTAAAGCATGATTATGAAAGTATAGTAAGCATGAAATCCTGATGAGTAAGACCTTGACTCAAAGCTGTTGTGGAAAACTGCAGTTTAAGTGGCCTTCATTTGTATTTCCTTCTCTGCTTAGTTCTATGGTGTTTCTTAATTATGGTAGTGCACCAGTCACGTCCCATCTCTCTCAACATGAAAACCAGACCTTATAACGGCCTACAAGGTCTTCCATAGTCGGACTGCCTGCTCCCTTTCCTACCTCATCCTACTCTTCCCCTTCCTCCATTTTACTGAGAGACTGTGGCTGCCTCTTGTTCTCTTGACACTGCTGAGCATTCTGTGGGCCTGGAACGTACATGCTGGTTGGGCGGCCTCTGTTGCTCACATCCCAGAGAGCTCTCTCACTCCATGTACATGTCTGCAGAAGGCAAGGCTGCTTAGTGGAAGCTTCCGGAACACACTGTGCATCTTCCCTGTACTGTTTTGTCCTTGGCATTTAACGACTGTATATTATCTATGCACTTGTTTAAACTTCATGAAAAGAATGTTGGTCTTTTATGTCTGATTATCTCTGGAAAGTCAAATTACAACAAGAAAGAGAGAAATTTAAACTTTTTATCTGTGGTTCTTCTTTTGATTTAGGGGAGAGTCAAGTTGCAAAAATTCTTTTTTAAAAAGTTTTGTCAAAAATTTACTCTTTTGGTATATGGTTGAAAGACTGAAAAAGGAAGTCATATAACTATCAAAATTTAAGAATAGTGTAAACAGTTCTATCACCACACAGAATTTCTTCATCCTTGTACTTCACCTTCTCCTAGCCCATAGCAGCCGTCGATGTGTTAGCCCATCCTGTTAACCTGTGCCTTCTCTTTAGTGTGGATTTCTCATAGTCTAAGTATAGTTGAGTCTTAATTTTTATCAAATCTAACAATCATTGTTTTCTAATTGGTAAATTTAGATTAATTTAATATAATTGAGGCATTGGATTTAAAGCTATTTTCTATTCTGTTATTTCCTTTTATTCTGCCTACATTGGGTTAAGTATTTTTTAATAACATCTATTAGTGACTCACTGCAGCCCTTTTAAGTTATTTTTAATGGTTACCTGCAGAAACTTGATTTTTTAAAATCAAAAAATTGACAGAAAATCATCTGTACCAAAATGTTAATATTGGTAGTTTGGGGGGTTGAGTTTGAAGGAGTCTTCCCTTACTTTTCTGTATCTTATTATTTTTTTCTGTATATTATTCTTTATAGGAACAATTTTTTTTATTAAAATACTATGGGAACCATGAGAGTTGGCAGGAGAAAATATAAATGGGCATGTGTGTGGAGGGTGATTACAAGAGGCCAGACAAGAAGAGACATGTTTGGTAAACCACAAATTTCTGGAGGTTGCTGTGAACTCATGTGGAAAAGAAGCTAAGATCTATGTACCATAAAATATTTTGTACCTGTTTTCAGGGGGTAGAGGTTTTATTTTGAACTCAGTAAATGGTTTTTGTTGACTTAGTCCTGCCATACATCAATTCCTGGGAGAATAAATACTGCTATTAAAGTGGCCTTTAGGCAGCTGTGTGATTCTTTATCATATCAATTCTGTCCTTTTTTCCCATATGGGGTGTGTGTGTGTGTGTGTGTGTGTGTGTGTGTGTGTCTGTGTTTTAGATATCAGTTCTTTTCAGAATTGACTATAATCAGATTTGTACAAGTAGACATTTTAGAAAATATATAATTTCTACTTTCTCCAAACAGAGGAGGTGCAATAAAAATATACTTTGAATGGTTTCACTAGGTTTCATTTTACTTCTTAAAACAGCTTCTATGTCTGCTTTGTAATTGATATTTTACCTTTTTTTTTGTAGCTATTCAAAGGTCTTAAGCATAGCATTTGAAGTCCTTCAGGGTTTGCAGTATATGAATAAACATGGCATAGTACACCGGGCACTATCTCCTCACAATATCCTGTTGGATGGAAAGGTAATTGTCAAATATATGCTATCATGGATATCTGTATGCTCCCTGAATTGAGAGCTGTTGGATTTGGGCCCATTCAATCAGACCATCAAATAACATTTTTGAGAACATTTATAGTGAAAAAATTCTCTGAAAGTGATATTTGTGATTGTTGCAAAACAACCTTTAAATTACTTAAATCTGTCTTTGACATAATTTTTTTGTCCAAAAATTCATTTTCTAACTTAGTGTTTTATTTTCCCTTTCATTTTTTTTCTAAATAATACGTGTAGCTTTACAACCTACTCCACTGAATTTTTAAGAAAGCTGTTCTTGCAATCTGAGTAAGAACATCATTTTTATAAGGGCAACTGCATTGAGTTTTCCTGATATTTTTCTTCTTTCCTGTTTCATTTACCTGTTTAGCAGCTGTTCATAACCAGGCCGCTTCTGTTGGATTGCTCTTTCTCTATTTCACATTTTTTTGAGGATCCATAAGTTAGTAAACCCTCCTTAGAGAATTATGCATATGAAAAGGTACACTGTCTGTAATAATCATAATTTTACTTTTTATAAGCATATTAAAAATGGCACTGAGGACTTTTTTCCCATGAGAATTATCTTCAATTTAACTGTTCTCTGAAACTTTTACATTTAGCAACCCTATATTAAAATCGTAAAATGATATGCATTAATTGAGATTTATGACAGTTAAATATCATTGCCCCCACCTAACTAAATTGTTTTAGCATATAAATATTTCATAATACTTGGAATTTAAAAATTCTTGTTAAAAAGACAAGTGAATTTTAAAATCAACTTTTTTTTAAAAAATAAAACATCTAAAAGCAGAAAGCCATGAGATGCATAAAATCTATCATTTTATGTAGGACCTCACACTTGTTATAATTGTTGTTATTCTCAACAGTTACAGGAAATCTGACATAGTTACCAAAATCTTGGTGATTGAGCTGAACTTTTCAGGTTAAGAATTCTCGTGTCACAGTTAAATTATGACATGAATGGACTTTCATCTCCCTCAAAAAAAAGTCCTCTGTAAAAATTACTACAAACATTTTAACCAAGATTTCAATACAAATAATAGCATTTTTCCCTTTCCTTTGTCGCAATACCTAGATAATACAAACCTCAAAAATGTTAAAAATGTGATTTGACATTTCAATATATACATACACATATGTATATACATCCATACATGTAAACCCATGCATATGGACATATAGAATGAATGTAAAATAGACTAAACATTGGCAGATATTTTTGGATAAAATTGTGGTATTTTATAAAATCTTATATAGTAATATTTTGATTAAATGGTCATATACAATGTTTGTCTTATAAAATATAATTTTCCTTGCTAGTTATATTAAAATATCTCATGGTGATTTTTTTCACTTTCTTATTGTAGGGGCATATTAAATTGGCGAAATTTGGACTTTATCACATGACAGCTTATGGTGATGATGTTGATTTCCCAATAGGGTAAGATATATTTTCCTCTGTTGTGAGTTATATTTTAAACTTCATGATATTTGATAAAATATTTGTTTTGTTATTATTTTGATAGTGTGTTTTGTCATGAAAGCAACTTTTCCTTATTAATACATCTTTTTTTCATATTCTTGTTAAAAAGTAGACAAGAATTTTTCCCAGTATTCCAAAGATCTCTGTTGTTAAACTTTCATGGAACTAGCAAAAAGGATAACAGATGATTGATTACCACTTCCTCTTTATGATTTATTCAGAATTAAATGAGCTTAAGGTGAGAAGACTAACCAGATCCTTAATTAATGATAGCATGTGCACCAAGAGACAGAAACATACCACTCTGGCGTTATTTACAGTGTAGTGTTCTATACTTAATTCCTTATTCCCATGTATGACTGCATGTTAAAATTTGAGTTGAGTCACTCTGGGTGGCAGATGAAATGGGACAGATCCCATATGTGGACATCTGTGTTTACATAGCTCCATTTTGTCCCTTGTGATGTGGAATTTCTGGTTTGTGCTGTCCTTCAAGAAGGAATGGAAGCTCCTTTCATGCTGTGTTCGATGGATGCTTCTGATAGACTTTGGAATTTATTATACAGTTGCTTTTAAACATTTTTGTAACATAATTATTTTCCTTTTTTAATATATAAGTTGATTATCTTAGATATACAGAAATTAACAAACAGAACAAAGAATTTCTGTATTTCCTTTTAGATTCCCTCAATATTACATGTATTTGCATTACCTCTCTTTTACCCTCTGCCCTGTGTATGTTTATTGTACTTTTTGGAATCATTTAAGAGGCATTAGCACACCTAGTGGCTCTTTTTCCCTAAATACTGTGCCCCATTTTATATGTCCTAAAATAGGAACTTGACTTTTATGTGCTTAGGACAGTGATCAACATGAGGATATTAAAACAGTGCAATATTATTATCCAACCTGAAAACCTTAATCACATTTTTACAATTGCATTGTGGTGATTTTTAAGTAGTATTAATTTGTATTTTGCTCTTAGGGTTTTCTGAAATAAATTCTATCAGCCATAATAACTGAGAACTGTGATAAGTAGTCATGGAGTGTTTCTGAAGCAGAGCACTGCTTAATAATTTGCTTAGTTTTTTTTTAATCATATGTAAATTTCCCTTTCATCATTCTAATTTAGATTATAAATTTCTTATCTAAAATGTTCATTAGTGAAGGCATGGGTAATAATCTTAGATTTAATTCAGTGAAGATACATTTATCAAACACCTTCTCTTTTGCCTGTTGGATACACCTGATGGTTAACTGTGTTCTTGTCCTCAAGAAATTTCTTGATCAGTGGGCAAGATTTTGTTTTAGATTGCCCATTTATTACAGTATGTAAATTCATGATACTGTAGCTTTACACATCAAAAGCATTGGGCATAGGAAACAAACCATTTTTTCATTAGTATCAAAATATTTGTAAAGATCATCAGTGATTTCTCCTTTAAAAACCCTTTGCATAGAGCAAGTTCTTAGTTGCGCTCTTTGTAACATGTTATGTCTGACCTGACTTTCAAGAAGCTGCAATAAATGCAATTGCTGCTGCGTCTGCATTTTGTTTAAATTAATTTGTGTAAGCATTAACTCCAACAATATAACACAAAGAAAAATTACTTTAAGGTGCCTTGAATTTAATGATGAGTACAATAAACATTAAAACATTTAAGCATGGGGCCGGGGATTTAGCTCAGTGGTTCTGCCTTGTAAGCGCAAGTACCCAAGTTTGATCCCCAGTACCAAAATAAAAACAAAACAAACAAACAAAAAAAATGTAAACATTAAAACATTAAACATCTTAGCAGTCTGAAGAACTACTTTTGCATTTAAAGTGCTTAGAGAGAGTTGGTCCAAGTTAGCATGTTATCTGACTTGCTCAGAAGCTTTAGACCCAAAGGATTTTTGCAGAAATTATCAAGGAGCAAAACGTGAAACATTAGCCAGGAAAAATAAGTGATCAAACAGCTAAGGCATGAAAGAAAATATTTATAGTAGAAGAAGCTTGCAGTTGATTCAAAAGACAAATATTACAGAACAATAAGTAAAGTGTTACCATCTGTTTCAAAACACTGTAAAGCATTAGAAACTGGGCCTTCATCTGGCTTGGCCAGTAGCTTAATACCTCATTAAAGCAGCAGTCAGTGGACGAAAGTCGCTGTTGACCCCAGCGCTCCACTCCCCGCAGAGTCTGGGAAACCGCCTTGGAGTGACAGCCTCTGTGATTAGGAAGAGAATGGTGTTGAGAGCAGATGGCCTACACTGAAGAACTGTTTTAGGGCTTAATTGTTTTTATCTTCAATTAAAAGAAGACTAGAGTTTTGGGGGCAAGTATTTCCTCTGCTTGTGTTAGAAGGTTTGGATATAGCAACTTAACTATAGTTTTGCTTGGCTTTTTGCAACCTGTACAGTCATTTCGGGTTGGATGTGCTAGAAATCAGAAATAGAATGAATAGTTTGCCTCCTAAGTATATTACATTGATCACAGTAAAGGGAAATATTCTATTTGTGTCCCAGATTCCTTTATATAAAACATCCTTATGAATTGGCTAATATTTAAAGCAGTTTGGTGTGGTTGTTGTTATTATTCCTATATTGCAGATGAAAGCAAGATCACATACTACAAAATTAAAATGGTCTTATAACATCACATTTTGGGTTTTTTTCTAAAGGTGGACTTAGTGTGATAATCACAGGGCAGTTAAGAGTCAAGGGCCCAAACTGCAGCCCCAAACCCACTTATTTATCACGAAGTGTCAACACGGCAGTTAAACCTGCATAATAAAGTTTTACTTTACAAAAAAGGAACTGATTCACATTCTTTCGAAAGAAAAACAACGCGCATGCCATAGGTTTGCCACCACTGCCTTAGGGTAAAATATAATCAGATTTGTACGTGAGCAGATTTTAAAGAGATCCAAACTATCACTGTTGCACTGAAATGAAAAACCCAAAGGGTAAACAAGGCACATGATGGAGGACATGTACTGAGAAGTAGGAAGAACGCGTTCAAATGGGAAGGGGGATCAAGGAGGGAGTGGGGAGAGCGGTAAAAAGAAAAAGATGGAAACAGCTTTCTAAATGGGGAAGGGAAAAAGGGTTGAAGGGAGGGAATGGGAAAAAAGAATCAAGATATATTATGTACAGATACAAATTCCCTGTGAAGAGTGTGATCAATATGTGTGACAAATATGTACTAATAAAACATATAAAGTTTAAAAAAATAAAACTTAATCTGTTTCTATGTCCCAGAAAAACTCAATTTATCCTTTTGAACGTAAGATTCAAGTTGTACTCCTCGACTTATGAGGAAGTGACTGGCATTAGCTGTGTAATCACGCGTGCTGGCAAGAATGTGTGGGGAGGCAGCTGAAGAAAACGGGGAGAGGTGGAAGAATATTTGAGTCTACTGTAAGCACAGAACATCGAGGTCGTGCACATACTCAATTTCTCTTTTGTAATAGTGAGGTTTAAATCCAGGGAACACTGAGCTACATCCCAGCACTTTGACTGTTTTTTCTCCTTTAAATTTGAGACAGGGTCTCCCTGGCCTCAAGTTTGAAATCCTCCTGCCTCAGCCTCCCAAGTAGCTGGGACTATCAGTGTGCACCTCTGTCCCTGGCCATTAATACATTTTGATTACCAATATTGCAGGAGAGCATAATTTGAGCTAATTAAATTGAAAATCCAGGTATTGGTGCCCCTGATTGAAACTGACAGTACGTGAAGGGCATATACATACATATGGAGTAGAGCAAAGTTCTACATATTTCTCATTTGTCTTGTTGAAGCTGTTTGTCATCATTTCATTTTAAGATAGTGAGATAAAAACTTACCAACTGCCAATAGGCCTAATTTTTATTTACCATATGCTTTTTAAATTGTAAGCTAGTACTAATTGACATTTTGATAGGAAATGTTCTTTTAAAAGCATGTGCACATACATAAACACCAGCACATACACACGTTTATAAAAATGAGTAAGATACCTGAGTGCCCTCAAGGAATTTTGTTTTAATCTGGATAGTTTAAATTTTTTCTGCATGAAATAATAGTATATAAAACCAATATTTTAGTATCATCATTATATATAGTCTAAAATAGGAAACAGGCAAAATGAGGACCTTATATAACCTAAGGAACTATATTTACTTCAAAAACAAATCTTTTGGACTAGAAAATAAGGATGTGTCATGTTCTTAAATGTTGAACTCACTACTGGAAAAGTGCTAGTTCTTCCCAGCCTGTTTCTAGATTAGATCTATTTCAACAAAATGTCTATGTGAACAAAAACATGGCAATGTAGTTTTAAGTATATATAAAGAACAAACATCTAAAATGAGCTTCGACAGTCCTTGAAGAAAAAAGGTAGGTATGGTGTGTGTGTGTGTTGAAAGGGCTTGTCTTGCTGGGCATGGTGGCACACACCTGTAATCCCAGCACTAGGGGGCTGAGGCGGAAGGACTGCTGTGAGTTCGAGACCAGCCTGGGCTACATAGTGAGTTCCCGGGCAATCTGAACTACATAGTGAGACCCTGTCTCAAAAAAAACAAAAAAAAAAGGAAAAGGCTTGTCTTAGTTATCAGTAATTATTTATGTAAAATTATAGACCTAAATGAATAAAGTAATATTGGGGACATTTTTCAGTGACAAGTGAACTAAGAAGCAGAGTACACGTATGTGGAGGTTTTGCTTATGGCCAAGCTGGCTTTGCAGGCAAGTTGGGAGGAAAACCTTTCATGGGTGGGGCAGAAAGGTGAAGTTACACCTGTGTCTCACTTCATGAACAGTCAGTCCAAACTCATCAAGGAAGTTGGACATGAAGGGCTGTACGGTGTATTCTTTTTTGAGAAAAGAATACACAGAATCATTTTGATAAAATCACCAAATATAAGGAAAGCAGTTAGTTTGAAAGATTGAGCCTATCATTTACAAACAGAAACCATGGTGACAAGACAAACTAAAAGTGATAAAAAGTATTACTAGTCATAGTTGCTGAAAAAATTAGTATTTAGAAGTATAAAGAAACTTCAAAACAATAAGGAAAGTATTAACTGTGCCCCCCAAAAGTTAAAAGTCCAGAGACTGCTAGCAGAAACTAAGTTCACCCTAGGCTGGTACCTGGGGACTTGGATTTCAGAAGTGTTCTGATCTCCTAAGTGGTAAGCATGGCTTATGGTGCCTGTTTGCACAGTGTACTTGTATAAGCAGAATAGTTGCTTCCCTGTAAGAGTCCCGAGTCTTGAGTGGTAAGGCAGACATTGAGGGCTTCTGTGATCAGGCCGCAGTAAAAGCCTTGAACAGTGAGATTTTAATGGGCTTCCCTGGCCAAAAACATCACATGTGCAGTCCTGGGTTTTAGTTGTTGTGGGAAGTGTGTGTTCTTTTAATCCCTGTGGGAGGGGGAGACTAGAAGAAAGCCTGCACATGGGTTCCTCAAGACTGGGTTCCAACAACCCAATAGAGAAATGAACAGAAGACTTGAACAGGAGCATCATGCAATAAGAAACCTAAATGCCCAATAAATATGTGCCTCAGTCTCATTAATTTTCAAGGAAATGTAAATTGAAACTGCAGTGAGGTATTGATCATACTCCTTAGATTTTAAGTGTTACAAATTTTGTCTAATATCAGTGTTGTTGCTGGGGATTTAGCTCAGTGGTTCTGCTGCCTGCCTCGCAAGCAGAAGGTCCTGAGTTCAATCCCTGGCACAAAAAAAAAAAAAAAAACCAAAAATCAAATCAGTGTTGTTGAAGAAATAGCCAGTAGAAACTCTGACTATTGGTTGGTATATAGATTGATAGAACATCTTTCAAAGAGTATTTTTGCAGCCGGGCATGGTGGCGCACACCTGTAATCCCAGCACTAGGGAGGCCAAGGCAGGAGGATCACTGTGAGTTCGAGACCAGCCTGGGCTACATAGTGAATTCCAGGTCAGTTCCTACTACATAGTGAGATCCTGTCTCAAACACCAAAAAAAAAAAAAAAAAAAAAAAAAAATTTTTTTGATTTAATAAATTTGCAAGTACACATACCCTGTGGCTTATGAATTCAGCTCTAGAAATCTAGGTTCTTACCATGGGGAACATTTATGGAATTGCACCATGTAAAATATTCTGTGGAACATTGTTTATAACATAAAATAGAGGAAACAATTTAGATGCCATTGATACTTGAATGTATAAAAATATATTCATAAACTAGAAGTAAAATTAACACTGTATAATTACATGCAAATGTTTAAATATGTTAATAGAAATGCAAAAGAATAATCATCGTAATTACCAATTATGTTCAGAACTATGCTTGACTAAACTTACAAGAGATGATGAAATTACTGTATTTAACTTGTATAAGTGTATTACAGTAATAGACATATTAGCTCCAATCGCCCCAAGGTGCCTCCTCTCCCTGAACACACTCATCATTCTTACCGCTTTCTGAAGCAGTTCTAGAAGTTTTCTTTCATGAATCCTTACGAAGTATGATAAAAAGTACAGTGAATGCTGCTATTACGTGCCATCAAAAAGAAAAATGGCAGTGTATCCTCGTTCATCTTATTTGTTGGGTCCAGTACTGTATGACTTCTGCCTCTACCCCAAAAGTCAACATGACTGTGAGAGATCAGCATTTTAAATTGATTCCAGACATCAAGTTAGCTGAGACAGTGTCACTGAACACATGGACAAAAGAAGACTTCCAGAACTGCTTCAGAAAATGATGACAATGGGATAAGTGGGTCTGGAATAATGTCAGTGTGTGTTTTACTGTAATAGCTAAAACTTAAACATTCGCTTTGCATGTCTGTCACACCTCATATATATTTAGAGCTATCTGGTGAACTATGAGAAAATGGAAAGCAATTATAAACAAAATTGCCACAGGCCTTTCTGAGGAATACAGATGGAGATGCAGTCAGAGAGAGACATAGTAGGACCATTAGTGCTAATTTGACAGTTTTCTTTTAAACTCATTCTTGGTATGCTTGGGCATTCTTACACCTTATGCTTATTTAATAGTAGTCCTTTTATATTTATTCAGTATTGGCACAATTTTTAAAAAACGTAATATTGGTGATGTGAAAATATAAACAGTCTGCGTATTGCTTGTGAAATATAAATGGATGTAACCTCTCCACGGGGCAAGCTGGTATTACCAAAATTTAAACTGTGCATACCTTGTACCTTGTATTGTCACTTCTACGAATTCATTCTGCCAACTACACTTACATTTGTGAGAAACAGGACATTTATAATGTATTTCTTACAGCATTGTTTGTAATAGCAAAAGAAAGGAACTTTCAAAATGTCCTTTATCAAACTGCGTTGATAAAATTAAATTACTGGCAATATTTCAAAAAGAATGAGGGCAACTGTACTTTAAAAGAATGATCTCTCAAATATACTTTTAGGGGAAAACTGTAGTGTGGAGCAATGTGTATAACTTTCTGTGTGGAGCAGAAGGGTTTGTAAGTAAGTTTAGTAGGGTAAGGGGAACAGGTTAAGAGTCATATGTGTATAACATATGTACATGTATATAATATACAGTATAATACACACACATTAGACACATATTAGCTTTGACATTCCTGCTACCCGTTAATTCTGATTTGAAAGGTACAGTGGTAAAATCATAATTCATTGTTAAGAAAATACAGGTTGTAAGGAGGAAGGAAAAACTGTAAACTTAGAAGACCATAAGCAAAGGTGGTGCATTGCAAATTCCAAGGAAAACGGGCAAGCAGTGAGCGCTGCAGAGCTGTTGCAGTTCTAAAGTGACCTGGCCTGGCTGCATACTCACTCTGGATGCTTGGATGTAAGGCCTGCCTCTGGATAGCTGGTTATGAGGCTGCCTAGTAGCAGTGGCTAATTTGACTGCATAGGACTTTCACATAGGTTTGTGACACTGCTAGTAAAAATACAGCTGCTTCGTTAACCATTGTAGCTCATAGTAATTACTCGTTATTCTAATATGTCGTTACAGGTATCCATCATACTTGGCACCTGAGGTAATTGCACAAGGAATTTTCAAAACCACTGATCATGTGCCAAATGAAAAACCATTGCCTTCTGGCCCCAAATCAGATGTTTGGTCTCTTGGGATCATTTTATTTGAGCTTTGTATGGTATGTATACAGAAATATGAAACTAATAAAAGATATTTGTTGGAATAATTTGGGAGGTTATTTAGCAATAAAATGTTTTGTTGTGCAGAGGATAAAAGGCTTAATTCTTAGATTGACTTAAAAATCCATGTTTTTGCTAAGTGTAAAACCATTACACTTTTATCAAGTGTAATCAGTTGTGGAAATAGTACACTAAAATTGTTACACTCTTTTCGTATGTTCCTGGTCTTTCTCCCCTCTGGTATTCTTTCCTTCTGTTCCCTTACATTTCCTATAAACTTATTTTTTATGAAACCTTCCCCAAATAGCCCATGTTTTATTAAAGACTTAAGCTACTATTTAAAACAGGTGCTTTTCTCCCTCATGTGCCAGTCCAGAGCAGGTAGGATGGGCTCTGCTCCGGCATCATGTGAGTCCTGGGCTGTCTGGATAATGGCCGTGCTATTCTCAAAGTCTGGTTGCCAAAGCTGCTCCTCCTTATCCTCTGTGGAAAGGGCAGGCGTGAGGTGCGGAGCACTGCCTTCATGAGGATGAGCTGAATGTGGCAAATTGGAAATATTCAATATTCTCTCTGCTTTCTGATCTCTACAAAACACAAGCTGCTTTCCATGCCAGACCCTTCCACCATGTCCTTCCTGCCTTGGAGCCAGCGGACATGGACTGAAATCACAAGCCAAAATAAACCTCTCCTTAAGTTGTACCAGAGACCAGGAGGTGACAAAGGCAGGCACTGACTGAATAGACATATTCCATAATAATCATGGACAAGCTTCTGGAGGAAGGGAGAACTGGGTGTGAAATCTTTCTGTTGTACCTGAGATGATGAATTTATAGAGAAAGAAAGTTTATTTAGGCACATGGTCAGCCTTATCGCTGGTCCCGTGACAAGGAAGTATACCAGGATGGAAATGCACCGTGCAGCAGACTTCTCCCCTCATGGCTGGAAGTGGAAACGAGAGAGGAAGGGCTGCGTCTGTCTTCTCCAAGGGCACGCCCCTGAGAGTGTGGCCCACCTCTCTGAACTTCCGCCATTTCCTGGCAGTGCCAAGGTGGGGTCTAAGTCTTTAACACAGGAGACCACACCCTCGAGCCATGGACTGGTACTGGTGGCGGCCTGTTAGGAACGGGGCTGTGCAGCAGGAAGTGAGCCACAGGCTGCGCAGCGAAGCTCCCCTCTGCGTTGACAGTCGCTCCTCATCACGGGGCTCTACCTGAGCCCCGCCTCCTGTGAGATCAGCACTGGCATTGGATTCTCACAGGAGCAGGAACCCTACTGTGCACTGCACCAGCCAGGGACCTGGGTTCATTCGAATCATCCGGAAACCACCTCACACCCATCCATGGAAAAAGAGTCTCCCAGAAACCAGTCCCTGGTGCCAAAAGGGTTGGGGCTGGCTGCTCCAACACATGGGCCCTTGACAGCATTGCAAATCCAAACCAGAGCCCAAAATAATCTGACTTCCAAGATGGCATTGCAGCTTCTGTAATATTAGTATCTTTTATTGTAAAGTTATTGGAAAAATTAAATGATATAGTGTATAGAGAATTCTTAGTAGTACAAGTATTTAAAAGACTTTTATGGAAAAAATATAAAAACATGAAAACAAAAATACATGAAAAACAGCCGAATCCCAGCACTGTGCTAGGCTGAGGCAGGAGGATCACAAGTTTGAGCCCAGCCCGGGTTAGCTAGTGATTTAGGGAGTCCCTGTTCCAATATTTAAAATAGGAAGAAAAGTGCTGCAGAAGTAACTCAGGGAGAATTCCCTCGGTGCAATACCCAGTACCAGGAAGGGGTGTGGGGAGCACACACACAGAGAAACCTGGAAAGTCGTCATTTAGTGAGCGCTTAGCAAAAGGCAGGATGTTTTGTTATAGCTTTCCATCCATAATCTCAGTGGTCACCATAGTCTTAAAAGTTTATCCAATTTTTTTCTTCCCTTGTTCATTAGTACGTGTTTGTGGTACACAAGAAATACGATCATTGTGGAGAATTGGTGCTTACACATTATTCCATCTTTAGGTGTTCCTTACCCTTCCTTCTTCCCACCCCCAATCTCCAGATCTCCTCCCCATATCCAAGTGGTCCTTCTGTTTCCTGTCATGCATCTTTTATTTTGATGTTTAAATTGTTCTTTGAATTTCTCATATAAGAGGGGCCATGTGATATTTGGGCTTGTGTGTCCGATTTATTTCATTTAACATTATGATCCCATAATGTTGCTTCCATTTTCCTACAAATTATTCAAACTTGCCCTTTCATATGTCAGAGTAGTGATCCATTGTGTATAAATACCACATTTTCTTTATTCATCTGTTGATGGTAGACATGCTTCAAAGACTTAGCTGTTGGGAGTTGTGCTGCTAGAAACCAGAGTGTGCGTGGATCACTGTACTGTGGTGTTTTTCACTCTGGGGAAGACAACCAGAAGAGGCACAGATGGGTCAAATGGAATTGCTATTTTTAGTTTTTTGAGGCACCACTAGACTGATTTCCATAGTGGTTGTACTAATTTGCACTCCCTGCAACAGGGTATAAGAGTTCCCTTTTCCCACAACCTTGCCAGCATTTGTTGTTTTTGCATTCTTGATGATGCCCGTTCTTTTTGGAGTGAGACAATCTCAGCGCTGGTTGGATTTGTCTTTCTCTGATGGCCAAAAATGCTAAACAATTTTTCATGTACTTAATGACTTTTTGTCCTTCTGAGAAGTATTTGTTCATTTCAATTGCCCATATTTTGTCTGAGTGTTTTATTTTTGAGGTCTAGTTTTTTTTGCGTTCTTTTTATAATTTAGATATTAGTCTTCTGCCTAAGGCATAGCTGGCGAACATTTTCTCCATTCAGTAGGTTGTCTTTGCTTAGTAAATCATCTCTGCTTTACAGATTAGGCACCTGAATTTCAGAAAGCCTAAACGTCTAATTTAATAGTCTTAAGTGGTTAAACAAATATGCACCCCTTTGTCTGCCCCTAAAGCTACAGTGTAAGCTAAAATACTATGCTGCTATGCTTTGATATTTTTATTGATACTGTGGAGAAGACCTTGAACCTGCTAAAGAGAGAAAAGACATACTGCTTATAAACAATGAGGACATTACACTTCTTTTTAGCATTGTGAATGCAAGAAAACGGCATGAAATTCCAGCAAAGTTCAGAGAGAAATCATTTTGAATTTCAAATTCTTTAACTCATGAAATTAATATTCAAGAGAAAAAGTGAAATAAAAGATGTATAGAATTTTGACAAATGCAGTGAAAGGAGTACGGTTAAAAAGAGTAACAGTCCAAGCTTGTAGGCCAGACTAGGCAAGAGTGTGTCCCATAGTCCACATACACCCTAACTCCACTTACATTGTGACGTGTGTGTGTGTGGTCACCTTAGAGGAGGATAACAAGTGGTTGGACTTTAAAAAGCTCTATTGGAGCCATTTCTTAGGAGATTTTGAATGCAAAATTGACATGTAAGTATGGGAGGACTGCTGAGAGGTTTTTAACAAAATACTGATGAAATCAAATGTGCATTTTTGAAAACTTAATGAAAGTAGTGTAAGAGATTGAGGAAGAAAGGAATGGCAGCTTCATTTCAGTGATCTCCCTGCCTGTAGCTCTGACCTTAAGTACTTAGGAACATTTTTTCCCTATTAAAAAAACTCTTTTTCTCTGCAAAAAGATTGAGTTATCTTCTTAAGCCTTCCCCTTCTAAGTCTTTTTAAAATATGATGTAACTTTAATTAGTTTTTAATAGGAGTAGCCAAAATTAGCAGAGTATTTTCCATTTTATATAACCCTCAGAAATACCTAGAGTATATGTATGGTGAATATTCTAGTTGTATAAATGAGAAAGTTGAGGCTTAAGATGTTTACGCCATTTGGTTCAGTTATATAACCGTGCAGCGGTGGTGGAGTGCGACTGGTACAGTTGTTCAACACGTGACTTTTGAAAATGTGCATATTTGACTCCAGACTCCATGCCAAGGCGCCTCCTAAGGCAAACTAATAAGGAAACAAAATATTTGTATCTTAAAAAATACAGCAGAATACTATAGGAACACAAAGGATGGCTGGCTGGCATTACTGTGGGTGGAATAAGGATGTTGTGGGTTGTTTGTTTCTCAGTGCAGACAGAACTACCTGAGTCATTATACTAAGTAAGCATTACGTAGATAAAAGGCTAATCCAAATCTTTCTGGGACCTTGTATTCTCTCAGTGACATAATGCTTCTGCTGGCCTGGAATACCAGTGGACGTCTAAGCATGTGTGAGTGTCAACAGTGAACAGTGCTTAAATTAAACTACAGTTTGTAATAACCCTTGGACATGTGAATGTTTAAGTATTATGAAACACTATAAAATATGATTTTACCAATAATTTGTCTTTGGTGCAGCTGACTTTAAGAAGCCAGTAAAGCCTCTAGAGATAAAGGAGATACCTGAAAGATTGATTTGTTATGAAAAAGAAGACACTCAGCCCCGCAACACCCACCTCCCTGAGATGTAGATGTAAATACTAACAAGAACTTATTTTCTCATTTTATTTAGGGAAGAAAATTATTTCAGAGCTTGGATATTTCTGAACGTCTGAAATTTTTGCTTACTTTGGGTAACTATCATACAATTGATGATCTTTCCATTTTAGTAATTGTTAGTAAGGGTACACATTGAAGATGTGTTCTATGATAGTGAAATGTCTCATTTTCTTCATATTTCTAGTCATTAGTGGTAAGCATTAACAGAACAGCTTAAGTCGTTTCTGAAATATGATATGCACACTATTATGTAGAGCTTTCATAATTAAGGAATTTCCACTTGGATGGAAATAATACTGGTTTCATGATTTAATCAAATAAACTAACTTGTACAACTAAACTATGAAAATATGGAAGTACACGTGTCTGTAGCAGTTTAACACAGACAGTCTTAATTTTGGGTGATTTGACCTGGTATGAGTAACAACTCATAAATGCTTGTTTCCCGATAATATACCCATGTATTTTTGTGACTGGAATTCATTTTAATAAAAATTTGTATAATCTAGAGTGAAATAAGTTAAGTGTATGTGGTAATCAAAGAAAGGGAAACTGATAGAACACTTTATATAAAAAACTGGTAGGTTAGTATGCAAATTAAGATAGTTTATGAATAATACCTATAGAAAAGTCTTAATATATATTAAATGATTATTAATTATAAATGAAATTGCATAAAACTTTACCAGATTGCTAAATACAGTTCCTATAAAACCTTACATACCCAGCAAAATTTGTGTTCAGGCCCCAAATTGTTAATAATAAAAATAAATTAGCTTTATAATCATGAAAAAACAAAGCCTTGGGGCCGGGATTTAGCTCAGTGGTTCCTGTACCCGCTTTACAAGTGCAAGGACCCAAGTTTGATCCCTGGTACCAGGAAAAAACAAAAAACAAAGCCTTTCAATGTCTTTACCTTCCTTGAATTATCCCTTCAAGTTATTTTTAGTGCATATGATTAATATGTAGTGTTTGAGATTCTTTATTTTATCAAAAAAATGTGAGGAAAGTGAACAATATCAGTATTTTTCAGTATTCCAAATACTAGAATTGCATTGTCGTTACAAAAGTTTTGACCAGAGTTTGTCTCCTGAAATTCAAATTAGATTAAACTGATTGGAATGCTCTGCTAGATTTCAAAGGCTGCATTGTTTCCGTTTGTTTTGTAGACTGTGTGGATGACACTGTAACGGTGCTGGCTGAAGAGCACGGTTGTCTGGACATTAAAAAGGTTGTAAGTCTCTCTCACCCTGTTTATGCTCCTCCAAGTGAATACTTGTGCCTGGGAACAAATATTCGCATAGGGAACAAAAACACTACAGTGTTTTCTCCTGGCTCCTTTGCTGTGGCTACAGGAGCAGGGGCTTTAAGCCTGCTGGGGAGCAAAGGAGCTGGGGCAGTGCTGAGCGCACCATTTTGCTCAGGGCTCCATTGCGCTGTGCCCCCTGCAGCCTCACTGTCTACACCAGCCCTTCGGGTGAAGAATGCACCCATATTGGAATTCAGAGAGAGACAGTCAAACCACAGCAATGTGTTAATGTTTTTTGAAATTTTACAAATTTGGGATCCAACAGAAAACTATGTGTAGTTCTCTTTACATGGACTGACAAAAAATATAAGTTGTATAAGAGCCAAATATTGTAAGGTTTTTTAAAAATCTTTTAGAGAAACAAATATTTTAGTAATATGTATTTATAAAACGGATCATATTAAAAAATAATTTTTTCTCTGCTTACCAGGAGCTTCCTGAAAATATGATAGATCTCTTAAAGAAATGCCTGACCTTCCATCCCTCTAAGAGGTTGGTTTTATTAAAACTTGAAGATTACTCTGACATCCTTTACACATATGCAGTTGATTTTCCCTTCTTGTACTACTAATGGATTATTCTTACATATGTAGTAGTACTTAATTTGATCAATATCTTAAATATGAGTGATTGAAGGGTTTAACTTTTGTTAATAAAATGAAAGATAATGAAAGTTAAACCATAGTCAGAAAACTGACATATGTCAAAAGAAGTTAGTAACTCATTTCCTAGCCTCCACGTACAAAATCAGTTAACTGTAGAATACTGATATTTCTAGACCCACAATATCAGAGAAATGGGAACAAAACTTGGTGTTATGTACTATAACAGTGAGCTTGGTTACATGTTGAGATAGCTAATAATTGCCGATGATATAAAAAGGATTTCTTAAAAGTTTTATTTATTTTCATTTGATTGTCACTCAGTTATGTAAGTATTCCTGTAGTATGTAATGTTTGAAATAATGTATAATTGTCTTTAAGGGACTATCAAGAAATGTTAGGGACAAAGGAATGGTATTAAAAAATAGTTTGGGGTTAATATGCCACATTAAAAGGGTAGGAAGCAAATTTTAAAAGTGTTAGATTACATATTTTTTAAGACATTCAGTAAAAGGTGTGTACAAGTTACACTGAAGGTAAAAAATACAAAATCTCTTATAGAATGAGGTCTGATCATAAGGTACAGAGGATACAACAAGATTAAATAATTCTGTGTTCACAGTCATTTGGTCATTATGTAAAGGTGTACTCAAATAGTTTGCTCTGACTATATTCTTTTCCTAATATAGTAATAAGTTCCAGAATTATATTGTTGATTTTTTAGTTCTTATTAGTACTTGTTTGTGATTTATATTGTTACATTCAGCATGAAGAGTTCCTAAGTGAACATAACATATTTTAATTCTTAATACTCGCTTGCTACCCTGCCAATCTCTTGGTCCCTTCCTATTGGCTGAATATCTGTCGTCTTTGTTTCCTGTTATCTATTTTTATTTTGCTCTTTAAATTGTTTATCTTTTCTTATCTTAGTAGGTTTATAAACAAAAGTTTAGGAGTGCTGTGTTGTTTTTTGTGTTAATGAGATATATATGATTTTTAGTATCCTCTCAAATGTGTGTCATTTTTCTTGGAAATATTTTATAACTCATGTTCATGCACTGTATTTTAAATTATTTCTCAAGGCCAACCCCAGAAGAATTAATGAAGGACAGCGTGTTCAGTGAAGTGTCACCTTTATACACCCCCTTCACCAAACCTGCCAGTCTGTTTTCGTCTTCTCTGAGATGTGCTGATTTAACTCTACCTGAGGATATCAGTCAGTGGTGTAAAGGTAATGATAAATGAAACATGGGCAATGATGGTGGCCCTGCTTCCACAGGAAGTGCCCTTCTCTTAGTTTACTTTTGAGTTTGTCAACGGTGCATTTATATTAGTGGGAATTTTATGGAAAATTATTTAAGAATTAAGGGATGATTCTAGCAGTACTTAAAAGAAAACTTGCCTCAAATTTTAAACCTTTAAATTTGTTATTAATGCTCTATAAAAATTTATAAATGATTTGTAAAAATCATATTATTGATAGGTTATCCATGCCATTATATTTTACCTGTCAAAGACAATAAGTTTTCACTCTCATGTAAAGATTTTAACTCTCAGAATGTGTTGTTTAGATACCTGTAAGTTACTTTCAGACTGAAGTTAACGTAAGTCATGACAGAAAACATTTACTAAATACTCATATAATTATTGAGTTTCTCCTATATACCACACACTGAATCCTTAACGTCTGTGTGAAGGCAGACATTTAGTTAGATAATCCCTATTTTAAAAGTAGGTGCATAGAAGCCCAGCACAGTGGAAACAGCTGAAGGGCTCCTAACTGCCTGTGACACCAACAAACACTTCTCAGAGGCAGCCGTTGCCTTCAGATAGGTGGGATGCAGACAGTTTTGTTGTTGGCCCACTCAAGTGCTTTTTTCTGCCCTTACTCCTTTCCCAGTACAGAGAATAAAAGCTCCAAGTTTTCTTTTTCCTAGCTTCTCTTGCTATAGACGGAAGTAGGCTAGTGTGCTAAAGTTGACTGATGAGATCTAAGTGGAAGTCCACTTGGATGAGACTTTCTTCTAGGAAGTATTTTCTTTGTTGACGAGAAAGGTACTGCAATATGTAGCCATTCACCTTCTCTTTTGGATGCAGGACAGGGGTCTAGACGTTTAACAAACTTCAGCCCCTAAATGGTTGTTATTGCATAAGCCACTTTTACTAGGACATTATTTTTCAGCCAGGAGCAATTGGGTAATTACACAAAATGAATCAGTGGCGTCTCACCTTGACAGAGAAAAGGAGGCATGTCTCCAGCTGTCTGGCCATCCTGTCCTACCTAAGGGCAGAAGGCACAGGCTGCCCACATTACAGAGTCCTAATCACATGACTGTAGGATGCTTTTCCTTTCCTGTGCCAAATTACCACAGAAAGCTGAAGCAGAATGGAGTTGAGGACTTTCCTTCCCCCAGTCAGTTAGGCTTGGACCAACCAGCTTCTCCTGAGGACGACTTGTTAAGAACAGGGCGCTCTGTATTTCCAAATGATTCCATTTCCTCCTCCCACTGCCAGGAGCACCAGGACACTTTCCTGCAGTGTTTACTGTGAGAAACTGGTCCAACTCCCAGAGATAATGTCACAGAGGGGTGGGGGTCCTCCAGTGACTGAGTCCCCTGCAGTTTTAAAATAGGTCTTGGACACACTGAGCCCCAGCAATTTGTCAATTACAGTTCACATTTCCCGCTCTGACTGGTTCCTGAGGTATTTCCTGCACAGTGAGGTGCAACTCCTGTGTTCCTTTGTTCTTCTTTACAGTCTTTGGGGCAGTAGATCTCCCTATGTCCTTACCTCTCTTCCACATTAAGAAGAAATGTTGATCTGTTCAGCTCTTTCCCTGCTATGTGAAGCGGCAACTTCCAGGCTTCTTACAGACTTATACAGTTATAATGAGACATTTGTTCTTCAGGTTTTTACTTTTTTCCGAATGTCAGCTATTATTGCCTGTTGAATTTTAATTAAAAACATTGTGATTAATGATTCTTTTTAATTTGCTATTAATAGATATAGACAGTGATTACCTGGCAGAAAGATCCATTGAGGAAGTTTATTACCTTTGGTGTTTAGCTGGCGGTGACTTGGAGAAAGAGCTTGTTAATAAGGAAATCATCCGATCCAAACCCCCTATCTGCACCCTCCCCAAGTAAGGAAAAAAACTTCTCTTGGGAATGGGAGGGGTGGTGACCTGATAATAACATTAAAAACTGTTTGATGTTGTTTTCCTTTGGTTGACAAGCCAAAAAAGTGATTGTGGAAGCAACTGAAAGGAACCCCTTGTTTGGCCTTAGTTCCCATCAATATTTTTTATCATCTTTAAATAATTATCTTTTAATACCTTGCTTTATGATCTACTTGAAGTAGAGTTAGTGTTACAGAACGTCTTGCTATAATTGACAATAGTGAAAAATGTATGAATTGAAACATCAATACTTCAGATAATTAATATAATAAACTGGCCTAGGTTGGCTGATTATGAAGAACTGTGGTCTTTTTCAAATCTATTTATAGCTGTAAATGAACTCTGTGGCCCCACGGCACGTACTGGATGTCATCACTCTGCATACTCGAAGTGGAGAACTATCTGCAAAACACCTGCTATAAATTAGACCCAAAGTTAAATAACTGAAGCCCTGAGGGCCATTGTTGTCTTTATCATAACATTTTAGTTACATTTATTAATGAAAAATGGATATGCATTTATGGAGCTTCTGCCAACCTTTAAAGTTTTAATTTTAGATTGTGGGACAGATTTGATCATTGTGGGTAATTGTAGAAACCACCATTTCTCATCATTGTTAATTTTTTAAAAATTTAAACTGTTGTTAATTAAGAAATTTGTTTAAGGCACTGGTAATTCTTGCTAGTGTGATTTAACATCTTTAGAAGCAACTCATAGATTTGAAAACATTTTACAAATCAAGTATCTTTATTAGTTCATATTTACCCCTATTATAATCAATCTAAATTTCTTTTTTCTTTTTTTTTTTTCAGTACCAGGGATCAAACTCTGGGCCTTGTGCTTGCAAGGCAGGTGGCAGAACCACTGAGCCAAATCCCCGGCCCTAGTTATTCTAAATTTCATTGTTAAATTTTTAGATTTGAATAGACCATTAGCTTTCTATTTTTTTTCCCTGTAGATATTAACTTCAGTCATACCAAGCATCTGAATTATTCAGCAATGGAATGATAGAAATTCCAAGAAAAATTCCAAAACAAATACATTCTTAAAAGTAACTCTGAAATTCTGATCAGGTTGCATGCCTTTGTTATCCAATACAGTACTTTTCCCACAGAGGTTGCCACATGCTGTTTCTTCCTCCTTTTTTCAGTTTTCACCAATCCACTTTCTCAGGAACATATTGGAATAATTTCAGTAGTTTTATGTTGTGCTTACAAAAACAAAGAGCTGTGACATCTTGCATGCCTGAAATGCTCTGTACATGTGTGCTATATTCATACCAACCCCAGAGATCTAAAAACAGGACTTGTTTGGGAGATCTCAACCAACAGTTAACATTGTTTTAAATTAACTACCCACTCTAAAATTTACTTATTCTTGATGAAGAGATTATGACTTAGGAAAATGGGCTCCATATAATAATAATTTTTAAAAATTCTTTCAGTTTTGTTTTTGAAGATGGTGAAAGCTTCGGACAAGGCCGAGATAGAAGCTCACTTTTAGATGATACCACAGTGACATTGTCATTATGCCAGCTGAGAAATGTAAGAATAATAGTTTGTCAAGTTGCTCCCAAATTTTAAGTATTACAACCTTAAAGACACAAATGAAGCCTTGTGTTTCTCCCTGATTTCATAAAATGATATGCAAGCTTCTGTAAAGTACATGCATGAAAATGGACTTACAGGAAAACACCTGTACAACATCAGAATTTTTTGTGTCGAATTGTCCACAAAGTTATTTTATGAATTTGTCTCTTTTCACCATCATTGGATAAGTGTTCTGATTTTTGCACTTAAGGGATAATACTTGGCATTATCAAATTTTTAAAATAATTTTTAAAATAATAATTACTCTATGGTTATGAAATAGGATTCTGCTATCATACTAATCCCTACTTTAGTTGTCTCTTTTTGAGCTGTTTGCTCACCTATTCCGTACATTACTAGTTTTCATTTCTATCAGTATTTCTAAGTGATCTCTCATTGATTTGGTGTCAGAGCTATACTAGTCACATAACGTGAATATGAGAGCATTACCTTTATTCTACTTTCTGAAAAACCTTATGTACAGGATTACATATATCTATTTCTTTAATGTTCCATGTACTACCCTATTTTGAGGGTTCCTTCCTGTCCTCTGTGGATTTGTAATCACTGTTTCAATGTATTAAATGGTTATGAGTCTATTCAGGTTTTCTATTTTATTTGTAATCACTATTTAATGTTACATATGTTAGGGCCTTTAAAAACAGGTGAAGCGTCTTGTTTTGATGATTGTATTAGCTTTGTTTTTAGAGATGTTCTTTATCAGGATAAGGAAGTTCCCCTCTATTTTTAGTTTGTTAAGAGTTTTGACAAGAATGGGTATTGGATTTTGTCAAAAGTTTTTCTGCATGTGTTGATATGATTATAAGTTTTTTCACTTTAACTTGAGGATCTTATGGTTTGTATTAATTGATTTTTGAATGCTTATCAGTCTTGATTGCTTAGAATTCATTTGGGGATATAGGGATATAGTGTATCATCATCTTTCATTCACTATGTTGACTCAAATGTACTATTTTGTTGAGAATTTGTGCATTTGTGCTCATGAAAAATAATGGTCTGCAGTTTTCTTTTCTTGGAACGTTATTGTCGTCTTTGGTAGTAGAGTAATGCTGTCCTCAGAGATTTAGGAATGGGGATTGAACTCAGGACTTTGCACCTGCAAGACAGGCAGTGGAACCACTGAACTAAATCCCCAGCCCCATCCACTTCTGTTTTCTAAGAGGTCACTATAATTTCTTTTCTAAATGTTTGGTATTATTTACCAGTGAGCTCAATCTGGGCCTGAAGGCTTTTGTTTAGGAAGATTATTCATGATTGATTCAACTTCTTTAATAATCTTATTCAGATTATCTGCTTCTTGTGGGAGATTTTATAGATTGATTTGTATCATATTTGTCCTTGACAGAGCTCTACCTTATTTTAAATTAATATAACCATTTCACTTCTCTTTTAATTGTTGTTAGCATGTTATATCTTTCTCCATTCCTTTATTTTTAATCTTTCTGTGTCTTTAGGTTTAAAATGAGTTCATTATAGACACATATATTTGGGCCTTGTATTTGTATCCATACTGATAGTCTCAGTCTTGTAATTGCTTTATTTGGAACATGCACATTAAAATAATTATTAATACATAGATTGATATGTACCATCTATGTCCTGTTTTCTCTCCATTACCCTTTACTGTTGCTGCTGCCACTTACTTTTTACTCTTTTTCTGCTCTCTCTGGTTTTAATTGAGCCTTTTACATGCTTCCATTTTCTCTGCTTTCTCAGAGTATTTTGTACATCTCTTAAAATTGCTTAGAGTTTGCCATATACATTTACAACTAACACAAGATAAAAGCTAATTTTTAGACCCTACTTGATATTTTTCTTGATGATCTTTATAAATTTGTAATTTTTAACTTTTTTTAAAGTTCAGTGTTGCTGCCTAAGATAGCAATACATAAATATTTTCTCCTTAAATTCACAGAGATTAAAAGATGTTGGTGGAGAAGCATTTTATCCATTACTAGAAGATGAGTGAGTATATATAGTCTCATTTTGCATTTTTTTCCTCTGTATTAGACCGGTAAGTTTGTACATTTTCTACAAAGAGTACTCTCTAAACAGAACATTTGGAAGTGGTGTTTTGGCTTATTAGAATTTTGTTCCTTTTGTCAATATTGTTGCTTTTGTTCGGCTTTCCCAGCCAGTCTAATTTGCCTCACTCAAACAGCAGTAATGAGTTGTCCGCAGCAGCCACGCTCCCTTTGATCATCAGAGAGAGAGATACTGAGTATCAGCTCAACAGAATCGCGCTCTTCGATAGGCTGATCCAGGTAGGGCTCCTGCAGCGGTGCTAACAAGAGTTACGCTGCGCTTTCTTAGAGATTCTTGATGTCATTATCTTTTCAGATTAACTTTCTTTTGTTATAAGAATAAGTTCATCGTAAATAAAGTTAAAAAGTAAAACAAGTTGTGAGAATGTAGTGGAAAAAGGATTAATATTTCTTTTAAAATAGACTTAAAAACTAATAGGAAAAAGTACCAATATTGAAATGGTACACAGATAAATGGATAAAGTACACAATGTAATACAAATTGTAAATATGTTGTGGTACATTTCTTTATACCCAGTTTACTCAGGGTTTCCATCATGAAAGGATGTTGAGCTAACACATGTATCTCCTGCATATCCCATTTATTCATTTCTGTATTTTGAACCATCCTCACATCGCTAAAATGAATACCACTAGATCATGGAGAAACTTTTTTAATTTGCTGTTGGAATTGATTTGCCTATATTTTGCTGAAGGTTTTTGCATTTCATTTCGGGTATATAGACTTGTAGTTTTATTTTTTGTTGTGTTGTCTGGTTTTGGTTTCAGGGTAATGATGTCATTATAGAATATGTTTGGAAGACTTCTTTCACCTCAGTTTTTTACAGTGATTTGAGAAGAGTTGGTATTAGTTCCTTAAACGATCAAATAGCTGTAACATTGATGGGGAGGGGGTTTTATTATTGAGTCAGTCTTGTTAAGTTGTCTTTGGTCTGTTGAGATTTTCTACTGTTTCCTGATCCAGTCTTGGAAAGGTTATGTGTCCAGGAATGTATTCATTTCTTGTAGGTTATCAAATTTTTTTGGAGTATACGTGTTCCGTAGTGCTTTCTACTGGTGTTTGGTATTTCTGTAGTGCCAGCTATAATGTCCACATTTTCCTCTGTGATTTTAAGTCCTTTCTCTTTTTTTCTTAGTGTAGTGAAGGGTTTGTCAATTTTATTTAAAAACTAAATTTTCAGGCCAGGAATTTAGCTCAGTGGTTCTGCCGCTTGCTTCGCAAGTGCAAGGTCCCAAGTTCCATCCTTGGTACCAAAACACAAAACAAAACAAAAATAAATAAATTTCATTTCATTAATCTTCCATATTTTTGTTTTAGTCTCTTTCATTTCTGCTTTGATTTTTGTTATTCTAAATTTGGGTTTAGCTTGTTCTTGTTTCTCTGGTTCCTTGAAATATGATAGGTTGTCTGACATGTTTCTGCTTGTTTTATGTACTCATAGATTACAGTAAATTTCTCTCAGTATTGCTTTTACTATATCTATAGATCTTAGGTTGTTTCTATTATCATTCATTTCAAAAGTTTTTGAATTTTCTTAATTTCTTCATTGGTTGGTTGTTGAGAAGTATGTTGTTTAATTTCTATGTATCTATATAGTTTCTGAAGTTTTTGAACTTACTGCATAGTTTTATTACATTATGGTTAGGAAAAGTACTTGATATAATTTAAATTTTCTGAAAATATCTTCCTTTTTTTATATCACAGGCTTATCCATATAAAAAAAATCAAATCTGGAAAGAAGCAAGAGTTGACATTCCACCTCTTGTGAGAGGTTTGACCTGGGCTGCTCTTCTGGGGGTTGAGGTAAGAGCAAGAAGAGGAGATTGGAAGTGGATTAATACAAGGGGCGATCAAAAATGTGCTGAGTGTTTAAATTTCTTTTTAAAATTTATTACAGTAAAAGACACATTGCCAAGAATTATAGGGCAAATGTATCAAAAGCAAGATTAATGGCAATGTGTCTTTTACTGTAATAAATTTTTAGTTTAAACATTCACCATACTTTGATTGCCACTCATTAATTAAACATTTACTTCAGTTTCTATCAAAAAATTATGGTATTTCCTTACCTACTTTATCCACCTTATTTCTGGCTCTTGCCCAAAATCAAAGTGACCTTGAAAAATGAATATTTAGCATACATTTAGAGCTTTGAGGCAGCCACAAAAGCGCAACTAAAGACACCCACAAAAGAAGACCCCGTACCTATTACAGGAGGTGGCAAGAATGATGGGGTAAGTGTGTTTGAAGTGAGGATTGATGGGGATTAATGGCAACGTGGCTTTTATAGGCATGAATTTTTTAAACTAAACATTGACTATATTTGTGATTTTTACAAAGAGGATAAACAGGATAGCATTTTCTGTATATTTCTGTATATTTTGTGTTAGAAAATTTATATAGTAAAATAAGAGCATAAGAAAGTTTGTAAATTTAAGTGGAAGAAATACATGCAAGGAATAGAATAGAAAATTTTAATTGAAAATTTAATTGAAGATTTATGCTGTTTAATGGTTTTCATAGAAAATATCTTCATCATTAAATTTGAAATCAGATATTAATGTCCGTCATATATAGGTAGGAAGTTTTGCTTATAGATGACACTCTTTTTTTGAATGTGATTTTTTCTTTTTACACAGTTGCACATCTTTCATACCAATCTGTGCTTCAAAATTGTAAACATAATTTTAATTCTTTTGGCACATTTACTCCACTTGGATCATGCTGTGAGAGACATAGCCAGTTTTTCTTCTACAGCATTTTATCCATGGTTGTGAGATAAGGAGAGTTGTCAAAAAATTATTAGGGTGGCTTGTTAAACTAACAAGAACTCTGGTGACAGAAATCATAATAATGGGCCACATCCTTTCAGATTTTATCATTTCTTATTAATTTCTTTTCATCCTGCCTTCCTGTATAATTTTGTACATGTTTTCCATCCTTTTAGTTTCTCCATCTGTTTTTTTTTGTTTTGTTTTGTTTTTGTTTTTTTGCTTGTTTGCCTTTATTTTTGGTACTGGGGATCAAACTTGGGACCTTGTGCTTGCAAAGCAGGCAGCGGAACCACTGAGCTAAATCCCCGGCCCCTCTCTCCAACCATTTTTAATCCTTTTCCTCTTTTGGAAGAATTTCTTTTCTTCATTCCTGATTGCATTGATGAAAGTTTAGAAATATCTTTGAGAAGAGCTGATTATTTTACAAGAATGTCTGCTATTTTGTGCCATATAATAATAATTAGTCCTCAAATGAGGGGACTTCTACTGTCAGGCTGTCCAAATCTCTCACTTTTTAGCTTTCCCGAAGAAGTTGGTACAGCAAATAATGTCACCAAATTCCTGGCTCTTTCTGTATCTTGATGGTGAGCTGGAATTCTGAATAAGGTTTTCATGCTTGATTCTATAGAACATGACCAAAATCTGAAGTAGTTTTTTTCAAATATTCCTTCTGTGAACAGTATAGCCAAAAAATATAACTGACCCTCTCAGTTCCAAATTGTTGTATAATTATGTGACATCCACTCTATCCTAAACCTCTGTTTCCTGATAATGAAGTATTGCTCCTTGATTTATTATTTTTCTTTTATTTTTGTTTTAATTATGAACTTTAACAGAAAATTTTCCTATAGGATGACTCTGCCCCACCAAAAAGTTTTCTTGATGAGATGTGTTATTTATGAGTTAACAGTGAACAGAGAACAAAATTATATTGTATTCTGTTCACTGGGTAAGTGACTCACGCAGGACCCTTACTTCTTGATGTGGATAAATTGCAGTCTGCTTCACCAACATGGTAGATTGTCACTAACCACGGACCTTATCACACATCAGAAAGAATGTGGAGGACTTCTCTTAGTTGAGGTATAACTTGTATTTGAATGTACCTATCTGTAGTTAGGTAGGTTGTCAAAAATAGATATTTATAAGAAGGTGGTTTTTCCTATTGAGCATTACTAATCCAAAAATCTGAAATTCTCTAAAATCTAATAATTTTTGAGTGCCGACATCACAGTTAAAATATTTCCAATTTTGGATTTAGGTTTTCAGATTAGAGAAACTCAACCAGTAAATTTGCAAATACATTACTGTACCTGTGTCTGAGATATGTCTATTCTCACATATTTAGGATAGGAGATGTTCAGCAGGTATTACCAGTTTTATTACACATAATGAATTGACATTTTCCTTTAAATTTTGCAGGGAGCTATTCATGATAAGTATGATGCAGTTGATAAGGACACTCCAATTCCCACAGATAGACAAGTAAGCACCTCCTTAGATCTTCCAAATATTTAAACTTCAGAAGACCATGAGGAATGTTTTCTTTCATTATGAATACTCAGCTTCTGTGAAATATTATGGTGTTTGAAAATGTTCATAAATTATTGAGTTGGAATAACACTTTAAAGGTCTTCAGGTCAAGCAACATTGTTTTTAAAAAGTTATACTTCTCACCTGAAAAATTTGCCTTTTCTTTAGACCAAGTTAGACCATATTTTTGAACACCGTATTAATACTGTAAGTTGTACTAATATATACTTTTTCAAAAGAACGTCTGTTTTCTGTGTTTAATCATGTGTACAACTTCTTTGGGGTTCTAGAAGATGAATAAAACATTCAAACACTTTAGATACTAGGGTCATGAAGGTGGGACCCTCTGAAGGTCACGTTATACTCTGTGCTCTTGTTATTTGGGGAATGTCTTAGGGGTCATTTTGTCATGGCTGTGTGTCACTGCTGTGTGATTTCACAGATTGAAGTGGATATCCCTCGCTGTCATCAGTACGATGAACTTTTATCTTCACCTGAAGGTCATGCCAAATTCAGGCGTGTATTGAAGGCTTGGGTAGTGTCTCATCCTGATCTTGTGTATTGGCAAGGTACCTTTCATTTTAAGACTTCTTTTAGTCATAGGGACTTGCTACATGACTGATAATTTGTAAATGTAAGCTATCAACCATTCTTTGTTTTGAGCAGAGTCAGCACTAAAGCTCTGATTTTTTTGTCATACCAGGGATTGAACTCAAGACCTTCCGCTTGGGAGGCAGGCGGTGACACCACTGTGCTAAATCCCTGACCCAGCTCTGATTAATTTTTGAAAAGTTTATGAGGACTGTTTTTAAAAACTTTGTCTACATGCCTAGCAGATATCATTTAATATGTGGTAGTTAAAATTAAACAACTTACAAACACATGTCTAGGAAAAGCAGGATGCTTGGTACTTCTTAAAAATTTGTGGATACATTTTTAAATTTATGCAAATAATAAAGTTTGTGCCATAATTTGGGGCTATTTGAGATTTTTACTATTTAATGATTCCTCACTTGTGCTGCTCATAGTTGATTAGGAATCAAGCACAGGATATCACTCTAAAAATGATCATTTTATTTATTGTCTTTTTAAATTTTTTTTTAGCACATTTGCAGTACATAATGATTATATTCATGGTAGGGAGTTGATACATGCATATGACACATCCTATTGTTATTGTCTCTTTTTACTCTCTAGTGCTTCAGATCCTTGATATTTTTGCTTTGTAATTTTTCTGAGAGGGGTTGGGGATTGCTGACCAAACCCAGGGCCTCATGCATACGAGGCATGCACTCTACTACTGAGCTACATCCTCAGCCCAAATGTCAGTTTTATTTGTATGGTCACCAACAAGTTCATGATCGAGAAACCCATTTCACTCAACCCTATTTTAGAATGTTCTGCTCTGAGCAGTTGGTTTTATATTTAAATTTTGTATTTCTTAGTGGCCATACTTAGTAAAATGAAGGTATTGTTTTTCCTAGCTTAGTACATTTCTCAGATGTTCTATATCCTCCTCACACAGTGTTGATAGATTTATGTGCATTCCTTCGATGTGACAACATATGAACATCATTATTATCATTAAAATAAATAGATGAATTTGTGTATTTTACTTCTCAATTTTAAAAGATTTTCTTTATAATGCCAAAGAGAAAGAACATATAAGACAAATATCCCTCTCCTTGAAAGAAAACACACCTGAAGATGTTAAGTAATTGTCACAGGTATAATCAGATGGAACTGTTTCCAGTCTTCTAACATTTTACATTTTTTTTGATTGCTGTATTGCTCTTTACCTTATAAAAATACTGATAATAACAACTGATTTGTTTTGGACATGAACTATGTTCAGACACTATTATTTATTTCTCACAGTAATTCATGAAAACATAGATGTCTTGGTGGCTAGCACTTGTAATGCCTCTCTGCTTGGAGGCAGTGCTGAGAACTGAGTATGTATCCACAGTCCTGTTGGGTTGCCTTTGTTTGACTCCTTTGTCCAACTTCTCTGCATCAGGTCTTGACTCACTTTGTGCTCCATTCCTGTACCTAAATTTCAATAATGAAGGTAAGCCTCTTTATCATGTAGATAATAATTCTAAAATAATTCTTTTGTTCTAGAATATTTGAGTTTAAGGTTTTCACACTCTACCTTGTAGATAATGTAAAATTTTATGAAATAGTCTGTTATATTCATCTTTGAGGGTAGGAAGGATTAACTTATTCCTGGAGAGTTTCCATTATGACAAGGCTATAACTAGAGATTTGGTGGGAGTTACACTGATATAGTCTAAGTTCGTTTACCTACTTTCATGGCCATTTTTATGAAACCTGAGAGGAGATTCTGACTTCCTTAGAGCATAGTTTAAGGTACTGTACTTTCTAAATAATTTGCAAAGAAATCATTGTTGACTGCGTTTCTCCCAAATCTTGCAACTCTAAAACTTACCATCTCAAATGTACTTCTTGGATGAAGACTTCTTATTCTCCTTTCTGAAGGTACACAACACTGTGCATTTCAGGAAACCTATCTTGTGTCTGTTTTGTATTCTGGCTACTCTTTTTTGACAACTTATTTTGTTAATGACAGGTTTGGGGGTTTTATGCCTCAGTTACAGTATCTGTTACGGTGAAATTTAATATGTATTTGTTAAATTCAATTGAGATTCTAAATCTCTATGTCACATATGTTACTATATAAAACATTAGGTTGAAAAAGAATAATCCCAAAGAACTAAAACTTTGTTTGAATGATTTTTAAAATATGCTATTCATTAATATACTCATTCATATAATATTGGGCTTTTGCTGCATTTAGTTAGACAAAGCCAAATATTATTTAAATTGATCCAAGAATAGCATCCATAAATAGTAATGGATCTGTATTTGAAAGTACAGGTTATAACTACTATTTCTAAATTCAGAATTCTTGGGCTCTTTTTTGCATGATCAGTAATTAAGATTATGAGGTTTATAGCTCATTGATAATGGTCATTTAAGAATTTTTTAAAAATCAAGTAACAAAAGTTTTTATTATTGTAGAATAATGTCACAGTAATTTGAAATTGAAGTTACTAGGATGATTATCTTTTGTTGTTCAAAATATTTTGTTTTAAAGAGAAGTGGGGTTTTTTTGCCTTAATTTTATGTTTCCTGCACCTGTTACCATAACTACTGCTGAATAATGGACTTCATGAATGTGTGCTGAAGGAGTGAAAACCTCTACTAAGCAATTTTTGTCTTATTCTTTTTTAGCCCTGGCTTATGCGTGTATGTCTGCTTTTATTCCCAAATACCTGTATAACTTCTTCTTGAAAGACAACTCACATGTAATACAAGGTAAGCACATATTGTGTCTTATCCTTTTACAGGGAAAATACTTATGTCAAAAATAACCAATACTAGTTAAATTATGATTTGGACCCACTGAACTATGCTGATGGTCCATCCTTGAAACTCATGAAGGGTAGACAATATCTCAAGTCCACCGAGAAGTATGTTCATTTCCTAATGACTGCTTAATGTCTGGCAGTTTAATTCAAATGCAGTCATGGAAATTTTAGAAAATAAGGGGCTCCTCTTTGTCTCTCTCGTGAGAAGATTGAATGTTTTACTATGGAGTAAGCCATAGAGAATTAGCGCAGAGTTTAAACCTTGTGCCTTAACAACGCTTCTCTTCCATCTCGCCCCCGAAGCCCGAGCGCTCCATATACTCCTCTTTTGCTTCCCTAAGTCATCTTCTCCTTCAGAATCCAGCTGATCCCACGATGTATCTGTGAATTCATTCAGGCTGACTTCAGCTGCATTCACATTTCTAATCCAATTTTCTAGGCTCCATTTTGAAAGTAGCAGAACAGAAGTTAAAAATACATATTTTTTAATGAAAGGCTTCAGATTTAAGCTTTCGTACTATCGTATAGTGTTGGGCAGAAACTTAAGCTCAGTAGGTGTCATTTTCCTTATATCTAATATTTTAAACAATTAAAAGAATGTATTTTAATTTTTAAAATTTACTCCAGGGGAGTTTTAAATGCTTTCTTGCAGTAAACTGGAATATAATACAGTGCTTATTTCATAGTTTCTGTCCTCTGCCCCCAGTAGGAAAGAAAGCTCACTAACAGGCCGTGCTCCATGTCACGTGACACCCTGTGCTGTGCAGCTGTAACTTAGGTCAACTTTATAAATCATATTTACATATATGACATAACGTATCCACAACAACATGTAGAATGTCTCTCTGTATGTATGTGAACGTGCAGCTATAACATATAAAGCCAGCTATCAATATTTGGCAGGACATATGGAAAATGTTTCCATAATGAATTAGGTCTCTTCAGTAGATCGTTAATTCACCATGTATATCCACATAGTAATTAATTTTATCAGGCTCAAGTAAGGATGATACTTAATAAATAGGAGCATAGCTGTGGAGAATTGCTTGAGGCATGAATTTCTAATTTAGAAGTTAGAAGTTAGTAATTATATACTTATCAGTACACACTTGGGTGCTCATGGTGGCTGATGTTACAAACCTTTGGCTTCTGTGCTAACTGGCTGTAAACATACCATCGCTAATTAGAAGGAGAGACAAACTTAAACCAAAGAGTTCCCCGGAGCCTTCACGCGTACACTGATCTTCACTTTGACTTGTGGCTCTGAAAGTGGGTGGGATGGTCTTAGTTGAGCTCCACTCTCCATCCAGCCTGAGCAGGACCCCCACCGGTCAAACAGGGACGGGCCTTTACCACCAGATGGAAGACAGCACATGTGGATTGTTTCCTCTTGGCTGATGTTCTTCTTGAGTTGTGTTTTTAATTTCAAAAACGCAATGAAATGTGTATTAATTTTGTCTTTTTAGTGAGTGAAAGTACAGTGGATACTTGCACTAGAGTAGATTGTTACCATCATCTTGGGTAAATTAGTACCTGTAAATTAATTGATAAACCATAATAAGTTATTGAAACACTGGAAAAAATGAGAATTTATTTCTCACATTCCATTTTAACCCTATGAATTAGGACTGGATTCTGATCAACACAAGGTATTTTTAATTGTCTGCAGTGTGTTCTGATTAACGTAATGTTAATTCTCACTGCTAAATAAGTCAAATGGAGATGTTGGATGAAAATAAATTAAAACTGAAATAGATGCCTAAATCCGTAATATAAACAAACTTGAAGCATGACTTTGTGACTGTTTATAAATGTTTCTTACTTAGGGATCTGTTATACTTTGAACATTCAGTAAATGTGAAACGGATTTAATATTACTAGAGAAAATATTTATAGAATTTGATAAGAAAACATTCATATATACAATTTATGCTTTAAGAAATAAATTGATAACCCCAAAGGCAGAAAAGAAGTTATGGCATAGTTTCTGGTATATTTGTTTAATAATCAGGAGCATGAAGTAGTAAAAAAAAGAAAATTATTCAGGCATATTCTCTTCATGGAGAAATTAAATGTGGTCGAGTATAGATTAAGCCTTTTTATTTGCATTACGTGTCTTGGAGTGAATTTGTCAGGGCGATGTCTGAAGCTTTGCTGTCGCGCAGAGTATCTGACCGTGTTCTCCCAGATGATTGCGTTCCACGACCCCGAGCTGAGCAACCATCTCAACGAGATCGGCTTCATTCCGGATGTGAGTACTTGGTGCACTGGGGAGCCTCAGTCCGAACAAGTTGTCGCTGCTAAGTGCTATAACTTACATGCTTATGTGGTTACCTATCACAGTCCTGCTTAAGGAAACAGATCTTATTTTTCTTAGCGTACTCAGTCTTGTCAGATTGTTCTAAAAAATTCATCAGTAAGAGTGTCGTATTAAACTGTTCTGTAAAGGGTATTTCACTTAGATTTTACAATGTTCAGGTCTGATCCTGAAGAAATAGAAAATGTATTCTTAGGTGGAATCCTGTGCAGCTTTGCCAGATTGTGGTTGACTTTGAGGCTTCTCTGCAGTTTGTGTCGGACTCTAAGTCAGAGCTGCCTCTGAAAGGTTCACCAGGGCGGGGCATGACTGTTAACTCATTAGCTGTGTGATGAACATACATCAAAACATCACAAGCCGAGCATGTTGGTGCACGCCTGTCATCCCAGCACTCGGGAGGCTGAGGCAGGAGAATCGCTGTGAGTTCGAGACCAGCCTGGGCTACATAGTAAGTTCCAGGTCAGTCTCACTACACAGTGAGACCCTGACTCAAAAAACAAAACAAACAAACAAACCATCAAGACTGTGTGCCAATACTATATACAGTTATTATTTATGAATTAAAGATAAAGTGATGAAAGTGAAAAAATAAACTAATTACAGGGGTTATATATTTAGGGAGGGGATTGCAATTGATATAGATTTAAGGGAATCTTTTTATGAGTTACATTTTATACTTTTAATTCATATTAAATGCAAAATATTAACAAGCGTTTTTAAAACTTATTTTAATGGGTTGTTCCTCAGATGTCTATAATATGAAAATGAATTGGTGAGGCCATTTTAACATCTAATTTTGTAGACAGACTTGGTGTTTTCCAGGTAGAGACTGTTAACAGTAGTGGGGTAGGGGTGTGATGAAATGGAGAATTTTTCTAGCATACTTCTGTCTTTTACATCCTTTTAGTTACATTGTACTAGTTTGTATATGCAGCATTCTTTCATTTTTTTTCCTTGAATTCGTTTAATTTTCTACATCTGAAATAATCATTGAGGAAACTGTGCCTCTAGCAAGAACACAGGCTAGGATTTGCCAAAAGAAAGAGTAGGTACTTTGATGAGAGCCTAAACCTCACCTACTGAAGAACTAATCCCATCAAAGTTGGCCCTCATTCGTCTCCTGTCACTGAACTTGCGATTTCTGGCTCCTTTCCATTTGGTGGGTCACAGAACTCTGATCACCGGGAACTGCTAGAGCTCACATAGCTGGGGATATTGCACACTGGCATGATGCTTAGATTATGTGTGTCATGGTTGTTATGTGATTTACATACAAATAGCGTAATGTGTTTCTGGAAAAATTGGGGCCAGAATGATTTTATCATCTTTGTCTTGATGTGTTTCTGATTCTAGAAGTATAGGAAGCCCTTAAAATGAGAACAAGAAAGAGTGTTTTCTTATTCTTAAGGGAAATGTTTTCCTAGAGTGCTAGAATGGCATGCAAATTATGAAAAACGGTCGGGGGCCATTAGTAGAAATGATAGGGCTATACGTATTTCAGTACTATATGTACCTTTTGAACCTGCTGTTTCAGGTAAAGACAAAGCTAGCAGATTCAGAATATGCTGGCGAAACCACTGTTGTTGTATAATCTGAAAGGATTTTTACATTGCTACTAATTTTCTCCTGTAAAAGCTTGTCACTGTCATTTTTTAAAATTTATATTCAGTTGAGCTTACACTAACTGAAAATGTGAAAGGACAATTTAGAGATATGTATTCGTTCATTCATTTGGTACTGGCTTTCCCACTGTTAACATAAAGTTTTATGGCTGGAGCAATGGCTCAGTTAGCGAAGTGCTTTATCTAACAGACATGAAGCTCTGGATTTGCTCTCCCATACTGAAAGAACAAAATAAATAATAATAATTCTGAAATTAAAAAGTTTCAGATTTTAATCCCAGCAGGAGACTACTGACAATGACCTTTCATGTTCTATCAAAATATGATTATAAGGAAAATATACTTTCTTCAAAATATTCCATGGTAAGAACCCTCCTAGGCTGTTGGAGTCTATCTGGAGGGCCCTGGGAGAATGTTTTCTGGACTGAGAACTGCACCCTGTTTCCAGCATTAGTCCTGAGCCTGGAGTACAGAAGGCTTCTTACGGTCTCATTCCCATAATAAGGCAAGCTCACCTTTCAGAATGGTTCAGATCTTAAAACCAAAAGGCTTTTAACTCTACCAGGAATGTTAAAATAAGATTTTGAAGCCAAGTATGGTGGGTCACGCCTATAATCTCAGCACTCAGGAGGCTAAGGCAGGAGGATCACTGTGAATTCCAGACCAGCCTGGGCTACATAGTGAGACCCTGTCTCAAAAAAATGAAACAAAACAAAATGGATTTTGATAACTTCCTGCTAAAAAAAATAATCCGAACAACAAGTTTTCCATTTTAGTAAATCTTCAGTTGAATCCCTCAGCACCACAGTCCGTTTGCAATCTAAGGCACCCTCATACTGGTTAAAAGACAAGTGAAGGGAACAATAGCATAATGCAGCAGTTCTCAGAACTGTCTACGTCAGAATCTCTTTTTGTGGGTAATTTTGTTTTTTAGTTTTTGTTCTGGGGATCGAACTCAGGACCTTGCACTTGCAAGTCAGGTGGCAGCGCCACTGAGCTAAATCCGTGGTCCCTCAGAATCTCTTTCTACTTTACAAAATTAATGGAGACCCCAAAGAACTTTATGTTCACATAGATTAAGTATATCGTTATTTACTGACACTGAAAAATATTTACATACTAATTAATTTAAAAGTAATAATTTACCAGGCAAGGTTGTACACACCTGAAATCCTAGTACCCTGGGAAGCTGTGGCTGTAGGATCCCAAATCTGAGCCCAGCATGGGCTACTTACTGAGACCCTGTCTCAAAGGGTAAAGGGAGTTGGGACGTAGATCAGTGCAAAGGCCCTAGGTTCAATCTTCAGCACCACAAAAATAAATAATGGATAAATAACATATTTATTAATAAATAAATATGTTGACCAAAATAATATTTTTCTAATAAATAGCTATTTTCACAAAATAGATTGACATTGCTTTATACTTTTGCAATCTTGAATACATATAACACAGCTGAATTATCGCATCTGCTTCTCGATTCAGTCCGCTGCAGTACCTCATCTCGGGGGAGGTGTGTGAAGACGTGCAGGTGGCAAAGGGCCACAGTCTAATTCTGCGTCAGTGACCTTCCATGCTTCGTACATTGAATCCACCTGTCCATCCTGCGCTTTGTTTTCAGTACCGGGAACTGAACTCAGGACCTTGCCTTTGGGAGGTGCAGTGCACGGAGCTGAATCTTCGGCCCCCGGTCTTGTACTTTGAATGGCTCTCCTGCCCGCGCATGATATCGTGACATTACATACGGTTCACTGAGTGTGTGGATCTTCCAACTGTGAACACTGTCACATAACATAAATAAAATCACATTCTGTAAAATCATCACTGACCTCATCCAAAAAATACTAAAGTATCAGGAAGCTGCCAACCTCAGAGTGGCAAATGCAAGTGTCTGATACTCAGATTGTCATCTATCAGCTAAATCTTTTCTTGAAGTAACAAAAAAGCTCACTTTTTTCATTTTTGAAAAGTGTTGGCCAAATATCCAAGCCTCAAAAGCTGATGGTTGCGCTATCATTCCTTGCAGAAAAACCAGGAGCCCTTGGAAAAGGTGCCTGTGCGGCCCCACATCCCCAGCGAGTGCCCAGTGCTGTTCTCCTGCACAATGCTTTGCACGCCTTCCAAAGCCATTTCACAGACCTGTCGTAAAGACGTTCGATACAGTTAGTCGCCTTTACTCGCTCCTAACATAAGATGCCTGCTCTGATGCCCTGGGACCACTGCCTGGTCCTTTGCCAAGCATGGCAGAGTACACACCTGCGGTGGTGTCCGTGGACACAACCCCCACACATTGTAGGGAGCAGAGCTCTCTCACGTACAATGCCAGTAGCAGTGCCACCCTGAGGAGTCCCGAGCAGCCCTGGGTCTGTGCCCACAACCTAAGAAAGCTTGTGCAAGTGGAGAGGGGAAGCCAGGGCCAGCGCCTGCCTCTGCAGGGTACCATTGGCATGGCCGTAATCCCTTCAGTTGCTCTTGCCCATGATTCCCTCAGCATTAACACAAATATAATATATTTTATTCAGAATTACTGTGATTAAACGAGCTAATGGGTATGAATTACTTAAAACATTTCTGGGTTGTACATTTAGCACAGGGTTATACTCAGGCTGTATGGACATATTATTCTGCATCAGTCAGTGAGTACTGGCAGAGGGGGCCTGGTACCAGAATAGAAGACTTGCTTATTTGCCTGACTCAGTGAGACTTCCTGCCACATGTAATTTTAACTCTGTAGTGATTTTACATTTAAGGTACTTCCCCCGCCCCCCAGTACCGGGGATTGAAGTTAGGACCTTGTGCTCGCGAGGCAGGTGTGGTACCACTGAGCTAAATCCCTTGCCCTTAAGGTACTTTTCTGTCTCCTAGAAAGCACTTCCTTCATGTTTTATAGTCTTTCTTTAACTTAAATAAAATTCTACATTTTGAAATTTTGAACAATTATTTTAGTATTCAGTAAGATAACAGTTTATTCTGAAACTATAGCTAATTCTTCACAAAAATGATAGTACCGATCTCAGAACCATTATATTGCCCTACTTATTTTATTATAAATATTCAGTTTATGATTTTTTTTAGTTCAATATTGTAAGCCAACTAATAAGTAGTGAAAGGTATGCTTATGTGGTTACTCTTTTTTTCAGTTTTTCTTAACTAGGGAAGTTATGAGTTGCAGAAGATTTAACCAGGATACCTTTGGCTGGGGGGGTATAGGCATTTATCTTCTTGGTCCCCTAGGCCTTTTAAATCATGTTGATATGTTTAAGTCATTTTGTGAATAATCTGCATATGAAAAGACACAGTAAAAATTATTTTAAATTTAAAATGAATCTAAGTGTGACAAACCCACACTTTAGTTCCATACATTTCTCCTTTTGACAGTGGGTGGACATCACATGTGCACTGTGATTTGAATTACTACTGTTTGGTTGTCACACGTGAACCTGAGACATAGACATCACGTGAATATTGATTGCGGATTTCAGATACCTCTCCAAACTGTTTCTGTTTCTTGCATAGTCAAAACAAAATCATCAAAGTAAAACATTGAAAGATCTCATGACCTTTTGAGAAAATAGCTTCTTTGTAATTACAAAACATTTTTATTTCATTTCTGGATTTATTAATAAAAGAATGATAAAGTCCCTTTACAACCATTTCTATTCCATGTCTCTTTCTACTCACTTTGTAAACACCTCTACCTAGACCATTTGTCTACTTAAACCATATTAAATAAGTTATAGTGTGTGTCATAAAAAAAAAAAAAAAAAAAAGATTCCTCTCATACATCCTTTTAACAAAATACAGTGACCCGGACTCTTGTTGCAAAATAATATGTGGTGAAGTTCTTCCCTTGAATGACCAGATAAATGAAGATTCCTTATTTTTATTTACTGTTTATTGTGATGCTTGTGTTTAGAAGTCCATGTAAGACGCCGTCATTTGATCTCATAGTTTGAGATCTCATTTACATGACCAGTTTTACCATTTCGCTGGAGTCTAGAGTGCTGCTGTCTCTGCCTTTGTCTTCTCATTGGTCTGGTGATTGCGAAGCATTTTCCTCTGTCAGTTTTCTTTGCTAATAAGGACGATAAATGAAAAAAATCGGAATCCTCAGCTGCATGCAATAAAAACTTTTAAAAATGGCTATCGCAGTTCCTTATATCTTCTGTAAAAAGGCTGTCATACTTTAGATGACACAAAAAGGAAAATGAAGACTGGTGTGGCAGTGACAGTTTATTTCAGCATTGTCCCAGCTCCACAGTATGGCCTGATTCTTCACTGTGATGTCAGACACTGGTGCCTACTGGGAGGTGACCAGACCACAGGCACCGCCCTCCTGAATGGATGAGTTCTTTTCTTGCAAAACTGTGTTGGTTGTCTTGATATGGGATTAGACCTCATAGGAGTAAGTTAGATCTCAGGATGGGTATGGGGAGAGCAGGCTGTTACAAAGATCGCCTGGCATCTCCCTTTGCACTCTCTTCCTTACATGCTGCTTGCTGCCCCTGCAGGTGTTTCTGTATGATACAGGAGAAGACCCTAGCCTGGCATCCTGGGCTTGTGAGTTGAACAAACCTCTATAACTTGTCCAGTCTCTGGCATCATGTTACAGCAACACACAGGGGACTGGCAAGTCCCAGGACTGAGGACCTCTCTTATTCTGTGTTTGCTTGTCTGTTTATCTCTCTCTCTCTCTCTCTCTCCCTCTCTCTCTCTCTCTCTCTCTCTCT
>NW_022900937.1:5056698-5074848 GCF_012274545.1 Fukomys damarensis
TCTCTCCATCTCCCTCTCCCTCCCCCTCCCCTCTCCCTCCCTCTCCTCCCCCCTCTCCGCCCCCTCTGCCTCTCTCTCCCTTTTAACACAGGAATGATTCATGGATATTGATGAAATGATTCCTGCTTGGAATTAGTCCACAATATAGGAAAAATAAGATCACTCAGCTTTCAACAACATAGTTGTAGATGTATAGAGGGGTCCAATACATCCTTATAGACAGATAGATTGAGTTTTAGTCTGTATTGTAAATGAAGATTTGAATTGTTGCTGGCATGAACAATGTTCTGATCCCTAGCACACAAAAATGAATCAAATAATAAGTAAAGTTTCCCTTTATTCTTTGTCCTCTTTTGTAGGGAATAGGGAAAGGGGACATCAGTAGAACCTCTGCAGTGAGTCGTAGTCTCCTGTGAGCTACAACAATACAAAGCCAATTAACTTATTAGATCAAAAAGATAGAAAAATGAGACTTAGAGAAGAAGCTGAGCTTGGGCCTGATCGGTACTGCTCTGGGCAGCAAAGACCGAAGCCCTGAGCTTGCTGCTCCTTCATTCAGTCCATCAGGAGAAACAAACGGAACAGATGACTCAGGGCAGAGAGTTCCATAAATTGTACATGGGAGAGAAACGTGTGTAAAAGGTGACTCTGGGCAGAGACCACGAAAATCCTGGAACATTGAGGAGCTGTGCAGGTAAAGATTTTGTGCCTCCCAGGATGTCTTCAGCTGGTGTAATCCTGCCCCGGAGCATCCCAGCATCACCGGACCATTGTGGTCTTAGCTGTGACTGGGGGTGAAGCTGGAGTTAGGTCTCCACGTGCCAGCGCTGGCCTGTAGGCAGGAGAACTAATTATGATTTAAATGTGAAATGATTTTCCCTAGAATTATGTAGAATTGTTCCCGACACTCTTTAAAAGTAAAATCTTAATTATCATAGGTAGTGAGAACTTCTCAGAAAAGAATTTCAAAATCTAAAATTGGACCTAGTGTTGCCTGAGGGTGACTTAGTTGGAACAAAAATTTTCTGATTTTTCAGAAAGCAGAGCTTGATTTCAAAACTTGATAAGATTTTAGAATAGTCATCATGATCAGTGATATATCAGGCACTGTGTTCCATTATACTTTATTTATCTTTTTGTATATATGAATCACGTGTCCATATTTCTCTGTATCTAACATTATTATGCATTAGCATAATAAATTTCATATAAACATGAAATAAAATTGTTTTAGCAAGATTACTAAATCTCTAAATTCAGATCATAATTTTTTATTTTAAAAATTCCAAAGTGCTGCTCTGGGAATCATTCTTTGTTAGCCTGTAGATTAGTAATTCTTACCTCCTCTTATTTCTTTATTGGTGGCTATGAAAATGAAAATAGGTTTTAGGTTTCATGTCTTTTCCACAAGATTGTAAAAGAGATGAAGGGCAGGGAGCAGAGTTAGTTAGGGAGAGAGCTGCTCAGGATTCCCTTTGCCTGTACTGTTCGCTTTTTTGTGTGTAAGTGAAGCTTATTCTCATTCCACTGAATGTATCCTGATTTAGCACAAGCCATATGTGTATGTGTGTGTGTGTGTAATGTGTGTATATATATATATATATATATGCATATATAGTATATGTTTATGTGTACTATATATATTTATATATATATACACTATATGCACACACATACTATATATAGAGAAAATGCATTCTTTGTATAAGTAAATGTTGGGTGAACTCTTCATATAGAGTTTGTAAGAAATATTTCCTTTTAATTTCTACTTTCATAAATTTTCATGTCATTGAGTTATAATTTTCTGCTTTTCAACATCAGTATAACCAGCTCCCACCTTTGTTTTTTCTGTTGGTGGTAATTCTAAATTTGACATTAGCAAACCATGAGGAAAGACCTCATGAAATTCTAACTATAACTGTTCTTACTTGATAGTGCTAGGGGGCAGTATTTACTTAATAGTTTCTTTCTAGAGACAAGTGCTGTGTCAAATCAGTTGTACATAATATCATGTTCTCTAGAAAATACTTAGCACATGTATGATTTCTCTTCATCTATTTTCAGTTTCCAACTTTAGGAAAGGGATAATATCTCTAATGTAATGAAACTATGCATTTTACATTTGTAATAAAATATTTTCAATATTTAATTCCTTTTTTAAAAAATAAAACCCTGACTCGTATTCAACACTCTTATTTTTCTGTCCTCTTTGTGTATCAAATGGTATGATGAAGCTGTGCTAGTATCTTGAGAAACTAATATGAAAACTTCAATAAAGACTTTAAAAGGGAGAATTATAGAAAGAATAAATAGCAGGCATTGCAGTCCAGCAGATCCCGTTTTATTTATCTGATCTTAATTGGTAAGAGGTAAATGCTGCTGGCAAGCACCTCGAAATTGTTATACATTATATTAAAGATGTTGATTCAACTTGAATTATTACTTTTCAACCATCAGTAGATCTGCTTCATTTTACCGATTTTTAAAAACTTCAAAGCAATTGTTATCAAAGTGTATACATATATATGTAACATATATATAACACAAAACCTCAGAATTAATGAGTTTTTCAATACTTCCCAATATTTAATATGAAGAAAGTTTTCCCAGTATTAACTAAGAAAGATTAAATCACTTTCTCATTATTCCCTATTGTTGAAATTTCTCAAGAAAGTGTATAGTCTCAAAACTGCTTGGACCTGTTAATATATCCCTTTCAATTACCTTGTGTGTTGCATTCTTTCTTTCAATAAATACTCAGGTGTGAGTCATTTCTCTATGCCCTAAATGCATCAGAGGAAAATAAAAAATACCAGAAGATTTCTCCTCATGCTAATGGGATAGACAGTAAGGAAGATAAGTAAATATGCAATGTCATATGTTAGGTGCTGGTGAGTTCTAGTAGAAAACGTCTAAAGCAGTGAATACTAAGTGCTTAGGTAAAGAAAGAATTGAGTTTATAAATAAGGTTTTCAGGAAAGCCTTGCAGAAAAGGTGTCTTGAATAAATGACATCAGGAAAGAAGAGAAAGATCAGTCCCAGCAGCAGAACCACAGCAAGAGCCTTAGGTTCGCAGAAGTGTAGCAGGGTGCAGAAAGAGCAGCCAGGAGGCCTCAGTGGACAAGAAGAGGCCAAACAGGCGATGGAAGGCTCGCGTATGTGGAGTGCAGATCGTATCCCTAAAGCTTCAGCTTTACTCTTAGTGACAGTGAGCCACCAGATGCTCTTGAGTAGACCAGTGACATCTGATGTAAACATCTGAACAATATTCTACTAAGCTGAGAGGAATCCAAGCACAGACAAGGATAGACTATGAGGCATGGGCAGTTGCAAGACATGACAGAACTGAATTCAAGTATTATCAGCGAGCATACAGAGAAGTTTATTCAGTAATAGAACTGCTGGTGACAGATACCGTGGAAGAGACAAGAATGAGTTCATAATTTTTTGCATGAGGAAGTACAAGAGTAGCATTGCTCTTAACTGGGATATATAAATGTACTTGGTACAGGTTTTGAAGGAGGTTTCAGGAGCTCAGTCTGTGTGTGTGTGACACACAAGTAGAAATACCAAATAGGTATTTGCACTTACAAGTTCCGAAGTCATAGGCGAGAGGAGGAGATGGAGCTGTTGTAAATACAGGAGTTTTCAAACTACAGTTACTATTTAGGAAAAAACAGAGAACTTAAACAGATCCCAGAGTGGAACTGGGACACGGCAATATTTAAGAGTCAGAGGATGAAGACGAGCCTACAAAGGAGATGGCTAAGGAGAAGACAGAACAGTGAGAAGAAAACTGATGAATGTGGTGCCCCAAAAGCCATGTGGACGGAGAAAAATAGTTTTGGGAAGTGTGAGTAGAGAGCTTTGTTCAGTTCTGTCCACTGATAAAAAGATTAGCAGTGTGGCAATTATAGATAACCAAGAGCACTTTAATTGTAGAAGCAAAATTCCTCTGTAGATCTTCATAATTATTAAGTTTAATAATTACTGAGAGTAATGAGGGGTAAAATGTACTGTTGACCAGTTGCTGAAGAAATCTAGCAGTGATTCTTAGTGACAAATAATTGGCTTTCCTCCAAAAGGTATTATATTTGAGAGGTTGACTGATACTGTGTAAGCCATTCTCTTCTAATCTTTTATGTTTAAGTTTAAATTAGGGTAAAGAAGTCACATTTTGTTATGTTCTGCTGTTTTCTACAACCTATACTCGTTACTGTGAAGTCACATATTTTGATGCTCTTCTATATTCCCACTTGTAATGCTTCTAGAAAGAACTATCTGCATGTCAGCCTGTCTATGTGATGAAGTCATGGAGATGAAAAGACTTTGTCTGCCAGTAGCACATATATCTAAGTTAGCTGTGTAATCGTGTAGTTCTTGACTGGGATTTGAGAGCGTAGGTACTCTACTGTGTGCAGTGCAAATGCAATATGCAGCTCCGTTCATAAATTTACAATTGAGAGGAGCTGAAAGTACACTTAGGTAAGCGGTGGGTAGCACAAGTCTTTGTTTGATAGTAGCCTGTATTGATTGACAAAGCTAAATGAAATTAGTGCTTTTTCAGGAAGTGATTGTTTATTTCAAACTTGCTAACGAGAGGTGAAAGGAACCGCTCCAGCTCAAACTGAGGTGGAGTAGGAAGAGAATCCCTTCTGCACCAGGCCGAGATGGACTGAATGATGCCTGTCCTAGCTGGGAGGACAGTCTGCTCAGTGCACTGACTCACACGCTAAGCTGACCTGCTGACACCCTCAGACACATGCCCAACATCAGTGTTAATCAGATATCTGAGTATTCTGTGATGCAGTCTTTGACACATAAGGTTAATGGCCATAAGGACTTTTAAAATCTCACTGTATTTTTTGTACAACTGAAAGTGCACCCTTAAAGCTAGCATACTAGTATTGTGTTTGAATTAGTATGGTCTTGAGTGTATCCTTTGATGAAATGAGATGTTCTGTGAATAACTCCTTGCAGAAAGGTCATCTACATTTGTAATATAGATAGATATCATATAATAAAATATTTGTGATAAGTGATTGAATTCATTTCGTTTTAAACAGTGGAGTAGAGAAAAATAGTTTCTTTAGCCATTCAATTTATTGGGGATCATTCTAATTATATATTTTATTCCCTCTGTCTTTTCCCTATTTTTTTTCTACTCATAGCTGTATGCCATCCCTTGGTTTCTCACCATGTTTACTCGTAAGTATCATTTTTCTCTTTCTTTTTAGCATTGTTATAGCAAAAACACAGCTCTGCTCCTCTCTTCTCTAGTATTTAATATTATTTTACAATAATATTAAGACAATTTAACATGTATACTTATGTAATTCTGTTATAATAGAGTTGGGTAAAAAAGAATTCTAGTTGTTCTCTCTCTTAAATATTACAAACAACTGTATAGGGTGACAGACTGTTTTCCATGTTGATATTCATACAAGCTTTGCCTATTTTTGAAAAGAGAATTTAAAATCAAGTATAGTATTTAAATGAACTCCATGAAACCAACTTTGGAACCAAATCAGTCTTAATTTCTAGGGAGATCCTCTAATAACAAATAATTTTATTTCCCAAACTAGTTTTCCTATAGAAATTAAGCAGGTTATGTGAAAATAGAATAATTAGTTATAAATATTAACACCGTATATAGCTGTACTTACATATAGCACATATGACAAATGTCATAATATTATGAAGTAGATCTGGAGACATTCTCTAGAATGATATCCACAATATTAAAAATTATTTAAAAATTCTTAACAAAAATTTTGATGGAAGTTTAATAAAGTTATAATGCAAAATGGAAATGTAACCTTATTATACATAAAGCAGTGTTATTTACCTAAATAAATAAATTTATGTAGGGTGAAGGGAGGGCAGGGGTAAGGGGAAAAATGAGAACCAAGACCTGTCATGTAAAGGTACAAGATCCCAATGATGAATGTAACTGTACTGTATACCTAAAATGTACCAATAAACTCAAGGAGGAAAAAAAAGAGAAGAAAAAATAAATTTATGTAAACAGTATAGCTAAAAAATTCTGGGGAATCAAATTTTATGACTGGAACAAAGTCACTCCATATTGAAAATAGAAGTTAGAACATACTATCCATTTCACTAGTCTGATTAACAGATTTTAAGAGGACTTTGGAAGTTAAATTTTACAAAGCCGAATATTTTATGACCTTTGAAAGTGTTAGCTATTTATTTATTTATGAATGAGACAGGGCCTAGCTGAGTTGCCCAACCTGGCCTCAGAATTGCGGTCTTCTTGTCTCAGGCTTCTGTGTATGGGATAGAGGCACAAGCCCAGTGCTTTGCTTAGTATTATTAGCTCTTGAAGAATAGACCGTAAGTTAATAGTCATATGTCTAAGTTGTTTTAGACTTTTTTAATGTTTAACCAATTTTTAAAAATTATTCCACAGATGTATTCCCATTGCATAAAATATTCCACCTCTGGGACACCTTACTACTTGGGAATTCCTCTTTCCCATTCTGTATCGGAGTGGCAATTCTCCAGCAGCTACGGGACCGGCTTTTGGCTAACGGCTTTAATGAGTGCATTCTTCTCTTCTCTGACTTACCAGGTAGCGATCTATAAGTGGAATCACTAAATGCAATAGGACTATAAAACATTGAGCTATTTTAAGCCCTTTGCAGAAGTAATCACGCAGGCCTCCAGCATCTCTACCTGGGAGTCTCATTTCCCCTCTCTGCTCTGTCTCCCTAGCACACTGCCTCTTCTGCTGGCCCAGCACTGCAGATACAAAGCTGGGCCGGGGAGTTCACTGGTTTACGTTAACCACAGTGATGACCCCAGAAGGGTAAAAGGCTGGTGAAAGGTGCTCCTCTTCGGAGGTCAGACCGACTTGGGGGAATTCTGTGTTATACATAGTGCACCAAGTTAAGCTGTGTAGGGGATGCATATGGGAGGAGTTTGAATACCGAAGTCTGAAATGCTTAAAAGTGGAAGTATGAGGAACAGCTGGTAAAAATTGTTTCCCACATTGTGGATTGTCTCTTCATGCTGTTGGTAGTTTCTCTAGTTGTGCAGAAGCTTATTAATAAGATGAGATCCCAATTGCTGATTGTTTGTGCTAGTTCACATACAACTGAGGTTTTATTCATAAAGTCTTTTCCTACACCAGTGTCTTCAAGAGTTGTACCTAACTTATCTTGTAGCATGTTTTGGTGTTTCTGTTTTAATATTTAGGTCTTTGTTCCATTTTGATTTTAGTTTAGTGCATGGTGAGAGATATGTGTCTAGTTTTAATGTTTGGCAAGTTGAAACCCAGTTTTTCCAGCACCTTTTATGAAAGAGGCTATCTTTCCCCCAGTGAGGGTGTTTGGCTCCTTTGTCAAAGATGAGATGGTTGAGTATTTCTGGAGTTATTTATGCGTTTTCTAATCTGTTCCATTGATTCTTGGGTCTGTTTCTTTGCCAGTACCATGCTGTTTTTAATCATAGTAGCTTTGCAGTATAGTTTCAAGTTAGGGATTGTGATATCCCAGCCTTTATAAAGATCTTTAAAAAATAAGACTTCCCAAATTTAAAGACCCAATCCAAAAATGGGCATCTGAAATGAACCGACATTTCTCCGATGAAGAAGTAGAAACAGCATATGAACCTATAAAAACAATGTTCAACATCCCTGGTCATTTGAGAGATACAAATGAAAGTAATGTAAGATTTCCACTTCACTCCAGAAAGAACGGCTGCTATCAAGAAATCAGCCAGGGCAGGGGATTTAGCTCAGTGGTTCCACCACCTGCCTCTCAAGTGCAAGGTCCTGAGTTCAGTACCCAATACAAAAACAGAAAGAAGGAAAGGAGGAAAGGAAAGAAGGAAGGAAATCAACCAATGACAAATGCCGGAGGGGCTGTGGGGAAAAGGACCCTTCTCCACTGCGGATGGGAGTGCAGAGCGGTGCAACCACTGTGGAAATCAGTGTGGAGAGTCCTCAGAAAACTAGGATTAGAGGTTCCATTTGACCCAGATATTCCCCTGCTGGGTATCTTCCCAAAAGAGTTAAAAGAATTATACCACAGCAATATATGCTCTCCCATGTTTTTAATGGCCTCATATGTAATAGCTAAATCCATATAAGGGGAAAAAACCCTATACTTTTGCAAAAACTAAAATATTTTTAGATAGAAAAATTATTTTTCACAATATTTTATTGGCTCCATACCTTCTGCTCATTCTAATGCTATCCTCCATATTTTTAGGCACGCACAAACTGTGCTGATAATAAATACACTTAGAATTATCCTACAGATAAATATGCCTGAAAACCAAACAAAAACAAAAGAAAGGTCCTTTAAGATTATGTATTTATTAAGCAATCTCCAGAAGAATAAGATACCTGCTGCCTTCCTTATTTTAAAATTTTAGAGGATAATCTGTATTTGATATTTTATATTCTCTCTTGAAAATCTTCTTTTTGAGGGAAAATTATAACAAAAATGCATTTGGAATAATCGAAAAATTCTCTTTTCCCTCCCCCAAGTTAAAAATATCCATCAGCTAATTTATCAAATTTTAATTAAAGTGAATGATTTCTTATATAAACATCTACTTTTGTTATTTTATTTTTTCTGAGAGATTATGAAAGAAGCTAGTTCCACAAACTAAGAATGCTGTTTGTACCCTAGAGATGTTTTCTTGTCGTTTCCAACTTGCAAAGAAAACAGGATGACTAATTAGGATTAAAATAATTTTCCTGATGTTATAAAAATGTATGCATCAGAAATGCTGATTGTTCATTTTTAAATACTGTAAATTGATGGGTTTCCTATTCCATATGTAAATGTTCCCATTAAACATTGGTAAAGGAATCTGTTTTAATGTTTTATAGGCAGATTGGTGGTATTAGTCAAAAAGAATAGATAGGCCAACTCTATATTTTGCTTCTAATTTTGAGTCAGTTTATAAAGGACGGGATAAGCACGATATGAACTTACTAACTATGTTGTGTTCTATTGAAATGCCACCCTACTGAGTTTAATGTTATGGCTTGTATCTAGATGTCCCTTCAGAGCCACATGCTTTTCCAGATACGGTTGGATCTAATGTGTGATTGACCCATTGTAGGCAGTAGGATTAAGGGTGTGAGTGCTACCCGCCCTAAGTAGTAAAGTAAAAGGGGTGGGAAGACACTGGAAAGGCTGTCTTGTTGCCTTAGCTGCCTTGTGCGTGCCATTTTGTTTCTCTTCTGTGAGGCCTGTTTGTCATCCCAGCCTCCAAGCCAGGAGACTATGGACTGAAACCTCTACAAAGTGTAAGCCAAATAAACCTCTTCCCGTTTAACTTTGGGTGTCAGATGGTTTGTCTCAGCAATGACAGAAAAGTAACTAACACAAATTATAAGCAGAACAAATTTAACTGCAGGCTGTGATAAAGCAGGTTGGCTAAGTATTCAAAAGCTCTCTTGGCAGTAATATAATACACACCACACTCTGGTGACCTTGTATACAGAACAGGCAGGCATTTGAGTTCTAATAGTCCCATATTTAAGAGCATGGCCAGTATAGCTAGGTCATGTGGGGTCAAGTCGGGCTCCACCACTTCTCCCTGGCTAACCCCAGAGGAGTGGTTACCCTCTCTATATCTGTTTCCTCGTCTCCAACCATTTGAGAATGTCAAAGTAGCTATTACTGCATGCATTATTGCGTTGTCAGCATATCCAAGGACCTGCAGGATTGGCTGACAACTGCAGTATAAGTGACTATTATTGTCATCATTATTATTACACTTTTCCTCATTTTTTTATTCAATCATAACATGCTTGCCTCTTGGTAATATCATTGGCAGTGACTTCCTCAAAGTTACTGAGTTAGGTATCAGTCATGTACACCCTTCCAGGTCTCATCCCCCGGGGACCCACCTCTTTGTCCAGACCCCACCTACTAATAGCATGTGAGCTGATGGGTGTGGTGCGCCTGATCCCCTCACCTTGTAAACACGTTGGACTGGGGGACAGTGCGGCTGTACTACAGCATTCGGTCTACTTAAGGTCCCTCTCATTTCTTCCTCCTTCCTTCCCTTTGTGCTCTTTAATTCTTATAGGGAGAATTCAGCTGTAAGTTGTAATTCTTTTGGCCAAAAATTTTTTTTCAATTTCTATTGCCTTGTAGATGATAGAGTGTGATTTTACATTCCAAGGAAGTACAAGTGGTGCTATAAAATTTTGCTAAAAGTTCTTGACATGTATTGGTGTGTATGCCATGTTAGTACTAGAGAAAACTATGAGATCGGTACACTTGGCATTCCTCATGCAGTCTAAAAATAGTGGCAGCATATTTTGGAGGAAATACTAAACTTTCATAGCCCCATCCAGTGCAGGCTTTTGGCAGGGGTGTCAGAGAACATTTCCAAGGTTACAGCCTTTTAATCCCAATTATGGGATGAGGTTTGCCAGTATTCATTCTGTTCTCCCTTTGTGATATTCTGCTGTAGTGTCTATTTGTTTGAATTCTACAAACTTCTTTTGAGGATATATCCACACAGTTTTGAAGATGAGCATGACATATGAGTAAGACCTAAAAGGTAAAAATTTGAGTGGCTTTCTCAGAGCACAAATTTTTAAATATTTTCTTGTGGCATTCCCTTTGTACAGTTGAGTATTGATTCAACATATTAAAATCATTTTATGTAGTTGAAACAGATTCTTAGAATAGATATCCTTATATTCCTGAGCACTCTCGGTCAGGAATATTGATAGACAGGAAAGAAAATTTTTTTAGAAAACCTTAGAAAAAATTGGGATATCTTTGTGAAAGAACCATTAACTTACTCTGAGAATAAAACTGTGATTTTAACATTAAGAGAAATAAATGTATATGTAAACTGTTTTAAAATAAATACTGAATGTAGTGGAGAATTTCAGCATAAAAATTTCAAGTCCTGTTTGCAGAAACAAATTAATATTTAACTGAAAAACAATAGCGTGGTATTTGGTTTACTATATAAGCTTAATTTAAAGGAAAATCTTAAGTAAATTTAAAAACCTTTTTTATTTCATCATCACCTACATACTTTACAATAGAATTTATTTTGCAGCACAGATATGAAGAACATCACTAGTGTATTCTTACTTTCACTGGTTCAAAAGCATTGTAAGCGTTCTGAGAATGCTAGGTACGGTTATTTACAGTGACTTACTACAGCTGTGGAATACAGCCCTTCCCATTATCTAGCATGGCATGGCGTCATTCGTGAAAGCAACACTGTTTTCTCTCTCTGTTGGTTCTACAGATTAATAGGTTCCATTTTATCAGATTCATACATGCATGTAACCTACTCTGATCGGTGTCATCCTCCTATCTCCCTTGCCTCTTGTTGCTGCCTAATTCCACATTTTTTGAGGCTTCTGTGTTATTTTGATCATATCCATCCCCTCTGTTACACTTCCCTTATTACACTTCTCTTGTCATAATAGTCTACTTGTCATTTTCTTTTCTTTTAAGATTAGGACATTCAGTATTTGTCTTTCTGAGCCTGGCTTATGTTGCTCAACACGATTGTCTCCAGATCCATCCAGTTTTCCTGCAAATAACAAGATTGTATTCCCCTTTACACTTGAGTAGTACTCCATTGTGCACATAAATAGCATGCAGATTCCTTATCCATGCGTGAGGCTAATTCCCTGTTTTGACTCCTGTGAGTTGTATTGCAGTGAACATGGGAATGCAGGCATCTGTACAGTACAGACTTCAGTTCCTTTGGACAGATGATAGATAAATAGATAGATAGATAACAGCTCTAGTTTTAGTTTTTGAGCAGCCTCCCCACTGATTTTCATAGTGACTACTAATTCACACGCCCAGCAGCAGTGCAGAAAGGCTCCCCTTTCCTCCATCCTCACCAACATTTCTTGTTTTGTTGCTGTTTTCCTAATGACAGCCTTTCTAACTGAGGTGAGATGGAATCTCAGTGTCGTGATTTTCATTGCCCTAATGGCTGAAGATGCAGAACATATTTTCATATACTTATTGACAATTTGTACTTCTTTTGAGAATTCTCTGTCCACTTCATTTGTCCAACTGATTTTTTGTTGTTTTTTAATTCTTTATATATTCATATATTCTAGATATTAACTCTCTGTCAGCAGAATAGTTGGTAAAGATTTTCTCCGTCAGCCAGAGATAGTAGGCTATCTTTTAACACTGTTGTTTCCCCCTGCCATAGAGAAACCTTTCAACTTGACCTAGTCCCATTTGTTGATTCTTGCTGTCATTTCCTGTGCTATTAGAGTCCTCTTCTGGAAGTCTTTGCCTATGCCTATAGCTTCAAGGGTTTCTGTGTTTTCTCATAGCAGTTTCAAAGTGCAGGTCTTATTCCTAAGTCTTTTATCCATTTTGAATTGAATTTTGTACAGAATTATGGATGGGGATTGAGTTTCAGTCTTCAGCAGTTTGGCCACCACCATATTTCAAAGAGGCTGTCTTTTCTCCGATGAGTATTTCTGGCTCCCTTGTCCATGCTTGAATGGCTAAGATGTGCAGTATGTTTCCATAGCCTCTATTTTGTTCCATTGGTCCATGTGTCTGTTTTTGTACCAGTATCGTGCTGTTTTTATTGGTGTGACTCTATAGTACAATTCAAAATAAAGTATTGTGGTGCCTCCAGCCTTGCTCTTTTGGAAAGTTCTGTGCCACATTTTCCAAAATACACAATAAGAAATTTGGGCCATTTTTTAAAATAACATACAAATATTAGAACTAAAACAAAATGAAGTTATAAAAACTAAGAAATAGAGCAAAATGTTGAAAATGCAAACTCATAAACACCATGCCTTATCATTTTTCTGTTTATGCTCAAGATGGAATTGGACAGTTGGTGAGAGTGAGAGCATAAAGTTGAAATCTCAGTTCAATTTATTACACTACAAGGATTTTAGCGCACTTTTGGGGGTCTTTATTTTCGTTTTTTTTTTTTTCCTGGTACCAGGATTGACCCTCGCCTGACACCTACTGGGCAGCTCTGCACTGCTGAGCTGCATCCCAAGCCTGGCTTCACGGCACTTTGGTGATCTCCGTGGGGAAGGAGAGAAGGGCCGTCCTACATACTCTGTGCAGTTCTGAGTTATCACCGACCTGTAACACATCTTAGCAAAATCAAGACATACTCAATTTTCGTTCCTGGGTTCACCTCCGAGAGCAGTTAAGCCACCCCTTAGCTCATTCATATGCCTGCAGTCTGTACACTGATGGGGTCCCAGGTTTACTTTGCACAGCAGCATGTTGTTACAGTATAATAAGTTGGGAAGCCAGACAAAATCATGACACCTCATTAAATTTGAACTTCAGTTGATAATTCAATACGAATTTGTCCCAAATTCATTCTTACTTGAGACTCAGATTTTACTAATACCCTGCAATTATGTTTGCAAAAGTGTTAAAATATTTTTTTAACAATACAGAAATTATTAGGGAATTCAAGCACAGCATATATTTTTGGAATTGGAACTTTAGCTCCAAAATGTCAAAAAGTGCTCAGATAGTAGCAGATGACCTTTTTAAACTTTGCTATATTGACATAAAATTTAGTGGTAGATTTTCCTTCATCTACACGGATATATGGAAGATCCTAAACACCACAACTATACCTTTATTTAGTCTCCAGGTTCAGCAGATTGCACATATTTGAGTGTCTCTGTGATATTCTGAGCACATGCACATGGTGTATGGCATCTCCTGCTGTTTGGATGGGAATGGCAGCTTGCTGACCGGCAGGAGCCTCAACATAATTATTAATTACTCCTCATTCGAGACTTATAAGTTACTATTCTTTCAGCGTTCTGCCTAGTGGGAATAAATTCCAAAGTACCTTGTTCATTTATATTACTCTCAAAAGCCATTAATATTAAGTACTCTTTGACAGTGCTGTGGTTTTTACAGTTGAAAAAGCATATAGCTGTCTTAATAAATTCCATTGGAAAAAATCCCAGAGTTATGCAGTATAGCATTGAAAGGGCTGCCTTGGATTTACTTTGCAGGTGGTATAAGATTAGAATGAAGTTTCTCCATTAATTCCAAACCATGAAAGGATTTCTACATCATTACAAACAATGAGCATTCAAGGGATGTTACCCTGCTTGTTTTAGGCCATGATAAATGAAAAGCTGCTAATTTTATCCTTTCCTTTCACTGTATCATAATATCGGTCAAGCCTTCTTAAGCACATATTTTGTTCACAGTGCTGTTCAAATAAGAATGAAATGAATTTAGTTATAGCGTCAGCCGTTCCGATCTAGTGCTTCTGCTCAATTTCTCTAACTGAGAATTTACCTTCCCAGTAAATAATTTGCTTTTTCTGTAAATAGATGATTCTATATAACAGCCATGAAGAAATTTCATCTTCTGAGTCCTAAGTCAAGATTCATATCCCTGGCCCTAGCATCTCAGTGCACTGGTAAATGCTGGTAAGGCACTTAAACAGAGGGGCAAAGGTCATCTTTCACGTTTTTCAAAAGTTTCTAGCTTATCTCTGTTCTCGCCTTCCCCTCAATACTGTATTGCTGCCTCACTCCTAAATTACATATTGCTAATTATACATACTTCAAATAAATATTCAAACTCCTGAATCCTGTGCCTTATCATTATTCTTAATTAAATAGTGCTGTAAACAAAATATGTGCTTAATAAGCCTTGACCGATATTACAATAGAGCAAAAGGATAAATAAGGCCAAATTTCAAAGGAGACACAAATTTGGGGCTTTTCAAAATGTTCTTATTAGTGCCTGCTACTTTTAGAAAATGTTAGGCTTAGATGTGGTATTTTCATTGCACTCCTGCCCCTTCCAACCCTCCCTTACACTCTTTCCCTCTTCCCTTGCTCTTCTAGCAACATTTTTCCTACCTTCATGGCAGAATTTTTTAGATTCTACATATCAGAAAAAACTTACTGTATGTTTCTTTCTGAATCTGACTTATTTCAGTGAACATGATGTCCAGTTCCATCCATTTCCTGCAAGTGACATTTCATTTTTCTTTATAGCTGAATAATGCTCTATTGTGTACACACACACACACCCCACATTTTCTTTATCCATTCATCTATTGTTAGGCACCTAGATTGGTTACATCATATCCTGGTTATTATGAATTATACTGCAGTACTCTTGGGTATGTAGGTATCCCTGAAGTATGCTGACTTTAACTCCTTCAAGTATCTCTCAAGGAAATGGTATAGCTGGGTAATAGGATAGTTCTATATTTAGGTTCTTAAGGAACTTCCAAAATTTGAGGCTTTTTTTTTTTGGTACCAGGGATCGAAGTTGGGTCCTTGAGCTTGCAAGGCAGGCAACGGACCCACTGAGCTTAATCCCTGGCCCCTTGAGGCTTTTAACTGATGAACACTTCAACTGTTAGAAGTATGTATAAGTAATCCTATTTTCATTTTATAGGAAGAAATAGATTATAATAAAATTATGTATATTCTTATAAAGAAAAAGCTTTTTATATGTTTAGACTGATTTTTCTCTGTGTATTTGAGTAAATAGCACAAAAATCTGATGATTTCTAAACTTATTTTCAGCTTTATTACTCCACGTAATGTAGAGGTTGAATGAATTTGTTCTCTGAAAACATAAGGCTGTGCATATATTAGAAGTAAAGCATCATTTTTTGTCAAGGGTGTAATACATTTTCATGTAGTAACTGGAAGCAGCAGCAGCATATTTATGGCAGTGAAGAGAAAGCCTGACATCAGCCCCGCGTGGCACTAAGGAGTGGGCAGTGTGCTGGTGAAGCTCTTGCTCTGGTCAGTACGAATCTTTCTGAAAGGACGGCTAAGCAAATGTGAGTGCACCAGGGCGCTCGCCAAGTAAATGTGGGTGTGGCAGACTTAGCGCCTAGGGTTCTAAATTATTTGAGAGACTTTTAACTTTACACTTGACAAGCTATCTGAGTTTTTAATTAGTAAGTTTTTCATTTTAGGAATAAAAATAAATGAAAGATGGTTACAAAAGTACTTACATATTAACTCCTAATTATAAACAGTTACTCCATTTTTAAAAGCTGTGAGACTTGAGGCCAATACAAATAAAAAGTGAAGACCGACAAAACTGTGTAGCACATAACTGTTCAGTGAGGGCCGGGAAATTAGCTCAGTGGTGCCGCACCTGCCTTACCAGCACAAGGTCCTGAGTTCAATCCCTGGTACCAAAACCAAAAAACAAAACAAAACACGCACAAAAAAAACTGTTCAGTGAAAGTTTTGTCCTGGCACAACTGTAAGACTGATTTCATTTTATCTGAAGCTGAGAATTAATTAATTATTCGTAATTACTGTTTGTACCTACACGATGTTTTCACATACATGTCTCTAAGAATTTGGAATTGTAAGATGACAGCATAATAAGTTTGAAGATTTCAGCTGTGGTCCTCCTTTACCCCACCATCAATAAAAATACATTAAAAACTTCAGGATCTAGACAGTATGTTAAATCTTCAGAGTTCAGGATGGATTAGGGGAAAATTATAAAGTAGTTATTTGAATGGTTATATGCTCAATGAAATATAACTATGGAAAATTATTTTCAAAATCTCATTAAGTTATATCATTCTTGTGGGGGTAAAACTACTGCATTATGTTAAGGAAAGGGAGACATTTAAAGTAGATATTAGCTCATTTCTAAGCTGAAATAAGTGATCATGCAAAATAGGAAGCCAGTAATGACTGGTAAAGATTCTCGTATTGCAGCACTATTACAGGGAGCTAGAAGGATCCTCACAACCCTGACCTAGGTGGTGCTCTTGAAACACAGAACTCATCTTGCAGTATGTAAATATTTTATACATTTGAAAGAAATGTTTCTTATATGATGATAACTGTAATGAAAAAGTCAAGGTTGATCAGAATTTCTGCTTACCTTGAAAATTGAGAGTATATTAGAGTATTAATACATCTTAGACTTGGTCCCAGGTTTTAAGACTTTGATAAGAAAGCCTTGCCCTACAGACAAACTCCTTATTTTATTATTGACAAGGGTTTTTTCTCTGTGAATTTATATGAACAGTCCAAAAATTCTTACAGTATAGATTAATGTTATCAGCATACTTCAAGACTTCAATGATGGAATGTTTGTTTTGCTATGATGTGTTTTCATGCTATGTAAAAATCACTTAAAATACATAGATCACTGGTCACTTTTGAGATATAAACCTTTCAACGTTAGAAACTATCTTTAAAATTCTTTCCCATGCACTGCTACAAGTAAGAATTTAACCACCAAATTGCATTTATGAGTTACAGTTACTATATATTGTTCCATATATAAATTGTACTTTAATAAGAATAATTCTCCTAGCCTTATATATCTAGCACAAAAATTAATTTGATGTGCCACCTGTCTTAAATGGTAATCTTCATCCAAATGGAAAGTAACTCCTTCACACATGTCCCTTCCAAGACTAGTGAGAGTGCTAAGTTAAAATAAAATAATAAAATACAAATGGACTACATGGGAGAGCAGAAGAGGAGAGAAGTAATATACCAGTATTGTCTAGGCTAGCTTTCAAAGTTATGTAGCGTAGACAAAATGACTAGAATTCTCTCACTTGGATTACAAGAAACTACATTTAATTACTTTGAAAATTAAAACCGTTTCAGTCCTTCTACAAAAATTACCAGTTATCATATAAAAACTGCTTATCAAACTTGAACACAAGGTTGTATTTGCCACAAAAATTAGAGACTCCGTATTTTGTTTCTGATTTCCCATGATGTGTAAAGCAAAGGGAGAAAAATCAAGACAGCACTGACCCTGTGCTAAATCTTCCACGCTGCCGCGCTGATCTTTCCACTGAGGTTGCCCTGTGCCATTACAATGCCAGCTACTTTGCACTGTGGTATCTGCCTACTCCACTGCAAGGGAGAAAGATTATTATGTTAAGAACAGAAGAGCTTAAGTACCCATATATCAGTCATTTTTTTTGCCTGTACTGTTTACGTCTCATTTCCCTGTAGACATTAAGCAGCAGGGAAGATAGATGCATAGCAAAAGTGTCAGTAATTGCAGGCACATATGCTGGATTTGAAAGGCTGAGCGAATTAAAGTAGAAGCCCAGTAACATGCTGTACATTCCTTCCCCTTAGAATTTGCCAAGATTGTGTTGTAAATATATATATATATA
>NW_022900937.1:5075189-5113304 GCF_012274545.1 Fukomys damarensis
TATATATATATATTCAACACATATCTAGTGACTACTATAAGTATGTGTGTGTATTTCTGTATATATGTGGTATGATAAAAATACAGTGTTTAAGGAAAAATCAACCAATGAGATTACATCAGACTAAAAAGTTTCTGTACAGCAAAAGAATCAATCAAAATGAAAAGACAATCTATAGAATGGGGAAAAAAATTTGCCAGCTACTCCTCAGAGGACTAGTATCTAAAATATACAAAGAACTAAAAACAATCACCTAAAATTAAAGAATCAGTCAAGAAGTAGGCAAGAGAAATGAACAAGCAAATTAACAAATACATACGGTGAACAAATACATGAAAAAAAATGTTCAGTATCTCTGACCTTTAGAGAAATGCAAGTTAAAACAATGCTAATATTCCATTATATTCCAGAAAGAATGGCACTCATCAAGAAATCGAACAATAACAAAGGCTGATGAGGCTGTGGTGAAAAGGAACTCTCCTTCACTGCTGGTGGGGGTGTAACCTAGTATAACCATTGTGGAAATCAGTATGGAGATTTCTCAAAGAACTGAAATTATAAATTCCATATGACCCAGCGGTTCTCCTTTTAGGTATCTTCTCCAAGAGTTTAAATCATCATACTATAGCAATATATGCACACCAGTGTTTATAGTAGCACAACTTGTAATAGCTAAAGCCTGGAAACAGCCCACATACCCACCAACAGATGACTGGTTAAAGAAAAGGTGGTGTCTATATATAATGGAATACTACTCAGCTGTAAAGAATGGCAGATTTGAGACATCTGTAAGAAAACAGATGCACCAGGAAAATATAATGTTAAGTGAAATAAACCAGACGTACAAGCTTAAATACCATATGGAGAAGTACAAAGAAAATTAAATAAAGCATGGATAGAAAAGGACAGGGGAATGGATCTCTTGCAGTAGGGAAGAGTCCCAAGAATACAGTGTGGGGAAGCAGGAGGGAAGGGGAATAAGAATAAAGATATACCATGTACAGGAACCTGGTGACCCCAGTTAATGTAAACACTATATGCCATAGCATGAGCTAAGATTAATAATATCAGCAGGAATGAAAGTTGGGATAGGAGAAGTGATGGGGAAGTGAGGAGTTGAGTGGGTTTTTGTTAAAGGAACAAAATGTAATATTTGCATGTAGCTATTTCCCAAGATGATTATAAACTGCACGTACTGCAAACATATACTGATAAAATTTTTATAATACATTGCTTACATTTTTTAAACAGCGAAACACACATTGCCATTGATCCCCCTCCAAATACCCTTCCGGGTTTCCAACGTTCTCGCTACTTTTTGCAGTGCTTCTGAAAGTCCTCTTGCATGAGTGTCTTTAGGTGAGCCACTGTGGTTGCCTCAGTATCTGAATGGACTTGATATAGTACCTTACAAGGCCCTTTTGCCTTTGTGGAAGAGCCAGAAGTCGTATAGTGCCAGATCCCATGAATAAGGAGGAAGACACAGTCATATTTTTATTTGACAGAAATCGCTATAAACTGTGTGCTGCTTCAGAAAGTGGCAAGACAACGGGAGGAGTGCTAGAAGTGGTAGAGTGTTTTGAAAAGTGATGATAATGTGCCTTTTGCTGTAATTAATTTATTTAAATATTTTTCTGTCCCTAGTCTTATTGCTGGTTTGTCATTTCTGAATGTTGGCCCAGAGCTTTCATGAGTATCTATTTAAAAACAGCCCAGTTGTAACCTTTAACTGTGACTGACACTTCTAACTTTAGTTATCTTACTTGTGTATGGCATTGCTTCCTTCATGTGGCTGTTTAATGCATTCATTCTCTAATCTTTTCAGTGAAGATTCGGTTTTGCTCACAGACTCGCTCTTACAATCAATAGGATTTAGAATTCAGTGGAATGTTAAGTGTGGTAGACGGATTCCTGAACCTTAGTTAAGTGGGGCTGTGGGAGCACGCTGAGGATGGGTGAGTGGATATAGTGCCAGGAAGAGAGAGTTAAGTTTTAGAGATGTGCATACAGGGTATATGAGACAGCTAGATGTAGGAGCTGAGGAGCTGCTAGAGGTTTTGGTTACCAAAATAATAAGTATAATTTGAAGGTAGGAGAAGCTCAGGTAAAGTAGCTTCCCTTAAAAGCAGCCCTTGCTTAAGAGAGTAATTTTCTAGGTATCAAAGCTCTTTTTACTTTTTACTTGCTTGCTTGTAGGGAACAGGGAAAGGGGACATTACTGGAACCTCAGCAGCAAGTCCTAGTCTCCTGCGAGCCATGACAGGTGAGTTAATTTACTAGACAGAAAGGAAGAAAAATGAGACTTAGAGAAGAAGCTGAGCTTGGGCCTGATCGGTGCTGCTCTGGGCGGCAAAGACCGAAGCCCTGAGCTTGCCGCTCCTTCATTCAGTCCATCAGGAGAAACAAACGGAACAGATGACTCAGGGCAGAGAGTTCCATAAATTGTACATGGGAGAGAAACGTGTGTAAAATGTGACTCTTGGCAGAGACCACGAAAATCCTGGAACAATGAGGAGCTATGCAGGTGAAGATTTTGTGCCTCCCAGGATGTCTTCAGCTGGTGTAATCCTGCCCCGGAGCATCCCAGCATCACCGGACCATTGTGGTCTTAGCTGTGACTGGGGGTGAAGCTGGGGTTAGGTCTCCACGTGCCAGCGCTGGCCTGTAGGCAGAGAACTAGGCCCTAATCATGATTTATCTGTGAAGTGATTTTTCCCCAAAATCATGTAGACTTGCTCCCTACTCTTGCTTATTTATTTAATTTGCAATCTTCATGATTTTTATAGGCAAGTTAGATAACTGTGAAAAAAAAACATAATGAGGACAAATAATGCAGAAATGCTATATAGATTAGTAATTAATAATGGTGTTGGTAAGGCAAAATTCCAATAAATGTGTGTTTGTGAAAAATGCTATGTTTAGAACAAAAAAGCAAAGCAAGAATGCATTTGTTTTTGGGAAGCACCCAATAATGTTTGGCAGTGAGAAGACCCACTAACTTTGCTTTACTGCTTTTGAGCATCTTTGTGGGGGCTGCTTGCCAAAACATCATGTCCACTTTCTGTGAGGCTTTAGGGTGTGATTCTATTTATTCAACCCGTGTTCGACAAACTGTGGTATGTGATAGCCACGACAGTGTGCACTGGAGCCGTACAGAGAATAAGATTAATACAGCCCCATGTGGGTTGGGAACTCTTCATGGCCATCATAATGCAAGCAGGATGAGCTAGGGCTGTGGTGCTGGTGGTGTGAGAAAAATCGGTGAAATATGTACAGTGCTGATTATGCAGGCCTCGTGTGAGGTGCTGAGAAGTTTGGGCTTTACCATATTCTGTGTGCAATCAGAAAGCTTTAAGCAGAAAAATTACAGAATTTTGATATGTATTAGACAAGTGATTCTGGTTGTTGTGAGGAAGTTGACTTGGACACCTCTAAAATGCTGTGTTCTGAGGAGTAGAAAGAGCTGCCCAAGGATAAGTTCAAGAATACAGCAAGAGTTCTTACTGAATATATCACTTTACAAAAATGTTCTGCATGACAAAATCCTGAGGGATTTCTAACAGTCTGGAAGTCTGTATCTAGCAGTAAACATTCTATTCTTTCTTATGTGTAGTAGAGTACAGGTGACACCCCTTACAGACAGACGCTGAATTTGATCAGTGAGTTCCTCAAGGTCATCACATCTGTCTTTGCATGACCCAGGATCTACACCACATCTGTCCACGCTTTCTCTTGAAGGTGTCATGAAGTGCTGTCCCTGGAACTGTGCAAATGCCTCACAGTATGCATGCTGTTATTTCATTCACTTTGCTTTTGCTAGTAGGATAAGCAGCTTTATAGTCTGTCCAGTGGTGAGAGTTTTTTTTGTACTGTATTAGTAGTGGGATGTTTTTCATGTTATCAAAAGACATCAGCACCTAGAATACTTCTCAGCATCTTTCTATAAACGAATTCTTTGTGTCAAAAATACTAGTGCTTTAAAACTGGTAGATTAGCAGTCTGCAGATAAGTTTGTGCATATTAATATATTAATGTACCATTCTGGTATATTAATATTATAACAAATGATGCTATGTAATTGATCAATTAATACACAACTCTAAACCTGCCCTCTTTATGTTAATCCAGCTGTGAATTTCACACACGAAAATGCTTCATAGGGAAAAAAAGATACACAAGCTTTGTACTTTGTTTCTCCCATTATTTAAACATTTTAAGTGAAATGTACAGAAGTAAATTATACAATGCCTTTTTGACAATTACAAGAGTACATGTAACCAGCATTCCAGTCAAGATACAGAAGAATATTCACTCCTCCATTAGCAAGCCCTGTCTTATCTGTCAGTGGAGAAGAGTTTTGTTTTTCTTGGCTTTTATTTTATGAGCCACATATTTTTATAAATAAGTTTTTTAAATTTTAGTTTTCTTCTGCCATTACTGTTAGGGATAAAATATGCTCAAGTGAGCTAGCATCTGGGCATTGGAATTGCTGATTAAGCCAAGCTGTGATGGACAGTTGCAGTAGTATAAGCAAGCTGCTCAGCTGGAGAAAGTGCCAGTCCACCCCGTTCTGTGCCCTCATAGAGCAGTGCCAGGCACGGGTCAGATGGATCTCTGTAAACGTGGAAGCCGTTACTGCCAAAGATCCCCTAAGCAAAGGTCCCTGCAAGATCCTGTGGGTCAGGAAGAAAGCAGGAAGGCCTTGGAGTAGAAAAGCACTGAGTCAGATTCTAAAAGCCTTCCCTTCTTCCAAGAGAAGGCCGTAGGAGAGGTGCCTGAGGAAGGCACTGGCAGAGGCCCCCAGTGAGAGGCCCTGGGTGAGAGTGCAGACACAGGTAGGAGCATGGCCAGAGCAGAGACATCTTTGGGTAACCAGATATTTTTAGCATTCCTGGCGTTTAATTTTACCTTCTGATTTATTTTTTGGTCATTGTTCTAAGGACTATAATCTATATCCTCAACTTATTGCACAGACTTGATGCAATATAACTTTATGGAAAACATAAGAAATTTGTAGAAGTGTAATTCCATTAAGCTTCCATACGTTATGGTATTGTTTCTGTGCACTTTACATCTACAATTAAAATATGCAGAGTACAATATTTTTATTTTTGCTTTCAGTGGGTAGCTGCCTTTTGAGCTCCATGAAAACAAAAGCAGTCTAATCACCAGACTGACTCTACTGCTCTTCACTCCTTACTGTGGATTTGAGATTTTGGCTCTGAACTGTTTGATTGTGTTGTGCCCCGGTGTAGTTTTCTATTTTTCTTGCTGTTGAGGTCTTGCAATATATTTTCTTTGAAATAGCATACTTCTCTGTTACGGTATTTAAATTTGGTTCTTTTTGTTGTGGTTGTTTCATTCTCTCTATTCACTATGAATACATTTTCCTAAGTTCTTAACATATTCATAATTGAAATCTACTAATTCCAGTATGTAGATCATCATGTCATCTATTTTTGTTGATTTGTTTCTCATGATAACAGACCACATCTTTCTGTTTTCATGTCTGTTTATTGTGCAACAGGAATTGATAAATATACATTGTAAATAGCCTGGCTTTTATCTTTGTTTAAAGAAATAAGGCTTAATTCTTGTAGTTAAGTAACTGGTATATTCTTTTTATTCATGTTAATTTGGTTTATTATTAAGATGTATTTCATTTGATTTTTTTTTTTTTACTTAGTCCAAGCATGTGGCTTTTTATATCTTTAAGTAACCGGGGAGCTCAATGTGAACTCTTACTCTGACTGGACCAGACTCCAGAATTTCTGAGTTAATTATCCATTTTTATGACCCTGAATATAATTAGCACTCACTTTTAGCTCAATTCATTTAAAGAAGCTGTGGGGTGAAATTTTCTCTAGATTCACACCTAAACTTGTAGATGGTTAGTGTTCCCATTGTAAGCCTTACCTAAAAGCTGGGTTGTGGATAGAAAATTTGGTCAGTGTAAGAAATCTCAGATTATAACAACTCTGTATTATTTTAGGGTGTACAGATCTTATATAAAAGTCACAACTCCATTAAGTAGATTTTCTTCTTAGCTCCATTTTTCTCTTGAAATAACTGAGGGACAGGGAGATCATAGAAACTGTGAAAATATATAAATCAGTAACAGGCATTTCTAGTCCAAATCCGATACTTTTTGCTACAGGGAAGAACATGGTACCTGTTTACAAAAGTAGAATTTGAGACATCAGACAGTTCCATATCAACAGTTTCAAGTGATTCAAGTAAATAACTCCAGAAGTTTAATTCTTACTTTCAAGGAAGCTCATTTTTAGCTATACTAATGATAATACCTGAGATAAAACCCTCAGGTAAAATTCTGGCCATTTCTCTTTTCCAAATGTGGTAGTCCTTTCTTAACATCATTTAAATTTGTAACTCATTTTTAGAGTAATTTGATTAAATATGTTTCTCTACAACTTTTCACTTAAGCCATATTTATGGTTGTCGCTTGGAAATTAAAAGTTACTTCCCATCTTAACAATTCTCATGGCCACTTTATTCTGTGTCTGCCTCACCAGAGACATCCATGAGCGTGTTGTCTTTAAAAAAGAATGGTGTTAAACGGTGATCATTACGTTAGCTCTGATGGGAGAACTTTACCATGGGAAGGACTTGCTTCAGTCCGATTTCCAAATGCATTTGTTAAATGTCCCGCATAAGCTAAAATGGCTTGATGCCCTTTTTCTGGCAATGCAAGATTAGAATAAAATCATTAATACTTTAATTTTTGCAGATCCACTTTCTATTTTATGTCTGGTAAAATGCATGTAGAATTAACTACAGGTTCTTTTTTTTTTTTAAGTAATATCTCTTGGCTGCAGAGTTTGTTTTCCTGTGGATGAAAAGTCACAATGTGTTACCCAAATCAGGAGGTTTATCAGATATCACAGGGGGAATGACATGACTTATAACTTCCTATGTTACTTTAAAAAATAAGCTTCTCATAAAAAATAAATGTATTTGTCACAGTTATGAGGGATGGACAGCCTGATATCACAGGCTGGCATTTGCAAGAGCCTCTTGCTTCATCACCTCATGGTAGGAGGCCAGGGGGCAAAACGGAGAGAGAGGGCAGAAGAGGGATGAACTTTCTGGCACAGGGTGGTCCCTGCGATGCTGACGCTCATGGGTCCTGGGCAGAACCTTCCCCACCTGTCAGCACGGGGGCTTTGAAGACTCAGTTTCCAGCACACAAAGCTGTACACGCAGCCACCCACAGCAGTGCTACAAGCATGTCTGGCCTTAGTGGGAGCTAAGTAAATGTTAGTCATATGCTGCAGTCTTTCGTTTGAAGATAATTAATAATCACAAAGCCTCTGTTACTAACAAAGAACACTCTAAAAATTATTACTCTGGGGCTTATTTCCCTTCATTTTCTTCAGCAGCACCAAGGCATATGAATTAGAAAAACTATTTTCTCTGTATTCTTATTAGTGCATATTAATTTTATGAATACTAGGTTTTATTATAGTTTCTTACATGCATATAAAATAAGAAAAAAATCTCTTCTTTAAAACCTTGAACTACTTCAGTATGTCCTACAGTATTCTTTTCCTTATATATAAACGTACTTTTTTTTTTACTGAGTTTATTGGTACATTCTAGGAGCACACTTTTTAACTGTACCAGTCATAAAGCATTTGTTTGTCTCTACCTGTATGATCTTGCATTAGGATGGATGGGCTTGACTAAAGCCATCCCATTGCCTTTTTAAGAGCTCTTCTGAGTAGGAGTACTGTGTAGACCTGGTTATTTTAAATCACATATGGCAGTTTATGGCAATATAGTATAATAAATTGGGCACAAAATTCATAAAAAATCTGGCTCTGGCTCTGATCTGGTCTGAAAACATCCTGGCTCTGACAGGGACAGCTATTAAAACATTAGAGTCAGTGTGTATGTAGCAGTTACCACCCTGTCTGACAACACAGTCACTGAATAAATGATCACTAGTATGGTTACAATGTTGATAAAAAATAGTTCTTTATTTCTACCATAGGCATTAAGCAAAATAGCAATAAAAATATTAACTATGATGGAGAAAACTAACATTTCTCATATGCTTACGACATGCCATGTGCTAAGCCGTTGCACGTGTAGAACATTTAATCCCGTCACAGCTGTTAGATGCTGTTCCCAAGTACTGAGGAAGAATCTAGGCGGAAACAGGTTCACAGTGGTAATTGGGAAACAGAATCAGAGCTCACTTCAACATCCGTTTCCAGAGCCTCAACTCCTGCTCACCGGCCATTCTGGGCTTCAGCTGGGGAGGAGCAGAGGCGATGGGGTTATAAATGAGCTGTGCCTGTTTGTAGATTTGGGATTCGTTTTTCTTGTGTGCCTTTGGGTGTTTCCCTTTTCCTAGTTATTTGGTTAGATTTTTAAAAGGTTTTCCTGTTGAGGCAGTCACCTAACAAAACTAATTGCTTGGTAGTTACTGTCCAGTGCCGCTTGGTATGTTCACACCCCTCACCTGATCACCTTGGAAACGTCAGATTCGCCCGGGGAGCGAGATGCCCATTCCGCTGTCATTCCTCATCCCCCCTCCCCCGTAGCTGTCTGCAAGGAGCTCCCAAGACAGAGCGGGGAGGACAAGGACGGGAAAATCCTGCTGCATTTTATTAATAAGTGGTCATCTTCATTGCCGGAACCCTCGGGCTGCTTTCCACTGCTCCGCCTGAGTTGGTTCTGAAGGCTCCCCGGATGTGTGGCGCTGCTGTGAGGAGTTCACCTGTGGAGCATCCTGCCACACCGTGTTCACTGTCTCGGCTACCTGTTTGGGGGGTTGGTTTGCTTGGTTAGTTTTTTTTAATTAATAGACTTTGCTTTTTAGGGCAGTTTAGTTTGCTCGGACACACTGGGCAGGGAGCACAGAATTCCCATTCTTCATTCCTTATGATTAACACCTTACTTTCGTGCGTTACATTTGTTACAGTCAGTGAGCCAATATTGATACCTTGTTATGAATGAAAATTCATAGTTTATATGCGAGTCTACCCCTTGTGTTGCACTTTTCCTGGGTTTTGATAAACACATAATGACATACTCCACATTCTGTAATGACATACACCACGTGTAAAATCCCATGTTTCAACTCTTCATCTTTTCCCAGTCCACCCCATACTCCAAACCGGTAGCAATCACTGATCTTTTTACTGCCTGTATAGTTTTTTTCCTGTTCCAGGCTGTCATAGGGAGTTAGAATGGTAATGAATATTTTGAGGGGTGGGGACATAGTTCAGTGGTAGACAATCTGCCAAGCATGCTTTAGGCCCTCCCTAATGAGCCCTAGTACAGCAGGGGTGAAAAAGGTATTTTGCCTTTTCAGACTCAGTTCTTGCACTTTTAAAAAGTATTTAAGGACTTCACATATCTTCTAATGGCTTGATAACTCACTGCTTTTTATTACTGAGTAGCAGTCCAAATGTTTAGCCTTCAGAAGATACTTTGTGAAGGCAATCTCTTTCTAAAAAGAAACTTAAGCGGAAAAAGAAAAGTAGTCTGTATTTCAAGCTGAGTTTAAAAGAAGAATGGAGACTAACTGGGACCTAAGATATGTTTTAAAATGCATTGAGTTGAAGTACTAAAGACGTTCATTTTATATCTAAAGTGTTATCTGTAAAACTCTTGGTTACTACTGCATGCTGGAGTAATCTTACACCTCCCAACATCTCCAAATATTAAGTAATGGCATTCTATTGCTCGACTAGAAAGAGATACAAAAAGATAAGCTAAGAAGAGCTAAACAATTTGGCTGTAATTGACTTGAAATTGAAACCCAGTCTTGGTTTCCCTGGTGAGTTCTCTGAAGCATGCTGGGGTTACTCTGCTGCCTTCTCTGCAAATACTGCACCTGCCACTTTGCAGACCAGGAGCCAGGCCATCTGGGTGAGCCCATCTTCCTCCTGCATTTCTGTCCTTTTGAACCAGAGACTTTGTAATTTAATACCATTCCAATTAAGAGTAAGAGGTTATATACATCCATTTATCTCCCTGCCCTTCTGAAATATCCCTAAAATGACATGAAGGGAATGAAAAATGTCTGGTAATTCCAAGAACAAAGAGAATGTAAGAAGAGCATTAGTAGACAAGAAATGTGAATATATAGTTGCAAGATAGAAAGCCGTTTATCAGTAGTAACTTAATAAAAGTAATAAAAGTAGTAACTTAAAAGTCCAAAACTTCCTTTTAAAGAATGGAACCAACAAAAAGCAAGCAAATTCTCAGTGCAAAGCAGCAGAAGGTTTTAGGAAGTGAAGGTGAATGTAGGATGGGGCAGGAAACCAGAAAGCAGCTGGTTGAATGTATCTTAAGGGTTTCATTGCTCTCCTATGCTGGCCAACAATCTACTTTTCTATCACATAGAACCCTGAAAGACAAAGATAGATCCAGATCCGGGACCTGAGGCTGGGACCTGTAGTATAGGGAGGCAGTCCTTTTTTGAAAGAGAATATAACTTAGAGTATCAAACTGAGCTACCAAAAGAATATTTAGAATGAACAAAGACATCACAACAAGTATAAAATGGGAAAGTCTGACACATTTCCATAAAGTTTTTCCTAATGTTTTTGCTTCTTACTCATGATCACCTCTTCATGTAAGAGTAATTCTGCAATAGTTTCAGTAGAGAAAATAGTCTTTCCATTTCTAATTTTGGTTTTAAATTATGTTTTATTATTGGTAGTGGGAACCCATAAAGTATGACTTTTCACACAGTTATACTCACGGTCCTAATGCTACAGGTTTTTGTCCAATAAACAGATGCTATCTTGTTAAATTCACATCAAAAAGGGAAGAAAGGGTTATTAGTGTATTTTAATCATATATATAGCATTATAAAGTGGATTTCTGAAAGTATTTCTCTTTTGACCATGCATCAATGAGAACCAAATCTTGTTTATAATTTTAAACATTTTATGTCTAGAAGAATTTTTCATAGTCTGATTTTTAGCTATGTACATTTTGAATATGTGTCTACTACCCATTAATTTCTAGTGTCAGAATACATTGTCTGGTCTTTACACCTGTATAACAAGCAATGAGAGTATTCCAGGGAATCATTCCTTGAACTAGCAATAACTTGGCTATCAAAGCTGGACACTAAAGTGATAAGGACGGATTCTAATCAGTAATATACTATTGCAGTAGGAGGAATAATATGGTATGATCTGAAGTCAACTCTGAATTGGCCCAAAGTAACTGGGTGTTATAAAGGGAGAATGAATGAATAGGAAAAGAATGTATAAGGGCTCAGTAGGATCCAGGAAGTTCAATATTGCAGATATATGAGAAACCAGGAAAGGAGATGTGAGTTGGTCCACGTGAGACCTGTAGGGTTTGCTAATGAGTGTGTATCAAAATTAGGTCCCCACCATCCCACAAAGGCTGGGAGACAAAGACCTTATCTTCCGGTGCTGACTAAAAAAAAACTAATGACAATGGTGAGAAGATAACACAACCATGAAAAATAAGGATTTTTCTAAACAGAGAATAAAAAATTTTTTCATTGAAAATGTAGAAATTAAAATTGAAGTACAATAAAGTTTATGTTAAAATATTGGAAGATAAAATTTAGGAGTTCTTCTAGAGAATGAAACAAACATACAGATAAAAAGAGGTAAATGACAAAATTATTAGAGAATTTGTGAAGTTTAAGATTTTTTTTCTAATAAAAGGGAAGATAAAGCAATTGTCATAGATGTCAAATAAGAACTTTTTTACTAGAGAACCTTCAAATGTTCTGCCCAATGAAGTGACATACATTAAAGTATGACAGGAAATTTCAGAATTTAGAGATCCTTAAAAATGTACAGAGAAGACACCCACATGCAAATTTTCTCAAAACCACATTTCATCGGACTTCTCAACAGAAGACAATATAGCCTTTCATAACTCTGGTGAAAAATATTCAAATCTAGAATGCTGCTCCTGCTCAAAGCATCCATCAAAGGCAAAATAAAGACAGAATAAGTCATGTAAGGTTTCAAAATAATTTGCTTCCTGTGCATAGTGTTTTGGAAGCTACTGGAAAATATGCTCTATCACAATGAAATGCATCAAGAAAGAATGAATAGCACCACTCTCCCCCACATACGAATCAAATGCAGAAGACAGTGGAAGAGAATTGGATACTGGTAAAGAGAAGTACTAGGATGGCACCTGTTCAGTAGATGTATGAAGTAATTTACAGCCATCAAGGAAAAGAAGAGAGAGCTTCAGGAGAGATGTCTTTCTACCCATTGTGGTTGACTAATGGTCAACTTGAAACACCCAACTAAACTGAGTCAGCAAGGTTCTGGGCATGGATGACCCACCTGAGGATTGTTGCCAGCAAAATAAAAGGAGAACTGGAGGAAATGATGCATGCTGCTGATTTTCCTGGAGAAGGTGCTGACGTTGGTTTTCCTAATAAAAACTCAGTTGTTCTCATAGGAGGAAGAGCTCAAGTCCTCACTGTACCAAGGATGACTGCTGTTCTCTTCAGGGGAGCTCTGACCTTCTCCATGAGCATCATTTTCTGGCCAGTGCAGATCCCTCAGCCTGGTGGCACAGATCCTTCACCCTGCAGGTGTAGGCTTTCTACCTTCTACCACTGGCCTTTGGGCCTTACCAGTGCAAATCCTCTATACAGACTTACATGAGGCATTGTCATGGACTCTAGGCCTCTGGCTAGACACATGGAAGACCTTGCCTTGGGCTCTAGGCCTTCAGCTGGACTTAAAAGGGACCTTGCCATGGGGTCCAGGCCCTCGGCCGGATCCTTCAGGTCTCTAGCAAATGGACAGATCTCCTGCATTCCTCTGAATTTGACTTTTTTGAGTGAATATTACAAAATAATCCTATAAATTGTGTCTATTCCCTTGCAAACTTTAACTACAACACCCATCTTTGCCACAATGTAAAAATTAGCTGCAGTTTCTCATTGAAAGTAGTGCAGTATTTCTTAGATAAAATACCAAGAGTTATATAGAATGAAGAAACCAAAATCTGGAGAAATAATTTTGCTCAGTCACAAAGTACATTGTGGAGCTTTGATTCAAACCTAAGACATTATAGTGTCTTTATTTATAGTACAATATAAAAAAATTGTAATGTGAGACAGAAAACAGTGTCATGGGATGGGAGATTATGTTGTGAGTATGACTGCACATTTGTGTGCACGTTTTACACAATACGTTTGCATTCTATTGTGGTTAGATGCAGTGTTTTGGAAGGACTTTGAAGTGGAGGTGGCCTGGATCAGGTGATTGGGGAACAGGGGACTTACCCATGCTGTCAGTCAGGGTGGATGGAATCGGGGTGGACCTTAGTTAAAGTCAAAGTGGCCCTAAAGCTCTTATAGGGTTAGCAGGATGCTTTGAAATCAGATACAAATTGTCATTTTCCATTGTTACTGACTTCAGGACTGAACTACAAGCTCTGATGTAGACCACTGGCCTGATTTCAGCTTTTACCATATGACAGAGAGAGCAAACTGATTTAAACACTGGAGATGTAGAATCTAAACCAAAACTATTTGTCCTTGTGTGGTCAAGCAGTCTTAAATAGACCAAATTTGGACGGCGGAGAGTTTTCACTATTTAGCTAACAAATTGTTATCTTAACTATTTAAGCTGAAAGTTTTCTAAAATAAATTGAACCTCTCTGAAACAGAAGAGTAGAAGAAACTATTTTAAACTTTTATTTTTCTTGTTGCTACTTGTCTTCTTTTCCTTAAGATATCTCAGGTTAATTTTTGAGCTTTTAAAAAAAATTCACTATATTGCTATTGCTCAACTAATATGCTCATGTTTCAAAGCATGTTTGACTAATTTTCATAGAATTTTATAATAGGAATAGTATGTGGACTGCTGAAATCTGACCTCTTTGTGCAGCCATGGAGGGGACCAGCTGTGAAGTTGGCAGAACAATCACTAATAGCAGATAAAGGAATGCTTAATTGAGTAACTGATCTTTCTGGACTTGCTTGTTATATTCCAAACATTAATGGATTGGGAAATTTAAAATGATATAATCTCTTAGTAACTTTAGACATTTTACACATGGGAGCACACAAATACATAAGAAACTTTACTTTTCTGAAGTCTCAGTTTCTTCATCTTCAACAGAAATGGCAGGAGAGGGGCAGTTATAATATGTGACTTTTAAGAATCATTGTGAGGAGAAAGAGGACTAAATTAAAAGTGTGCAATGCCTATTGGACAGTGGATGCACAAGTGCCATTTTTCCTTTCCCTGAATGCTAATTCTTGACTGTTAGTCAGCATTCCTTCACTATGACAATACCTAAGGTAATCAGTAGAAAGAATGAAAGATTTATTTTGGCTCATGATTTTAGGAAATTCAGTTCATGGTCACTGAAGTGTGCTTCACCAATTTTCTAGATATCCCCCAATCCAAACAACTCAACAGCCTAGATTAGCCATCATATGCACTGCCTGCTTAGTGCTTATTCCCCTGCCCTTTTTTCTTTTTGTACCTGGGATCAAACTTGGGACCTCACGCTTGTGAGGCAGGCAGCAGAACCACTGAGCTAGAGCCCCAGCTCTCTTTTCCCCTTATTTGTAAACTTTTCATTTCAAAAAGAGAAATATATAATTTCTCCTTTGTAATCTTCAACATATAATTTTCTGAATTGCTTATATGAGTTGACATAGTCGGACTTTTGCAGAGAAAGTGAAAATACTATCTGCCATTTGCTGGCTTTAGAAACAGAAAGAGAAAAGGGTATTCAATGCTAATTCATCTCAGTCAACTTAGTTAACTTCTGCTGTTCTGTGGTCTCTTTCCTCACAGAGCAGTGGCCAGTTCCTCCTCAGGAATGTTGGCCTCCTGAAGAGCTACATTCCCTTCAAAAATAAACAATAATTTAGAGTTGTAATCACCTTTCCATTTACATATTACATCTGCGTCAAAGATGTTTAGATTTCAAATCTGGAAAAGAAAATTCTGTAAAAATGTTCATTTTGTGAAGCCAGTTTTCATCAGGTGCATTTATTTCTGTCCACATTAGATCTCATTTAAACCATTAAAGGCATCATGACATGTTGTGGCAATACATATATACTCTTGCTTATAGCAGCACAACTCACAGTAGATAAATCTTGGAAGCAGTGTATATGTCCACCAATAGATAAATGGATAAAGAAGTGGCCTTTATACACAGTGGAGTACTACTTAGATATAAAGAATAAGCTTAAGTCATTTGTAGGAAATGAATGCACCTTGAGACTGCAGTGTTAAGTGAAATAAATCAGACACACAGCTTAAGTATTACATGGTTTCTCTTATAGGAGAAACCCAAAGTATAAAAAAGAGAAGAGAGTATAAAAAATAAAAGATAGATAATAGGAAACAGGGAGATAGATCTTTTTCAAATGGGAAGGAGACCAGGAGATGAAGGACGTGAGGAGAGAGAGGAGGGAAAGGGGGAAAAAGAATTAAAATGTATACATATACCAATTCCCTTCAATGAGCATAACATTCTTTACTAATAATTTTTTGATTATAAAAGAAGGAAAAATGACTACATGGAGAATTTGACAAATTTGGCCCTGATTATTCTGTCATTTAATAAGTGGCAATTAAACTGTCAATGCATTTTACTAGAAGTTGTGGTGAATCAGTATCTGAATCTTTTGTCTACCTATTCTCAAAAACATTAATAAGGAGAGGCGTTATATTTCATGTTGTTTTGTTGATATACATGGTATCAAAATACATAAAATATAAGTCTATATACCCACACGTGTGTGTGTGTGTGTGTGTGTAATAATAGCAAATTTCCCCTACCATTCCACTTGTTAATATAGTGATAAAAATCTACATCTTTCAACTGGCTTCTTTTCTAGTTATCATCTTAGCCATATTTGCCTGTATACGTTTAGGACAGATTCTTTTATTTAACAAAGCAATCTAAATTTTATACTTTAAAAAAATTTTTCTATCTAGAAATTGACATTGAACGCTGTGTACGAGAATCCATCAACCTCTTTTGTTGGACCCCTAAGAGTGCTACCTACAGACAGCATGCCCAGCCTCCAAAGCCACCTTCTGATGGCAGCAGCCTGAGAAGCTCCACACCTTACTTCTCTGCAGAGTCCCCTGAGCCTCCGAAGACAGACCTGGTAGGTACAGTAAGGGCAGATGTGGCTCACTCTAAAAGGGGCTGTGTCGGTCGGTGCACACATCCTAGTGTCCTCGCTGCCCTTCGCTGTTGTCATCTGTGTCCTTTAATGTCGCTGTCTTCTAACACCCTTTATTCATACAGATGTTTCAGAAAACCTCTACACCTATTTGAACATTCGTTAAGGACATCGTTTTGACATATTTCTCCATAGAGCAAGTTTTGTTTTGTTTTCTATACACGCATAGTTTCTGTTTGTACGTCATCTTGTATAAGAGATTACAGAAGTAAAGGAAGAATTTTTTAAAATAAAGAAATGTTGAGTTATGGGTAGAATTGCAACTGATTTCTTGGTTGACAAAGAACCCTGTGTGGTAGATTCTTCAGTTATGGGACTTTTCAGTATTACCACTCTTACTTGGCTCTTTTAAATAATTGAAAATTATTCCATATTTAGTAAGACATCTTTCTTCTTGCAACATACAGTACTTTTTTTTTTAGTTCTTTAAAGATGGTTTCCTTTAGTCTTTAAAATAGCTGACTTAATTTTGCCTACTAACATTCAATTTTTTGTTGAAAATTGAACTTTTTAAATAATATTGCAATTTTAGAAATGAGGGCCTGCTGTCCTGCTCGGGGTTTTTTTATTGTAGTTTATTAGGCTGGTGGTTTTGTTGTCGATAATAGTATTTGTCTATTTAGTGAATTTTCTAAATTCTGTGCAGTCTGTTCTTTGTCAAATGTCACCATTGCTTTGTTGGCCTTGTGCTCAGACAGTGAACACAGATTTCTTTAACTGTCTGGATGGGGCCTAGACTTTCTAAGAGCCTCTAAGCACATGTTGGGCTACATCCACACTCAGTCAGCAACCTTCCGTCAAGCTTTATATTCTGCCTGCTTGAAGCCTCTGAGAAGCAAAGAGGAGAGCTGGAAGCCTCTTCAGCGCTGCCCCGCGCATGCGTACAGCCCCGCACTGTGGTCACGTGCAGATGGTCTTCTGGACTCCAAGGCACGTGGAAGCTTTCAGAGCTCCCGTGGACGTTGCGTCCCCCAGCTTTTCCTGTTGATTTTATGAAATTTCTTCTCTACCCAGGTGTGTCTGCTTCAGAAACCTGCAGTGTTAAACAATTACTGCTGATTGTTTTTGGCAAATATCTCCAAGAAAAAAGCTGTTTACACTGAGAAAACTCTGAGACGGGCCAAATAAAGACAAGTATATCCGAGTAGGCTTCCAGGGAACTGGCAAACAGGACAAATAATTATAATTTCCTTGAAAGGGTGCTTTTCAGGCATTCCCAAACAATTCTGCCCCTTGCAGTGAGTACTACGCTGTTGGCATTTGTGGTGATTGCTAAACTGTTAGTCTTCAATGTGACTATGCGGGTGAGGGGGAAATGAGAACAGGAAAAATTTATATTTGTATTGAGACTCAATATTGTATTTCTATTTCTTGAATTTGCCCTCTTCAGATTGCTGCAAGCTTCTGTTGAATTTCCAAAGTTTAGAAAAAAATGTATTTTAATAATCCTTATCGTCTTAGTTACTTTCTGGTTGCTGAGACACAATATCTGACACTCAAAACTTAGCGATCGGGGATCAAATTTAGGACCTTGCGCTTTCAAGTCAGGCACAGTGCCACTGAATCTCCGGCCCTCTCCCAACTTAACTAAAGAAAGAAAGGTTTACTTTGGCACAGTTTATAGAGGTTTCAGTCCACAGTCAGCTGGCTGCATGGCAGGGTGGCACGGCAGAGGGTCTTACAAGAGGAGAGCTGCTTTTTGCCTGGCAGGCAGGAAGCAGAAAGAGATCAAGGGAAAAAGAGGGAGACAGACCCTTCCAGGCCACACCCCTAGTGACCACCTCCTCCAGGCTCCACCTCCCAGTGTCTCATTAGCTATAAACTAAGCCAGGGTGAGTATCACACTCCCATTTATTAAGCCAAAAAATGTCTAGCAACCTCAAGTTCATAACTTCCAATGAAGTACAGAACCCAAACAGGAGGGGACCCAAAGTGTTGCAGGTGCAGAGGGGAGAGCATGGCTTCGCAGTGTCATCTCCCATGGAATTAAGGTGCTCCAACTGTGCTCAAGAGTTTCCTTCTGCAAATCTGACCGTGACGGCCTGGGTCCTCCCATGTGGCTGGTGTAGTTGCCTGAAGTGTTTGCTCAGTTGGCATCTTGCTGGATTGCAAGGCTTACTTAGTTCAAGGGAGGCTCTGCTGCCTCAGCTTCCCCAGTGCTGGGATCAGATGTGCGGCGCAGTGCTTGGCTCTCATCTCCTGGCCTATCTTGTGCTGTTGGTGCCTGGGAGGTGCAGTCGAGCTTCCAGGCCCCTCTTGTAGCCTCCACTGTGAGGCTCGGGAGAGCCAAGTAATCTAAAGACAAGGACACTTGCTTAATGGAGACGCTGCTGCTCCTGCAACAAACTGCCCCAATCTGAGGGCACAAATGAATTTCGTTGAGGATGGCGAGTCCTAGGAGATCGTGGCCAAGATGTCCCAAGTGGCTCCCTCACAGTGCAGCCCATGAAGGCACCACCTGGCCACTTTCCTTCCATTACGTTTCTAGTAGCTGCTCCATTTCCTCCAGGTGTTTGTAAAACTGGTAACTTGTTGCTTATATAAGGATTGTTCTAGGAACTGGGCCCTTTCTTTCATCTTCATCTTCCCCTAAATTTTGATTAGCTGTGATTTTGTCTCATTTAATTCAAAATATTTTGGGGGGCTGGGGATTTAGCATAGGGGTTCTGGCGCCTGCCTCACAAGTGAAAGAACCCGAGTTCGAGCCCTGTTAACAACAACAACAAAAAAAACCTGAAATATTTTTAAAGATTTTTTTTCCTTTGACTCATGTTATTTAGATGTGTGTTGTTTAATCTCCAGGTATTTCATATTGATTCTCTTTTTAAATGGACTATTTTGTAGATTCTCTCAAATGTTTACATAGTCAACTGTATGAAAAAATGTTATCTTCCCATTGTATTTCTGATTATTTTTGTCTTACTGCTTTGGACAGGACCTCTAGTATAAAATAACCATTGAGAATAAATAGATTTGATGTTCCTTAGTTTAATGAAAGTTGCCTCAAATTTCACCATTAAATTTGATGATATTGGTAAATGGTTTTTATTTTTAACTGATACATAAAAATCATACCTATCCATGGGGTACCATGTAATGTTTTGATATGTGTATAAATTGTGTAATATTCAAATCAGGATAAATATATCTCAAACATTTATCAGTTATTCAACATTCAAATCTTTTACTTTTTAAAAAATATAAAGTCTGTTGTTATCTATAGTCGCTCAACTGTGCAATGTAACGCCAGAATCTCTTTCTCCTGTCTAGCTACGACTTAGTTCCCATTGATCTACCTCTCCTCATCCCTCCTTCCCCCTGTTCTCTAGCCTCTTTTACTTGTTTAGATTTCAAATATGGGTGAGATTAAGCAGCATCTGTCTTTCTGTGCCTGGCTCCCCAGTTCCATCCATGTTGTCACAACTTGCAGGATTTTGTTCTTTTCTAGGGTGAATTAGTATTTCATTGTGCATATATTAAACTGCTGATGGGCACTGAGTTTTTTATTTCTTGATTATTATAAATAATGCTATAATAAACATGGTAATTCAGATGACTTTTCAGCATACTGATTTTATTTCCTTTATATATGTACTCAGTAGTGGAACTTCAACATCATATACTAGTTCTACTTTTAATCTGTTGAAGAACTGCAAAGTGCTATCCATAATAACTGTAGAACTAACTTAGGTTCCCACCAATATGCAAGGGTTCCCTTTCTGCACTCCCTCACCATCACTTGTTATCTTTTCTCACTAATAGTGCTTCTGACTGCAGTGAAGTGATATTCCACTGTGATTTTGATTTGCATTTCCTGATAATGATGTTATAAAATTTCTCCTTGCCTTGTTGGCTATTGAGAAATGTATTTTGGTCTGTTGCCCATTTTTAATTGCATAGTTTGGTTTTGCTTCTTGCTCTGGCATGTTTTGTCCTGCTTTGCTGTTGAGATGTCTGAGGTCTTTGTGTTCTGTATATTAACCCCTTGTCACATGTATGTTTACAGATATGTTCTCCCAGTCTGTGGGTTGGCTCTTCACTCTGTGGATGTTGGCATCAGTGTGTGAAGCCTTTTCATTGACATTATCCCCTTTGTCTATTTTAGCTTCTGTTTGCTGTGCTTTTACAATCTTACTCAGAAAGCCTCTGCCCATTCCAAAGTCCCAGAGGTATTTCCCCTATATTTTCTTCTAGCTACTTCATAGTTGTAGATCTTACCTTAAAGTCTTTAAGCTATGTTGAGTTGATTTCTGTGTATACGTCATAGTTTCATTCTTGTGCATGTGGATATCCAGTTTGTCCTGTACCTTGTGTTGAAAAGACTGCCCATTCTCCATGGTGTGCTCTTAGCACCTGATATGTTACTGTACTTCTTGGCTCTGTTAGGTGCTGGTTTATGTGTCTGTTTATGTCAGTACTCTATTATTTTAATTACTCTAACCTTGTAGTAAATTTTTAAGTGAAGCAGTGTAGGGCATTAAGATAGCTTTTGCTAAATTTCCTACAAGTTTTATGACTATTTTCTAGTAAGAATGTCACTGGTATTTGGATGAGGATAGCATTGATTGTGCAGGCCTCCTTGAGTGGTGTGAGCATTTTAACAATATTAATTTTTTAATTCATGAGCATGAAATGTTTCCATTTGTGTCTTTCTGTTTCATTCATTGGTGTTTTATAGTTTCATTGTAGAGATCTTTCACCTCTTGGATTGGGGTTAAATTTGCTTTGTAGTGTTTTTGTTGGTAGCACTTGTTGCTTTTGTTTGTAGCTTATATGTAGTAGCCCTTGCATATCTGAGATAACTCTCAGTCACTACATGCACACGCACACACAATACCAAGTATTGGATTTGCCGGAATTTTTAGGTTTTTGTCTCTGTGTTCATAGATGAAATAAATCTATAGTTTTCTTTACCTTTCTGCACTTGTCAGGTAGTATTTCTTTCTCCCTTTGTTGTCTAATCAGTCTCTACAGAAAGAATTGCTGTACTTATTTCTTACAGGATGAGTAAAGCTTGTCTGTAAAACCATCTGAGCCAGACATCTTAAAATCAGAAAGATATTTGATTACTGACATTTTCTAACTTAGTTTTTTAAAGTTCATGTTATTTGGAAAGTATTCCTATTTAAGTTGGATGTGTATTTTCTCAAAATTATTTTTACGTACCTATTTTGTCTAATTTTTATGTTCATTGAATTCTTTATATAAAATATTTTATCTGAAATTTTGTCCCCATTTCCATTTTAATATGGTTGAGAGTGCAAATCTAAATGCTAATAAAAAGTGGGTGAATATAAAAATACCTGCATAACCTATAAAAGTATATTCTTTAGCTGGGCATGGCTGCACATAACTGTAATCCCAACACTTAGGAGGCTGAGGCAGGAAGATCACCTCAAGTTCAAGGCCAGCCTGGGCTACACAGTGAGTTCAAGGTCAGCTTGAACTACTTAGCAAGACCCTATCTCAAAAATAGACAAAAAATATATTCTTTAAAATTAAGATGATCACTCCTCAGCTTCATTTTTAGTCAGATTCTTTAACAGACTAAAAAAATGGCTTTTTAAAAAATGGGACCAAAAATTTTTCCAGTTCATACTGATAGAATGAAAAGTTGAAACGGCTGTGAAGACTTTTTTTTACAAATCTCAGCCCTGCTGTTTGTTGTATAATCTTGAGTAATGCAGTGTCTCTGGTTCCCTATTTGTAAAAGTAAAGCATAATTATAATAATACCTACCTAGCAGGATTATTTTAAGAACAACACATGAGCTTTTAAAAATAGTGATGGTCATTATTATATGTTAAGTAACCAAGAGTTAAAATTCTCAACTTTGTAAACTACTCCAGAACCTTACGACAGTGTTCTGCCTCTCATGATTCCTGTGAAAGCGGTGCTGCTCCAGTACCCTGTTCTCGTTAATATTGTTCACATTAGAGGCCACCAGAGACATAAGAGGATGAGGGTTGAAGGCTGGCTTTCCAAGGAGTCCTGGCAGTTTTACCTTAGTAATTTCAGTTTAAAATTTCACTCTGACCTTTACTTCTTGGTTTTAGTATTATTTTGCTTTCCAAGCTACTAAAGAATTGCAAAAAGAATCTTTTCATCCAGTGCCAAGATCTTTCAAATCTAGATGTCCTTAAATAGCAAAGAATCTGTTTCAGAATTCTGACCAGACCTTAACTGAAGAAAATTGCAAGTGAAGATATGTGGTTTTGAATAGAATGAAATGGATTTTTAAAACCTGAATATGTTTTACAGATTGATTGTTGGTCAACTTTAGATGTCTTTAGTCTGTTTCTTTATTAAATTTTAATCACCACATTATTCATACATAAACACTAGGTAAAGATTTTTAAAAATAGGAGGTATTTATTCACATATGGTGACTACTTATACATACTATTATAATAAATAAAACAATTGGATTTTTAATTTATAGCATATGCTTTTGTGTGGATAAAAATGAATTTATTATAGATAAAATCTTTAAAGCACATTTTTATACTGTAGGTTGGAACGACTTCCAAAAGTTATATGCTGTACAAATGCCATTTTACCCAGTTTAATCTCAGTAGTAAACAACACTTTTTTATTTGTACTTCTTTACTGTACGTGCACTTTGTGATCATCCTGGGGAATGGATACGTGTATGTAATGCTTCTTTTTATCCCCTTTCTTCCACCCCTCCCTTCTCCGTTCCCCCCTTCCCATCTACATCCTTATTGATATTACTAGTCACGTTTATGGCCTATGAATTTAAACACTTTTCATAGTAGTTTGGACAATTAATGCCACAAGTGCTTCATCGAGTTCAGTGACTCAGCTACATTACTTTCGCTGCCCCTGAACAAATCTCTGAAGTGTTTTCACCACATCTGAGAGTTGAGGAGACTCAGGTTACTAAATGCAAGTTAACCTTAAGGATGGCCATTTATTAGTAATATAAAAGTGTTCCCTCTTACTCATTAAAATGTATGTGTGTTACTCTACAGTTAGATTTTCAAGCCTTTTGTAATTTTTTCCTTCCTCACAAGTATATGTTTACATATACCCATACAGTCATCTACCTACCTGCTGTTAATTAAGTTGAAATGTTTGTGATAAGTTATAAGGAAAATTATATGATCTCTTTTGTTAATATTATATCAAGAATAAAATGTGATTCTAATGGAGAACTAAACTTTGTTTTCTAAGAGTGTTCAGAGAAACATGAAATAAATACAAAAAGTTTAATTTTGCCTCAATTCTCTTTACTGTTAGCGTTCTAATATCTATCTAATGATCTCTCCATAAGCAATCAGAATTTTGAGCAATTATGATGCACACAATTTCAGTAAGAGGTGAAGTCTGGAAACCTTGTTAGGTGACTATGTAATTCCTTTACTTCCTGGTCTGTAGTCTTTCTACTAAGACTGTTGTGAGTGTAGTGGTGATATCCTTAAATATGACTCGGCGTCTCCTCTTGCATATTTCAGAAGGTTTTCTTTGTCATATACTTTTTGAAACTTTTGGTATAATGTGGTAACAACCTTTTCTGATCATATCTATTTGGGGTTCTATAAGTTTCCTATACATGGATATCTGTATCTCTCCCAAAATGTGTGAGGTTTCCTACAATTCTTTTATTAACAAGTTTTTTCTCTTCGCCTTTGGATATTCTAAAAATGTGGGAATGTGTTCATTTAATGGCATCACAGTGTCTAAAATATTGTCGTCTTTATTTTGTTTTGTTTCTTTTCTTCCTTCCTTTCGTCTGATTAAGATCGTTCCAAAGACCTGGCTACCTGGCTTCAAGTTTAGGTCTGCCTGACCTCATTTCCTGTGGAGGCTTTCAACTGTGTTTTTCTGTTTGACTTACTTAGCTCTTCATTTTCAATATTTGGTTCATTTTTGAGATCTCTCTTTTTGCTGAATTTCTTGTTTATGTCTTACATTGCCTGCCTACTTTAACTTACCTATTTGTTTTCTCTTAATTTTCATTAAACTTCTTCATAATCATCTTTTTAAATTATTTCTTAGGCATTTCATCCCTTTTGTTTTCTTTGGGACCTGTTGCTACAGAGTCATGTTCTCTTGGAGGCAGTATGTTCAAATTGCCTTGCTTTTCCATATTGCTTGTCTCATACATTGAGATTTTTGCAGCTGATGGATCACATATCAACTGCTTTTATGGAATGACCTCCTTAGTAAGCAGTTTTCTCCCTCCACAGACATGCTTGGCATGTCAGATATGCAATTTGGCCTTATTTATAGCTGGGCCCCATAGTATAGTCAGTCTCTATAGCTTCTCTGACAGTGATCAATTACTTGAAGAACAGTTCACACGATGATAGAGTCAGAGAGACCCACGGTCTCTGTAGGCCATGCAAGAGTGGGACATTCTAACCGTTCAGGCAGATGTGGCTCCTCCTGTCATTGGGGTGGCGGCACCCATCACCATGGGAGTCTTCTCTGGCACTGCTGATGCTAGCTCTGCTTCTAGACTAGCAGACCCAGCAGTGGTGAGGGGCCCAGCACTGTTGTGCTCCAGTCAGTCTGCAGAGCATGCCTGAAGCTGCACGGAGAGAGCTGGTGGCAGGAACCACCGCAGCCTGGGCATTCACACCCCATAGTGATCGCAGTGCATGGTCAGACACGGTGTGAAGCCAGGCGATGGGGGAACTGGGATGAGGCAGGGATTATGATTCCTCTCTACAAGTCGCAGTGCACACCGTGAGTGGGGCAGTAGCTTGTGTTAGGCAAAGTTCCTTTCAGACCTCTTTGGCTGTGTGCCCAGGCGTGGGGTGATGGCTGACGCAGGAGCATTCCTTCCCCAAACTCCTGCAGCTCTAGTGTGTGTTTAGGAGCCAGGCAACTGCCAGAGCCAAGTGGTTCAAGGGCATATCAACATGTTCCTGTTGGCTGGGCGGTGGTGGGAACAGTGGTCTTCCCTCCATACCCTGTGAGAGGCACTTGGGAGAGAGATAAAGAGAACATTTCCCACATTAGATGGTGCGGCATGAACTTATTTCTAAAGGTGAAGAAGCTGACACTCTGCACTTCATTCTCACTGTGTTAAAGCTGTAAGAAAAGCCGAGTCTGGTTATGTTAAAGAAGTGAATGTTGATGGACTGAGGCTATTTTCTGCCATTGATGCTGTTCATTATTCTTTAGATTCATTAGCTCATTGGTCACGCGTGCAATTTACCTTCATTTATAATAACCAAACACATGTATTTTCATCCATTTACCGTGATCATGAGGCTGCCACATCAGTTGTTACTCATTCATCTCTTCATAACTGAGGACTGCATTACAAACTACTGTACAGATTCTGAATTTTTTAGTGAAAAGTGTCCCTGTTTTTTTTTTTCAGCTTTTCTTTTTCACTTTTTTATCTGTCCGTGTTTTCAGTACGTGATTACATTGCTCGTGGAAAGTTGGTACATACACATAACACATCTTAATCCTTTTCATCCCCTTCCACCCCTGTCCCTTCTCCATCTCTGGGTTCTCTTCCCTTTTGCAAAAGATAAAACTATCTCTCTGTTTCTTATTATCTGTCACTTATTTTGCTCTTTATATTTGGGTTTCTCATATAAGGGAAACCATGTGATATTTAAGCTTTAAGTACTTGCAAGAATACCATACTGTTGTCTCCATTAAATTCCGACCTAAAGATAGAAAATATCGCCATTGTACAAGTTTGCATAGCTTATTCCTTTGTGCTTAGCCACACACACACACACACACACACACACACACACACACGCACACACAGTTTGTAGTCAGCTTTCTCTGCACCCTTAAAATTACTCTGACAAAAGTCACAAACGACTTCTGTCTAGGCTTACTTGATGTGTAAGCAACAGGGACCAGTCAGTAGTTGTTTGCTCTTTTTCAAACATTTTTCCTAGTTTTTTGGTACACCAGTCTCGGTGTTTTGCTCTTTTCTTTCCCGATGGTGCCAGCTCATTGTCACTCCCTGCTCTCAGCCTGCCCCTCCATGCCATTAAATAGCAGATTCTCGGGCTCTGTGTAGCCTCTTCTGACACAGGTGAGGAGGAGACAATCTTGCACATTTGCATCACAAGCTACCATGGCTGCCAGGAACCAGCCATAGCTGAGACTTTTCTTAGTTAGGAGGAGGAGGGAGAGCTGTATACCCATTAACTCTACTCGGATGCTTCACAGGTCCCTGTAATCCGGCATGTCCTTTTTCTCTGAAGCTGCATTTCCTGTACCACTCTCTGTATCAGTAACCACCATTATTACCATCTCCAAGTTGTTCAGGCCACAATCTTGGATACAGTTTCTTCTTTTTAGAAGTTCACTTTTTATATTTTAAAGTTGCACATTTACAAGGAGTATATTCTTATTGAGAAAAATACTGCAGAATGTACAGAATCATCTTGGAATATTGCCTTCCTGCCCACTCCTTATGCCCACTGTGCATCTTGAAAGGATTCACTTTGGTAAGTCACCTTCTAGCCGTCTCTCTGTGCATTAACTCTGAATCTCTCTCTCCACACATAGGTATATGTTTGAATATAAATTAACGGGCTTATAGCATGTGTGATGTTGCACGACTTGCTTTACTTAGTGACATGGCTTGAAAGTTTTGTACTGTCCCTCTGTTTAGATGACCTAATTCTGGTTTACAAGCTGTAGACTATTGCATGGTGCAGAAATAGCATCGAGCTAAAACACGGTTGTTTTCCTTCGTTCCCCTTGAGTGCGGGTGGCTCGCTTAAGCAGTCACCACCTGTGATTTTCAGACTGGGTCAGACATGCTCACCCACTTCCTTCTACGTCGTGCTTTCTCTCCCAACCCCCTCTGCTTAGGAAAGTGCCTGAGCCTTTGAATATTTGGCTTTTCCACATGACAGCCAGATGCCTGTTGCTCTGATAGAGTGTGCATAGTAGGATCTCCGAATATGTACAATCCCTTTTAAGTTCAGGCTATGTGTAACTATGTATATGTGCAGAGTATTTGTTAAAATTTTTGCAGTAAATACACTTGACATGAAATGTACCGTCTTAACCATTTCTAAGTATACATTATGGTGGCATTAAATACATCCACAGTGTACAGCCACCCATTAAATACCTGCCCATTCTCATTGCCCCAGCAACTGCCATTCTCTCTCTGATGTGACCTTTTGCTTTTCTTTTGCCTCGACGCTAAGTGAATGTTCAGTTTTATTTTTTCAGCAAACATTTATTGAGCACCTGTTGCATGCTGCACACTTGACTCTCTCCTCATAGCCGAGTGAGAAGAGGTGGTCTGAACTCCCTCAGTCCAGATGAAGGGGAAGGGAGTGTCAGCTGTGTGCTCCATCTCAATACAGCTGTGCTGTTCATTCTCCAAGATCAATTATTTACAACACAGCTCCTCAACTCTAGACTTAGCAAGATTTTTATTATTTTATATAAGCTTCTTTTCCCAGTTTATCAGCTCCAAATTTGGGGTATAGGTTAATTCAGTACACTAGAAAACTGTATTTGTAGATGGAAATGTTATCAGAAAAGGATTTTTTAAATACATTATGCATATAACAATATACCACAATAAATCTAAAATTTTAAAAAAGACATTTATTAGATTGTAATCTGAAGCAGAAGTCATCTTGAGTTTTTTGTGGAATGAGGCAATATAAATAAATAAATGTAACAAAATAACTTAAAGATAATTTTTTATTTCCAGATCAAGTAATTGTAATGCATATTTTTATCATCACTTTTCCTCAAAGGAATTTTTATATATTTCTCACTTTCAAATTATAATTGTTAGGCATGGTCGAGCACACCTCTAATACCAGCACTCTGAGAGCCTGAGGAAGGAAGATCGAAACTCCAGCCCGGCCTGGGCACCTTAGTGACTTAGTGAGAACTTGTCCAAAATAAAAAGTGGTCCAGGGATTTAGCTCAGTGGTGCCACCACCTGCCTTGCAAGCGCAGGGACCGGAGTTCAATCCCCTGGACCAAATAAATAAATAGGCCTGAGGTTGTAGGTCAGAGTAAACTGGTTTAATCCCAGTACCCCTGGAAAATCTAATTGTTATTTCACTGCAGCAATTTTACTTGGTGTTTTTCACTATATTTTAAAACATTTGCTCTTGTCCCTTTGAAGATATTTTCTTCCTCTAAATTATAGGAATCTGATTCTTTGCTTCCTAAATCATCAAATTAATTAGCACCACTGTTGTGACTTCACTGTGCACATGCGTCCTTGAAATGGAGTAGTGCCCCGCATGAGAAGGCTGCCCAGTCAGATGAGAGCTGATGGATTTCCAGAGCACCCTGTATTGTTGAAGTTTCATGGGGTGGGGGTAGAAATTTTGATGCAGAGGAAATTAGATTGGAGTTCTTGATGTAAACACAGAAGAAAGAAATCTGAGTTATTGTCAGTTTGGGTGAAAATAACAATTGCCATGGAGTGGGGTACATACCCTTCCTGACGAGTGCACAAACTGTCAGCCAAACTGATCTAGACAGTGGCACACTTCCCTGCAGACAGCAGGGCTGTGCTTTGACACAGGATTAGCATTTCCACATTGCAGTTGCTGGGAAGGTGATGCTGGTGACAGTTTTTATTCTTTTGTAGCCTGATTTAATTCGGTATCAATTTGACACAGCTCCTGTAGCAGTGTTTTCCCCCAGCAAGTCCACAGAATACATTTGCTTCATGAAGAGTGACGGGCAGACAGTGTAGCTCAGTTGGCTAATGAATATCTGGGGCCTTTCCCAGACCTTCCTTCTGCAGCCTGAAAGTTCAGGCGCATCATTTCATGTACCACTGACATTCCTTGGCATTTAAAGAGAAGTGGAATCTGGCACAATTCTACAGAAAGGCCAGCAACAACAGACACAGTTATTATACTCAGAATTCACCAAGTGTAATGATTGCAGATTTCAGTGTATAAACGTCCTGTTTATTCAGCCCTTCTCAGCATATCCTATAAAGTATGCAAAAACAAGTTATGTTCTGTGAAATTCAAGAATTATGTACAAACCTAGTACATTTAAAAAGTAAAATTTTAAAAATTGAAATTTCTTTAGCCTGATGTACACAGATACTAACACAATCTAAGAAAGGTTTGTAATGAGAAAAGAAGAGGCAGCTTTTATCAGTGTCATTCTTATCTACTGGATAATTACTGCTAAAAGTTGTTTCTTTGTTCTCCCAACCTAAAATAAGTAAAAGTTTCCCAAAACTTAAGCGATTCCAAACACATCTGATTTACATTGTAAACCTGATTATTGTTCAGAACTCCTTCAAAAATTAAGCAAAACAAGCCCCTAGCAAAGAGTATGGCCAGGTAGACTCTTGGCAGATTTGACTTCTGTATTTGCAACTTTATATTTATCAAATAGATAAATACTAAGGCGTTTGTTTTCTAGGAAAAACTAAATAGTTCTCATTGATTTAAATATCCCTTTATGGTATACTAGATTCCCATGTGTGTTCATTATTTTTAATGCCTTTTTTAATAATACTCATTTTTTGTCTCTCCAGTAGGAAGAGGTTGTTAAAGTTATATTTACACTACACACTTGAAACTGTATTTTCATATAAATTATAGAATTGGCTTATCTTTTTTTTTCTTAATCTCTAAAAGAAAATAATTTTGGTATCTCTATTGTGATTGAGTTAAATTTGTAGAGAAGTAAACAGAATTGACACACAATACTGAGTTTTTCCCCCAGAACAAAGCACGTATATGTCTTTTTTTAAATTCTGCAGCACTTTAAAGTTCTTTTGCCTCATTCTTGTTGATATTTCAATAGATATTTTAACCTTTTGATTATTCTTGGGACATTTTACTTCATTATATTTTTAGCACATTATTTTTGATATGTAGAAATATTGTTGATTTTGCAGTGTGGTGTAGTAGTTAAGAGGGTGGATGTTCAGACCTTGGAGTCCTATCCCTGGCACAGTGAGGTATAAACCGCAGCAAGTGACTGGGCTGCTGAGCCTATTTCCTTCTCTAAACTAGGAATACGGTTACATCCTGCACAAGATTACTGAGGACAAGATGAGATAACGTATGCAGAACACTGCTGTACACTCTAAATACTCTAAGTTGCCACTGTTAAATCATTACTTATCAGCCATGTTACTGTTCTCTCGTTGGTAGTAGTTTTTCAGTTGATTCATATCCTCCAGTTATATTTCATTTTTACAATAACTTTTTCACTTTTTCAATTTTATAATATTATGCTTTTGTTATTAATGTCATTTTTTTCTTCAGAGCAATATTAAATAATAATGGTAGACATCTTTATCTTAGATTCAGTGATAGTGTTTAATGTTTTTGCCATTTGGGGTTCCAGAGATCATTTATGTTATAAAAATACCATGAATTATTTCTTATCATGTATCTTATCAACATGCTCTTCTAATAATCAGTAAGAAATAATGATAAGTCATGAGTATGGATTACCAAAATGTGCTACTTCATTGTTTCAGCATTTGAAGCCAGCTCTAAATCTGATTAGACTGTGTCCTGATCTCTGTACATCCTAGAAGGAATCAGTCCTATCCAAAACACCAAAACTGGTATTTGAAGTCTCTCTGCATACCTTTGGGGTCAAGTATTGCAGAAATTCATAGAATGGGAAATCTTGTGATTTTGAGAGGGAATAAGAAATTATTAGGCTTGAAGAATAATGGAACTTTTCTGAAATTTTTATCAGCCAAAATCAAAGAATTTCAGTTATGATTAAAATACCAAAATATTATTAGTACCTTGATTATTTTGAAAGCTAAGCATTATTTCAAGTAATAACAATAATTAATTTTAAATTGCCTTTGAGCAGCTGCTATGAACTTGGGGCTTTATCACATATTGGCCAACTATGCATGGCTGTCCCGTCGGGTGGTACCGGCGGCCAGGTGGGACAGTCGTGCAGGACAACCCACCCCGCACACATTATATAACTACCTTCCATGTGTCGGTCAGCTCTTGACTGTAGTATTCTTATAATTTTTAGCATTATTACCATTTCATTTAAAGTAGCCTCATGTGTTTTAACCAATAAATTTATCAACTGGTTTTATAATAGAATAGCTATTTAAGCAAAAAAGGCCAAAGAATAAAAACATTAATAGGATATACGTGTTCAGTTATATTTGCACATTTTATAGATATTCTAGTATTTAAAAGACTTACTTTACCACAAAAAATACTGCCCATAAGCCGGGCATGGTGGCACACACCTGTAATCCCATCACTGGTGAGGCTGAGACAGGAGGATCGTTGTGAGTTCGAGACCTGCTTGGGCTACATAGTGAGTTCCAGGTCAGTCTCAACTACATAGTGAGACCCTGTTTAAAACAAACAAACAAAAAAAATACTGACCATACTACTTTTATCAAATGTTTTTCTTTGTCTTTGGCTACTTTTATTGAACATTAAACTGTATTAAGAAAGGAAGGATATAAATTTTTTAACAATTTTAAAATTAAATGTATATATTGTAACTCATCTGTTGCACACTTGATAATTTTAATCAACTGTATCTGTTATATTTGACAGCTTTGTACATAAAGCAGTTTATTGGCTTTTCTTATTTTGAGATACATTTGTACAGGTTTATTTGTATACCGTCATCATTTAGTACTTGTATACAATGTATAATAAAGCATGGTAGTAAGCATTTCCATCTCTTCAAATATTAATCCTCTGTATGTACTAGGAATTTCTTACTCTTCTAGTCAGTGTGAAATAGATAACAGATAAGTGGTGGGAACCCATGGCACATGTGCCACGGCAAGCTTTCGGTACCACTGAAAGCTCTAAAGGGTTCGCCATCACTGTCATAGATTAACTGATTACTTTACTATGCTATAGAAAAACTGGAACTGATTCTTCCTTTCTGTGTGATTGGCGCCTCTTTTAGGGCTTCTGTCACCCTTTCCTCCCCCCGTCCTAGTTCCTACCTTGACCATATTTCATTCTGTTCTTTGATAAGATTGACTTACTGGTATCCACAAATGAGAATACATGGTATTTGTCTTTTCTGTGCCTGTCTTATTTCACTTTACATAGTGACTTAGTTCCATCCATACTTCTACAAATGACAGGATTTCATTCTTTGTAGCTGAATAATGAAGCACTGTGTATATATACACTTCTTTTTACCAGTCATCTGCTGGTGGACATCTGGGGCTGTTCCTTGTTTAGCTGTTGTGAGTAGTGCTGCAGTAAGTGTGTGCTACAGATATCTTTGTGGCATAAAGACTACGTGTCCCTTGAATGTGTACCCAGTAGTGAAACTGCCGCATCATAGATGGGACTTCTGTTTCAGGGATCTTGATACCATTACCCATACATCGTACCAATTTACATTCCCACAATGTATACCAGTTCCTCCATATCCTTGCTAGAATTTATTTTTTGTCTTTTAGAGATGATAACTGTGAACTGGGGTAAGAAAATATCTTATTATGGTTTTGATTTGCATTTTTCTAGTGATAAGTGAGATGAAGCACTTTTTCATAGACTTCACAGTTTGTATGTTTTTGAGAAGTCTCTATTTAGCTCTTTAGCCCATTTTAATTTTTTGTTATTTTACTTGCCTTACTGGTGTTTAACTTTTTTTAGTTCATTATTCTAGATAGTAATCCCTTTTCATAGAGTGTGCAAATATTTCCTCCCTCTGTAGATTATCTCTTAATTCTATTCCCTTTGCTGTTCCTATGCTTCTTGATTTCATAAATCTGTTTTTGTCCGTTTTTACTTTTGTTGCCTGTGTCTTTGGAGTCCTACATGAAAACATCATTGCTTTAACCAATGTGTTGAACTGTTTCCCCTGTTTTTTGTAGTAATTTCATAGTTGAAGATATAAGACTTAAGTCTTTGATCCATTTTAAGTTGATTTTTGTGTGTGGTGAGGTGAAGGGGTCTAGTTTAATTGTTACATGTGTATATGCATTCCAATTTTATCAGCTCCTTCTGAAGAGACTATTTCTCCACTGTATGTTCTTAGTGCCTTTGTCAAAAATTAGCTGGCTTTATAAATGTAAATTAAGTGCTGGGGGTTCTCTGTTCTGTTTCATTGGTCCATGTGTCCATTTTTCTGCTGGCACCATGCTGTTTTAATTACTACAGCTTTGTAATATGTTTTGAATTCAGGTATGCTGTGATGCCTCCATCTCTCTTTCATTCTTGGCTTTTGTTATCACTGATGATTACTTTGATTATTCTTGTCTTTGTGGTTCCAAAAGAGTGTTAGAATTTTTCTATTTCTGTAAAGGAAATACCTAGTATTTTGATGGGAATCATATTGAATCTGTTGCCTGCAGAAGTATGGTTATTTTAACAACATTAATTCTCCCAAATTATAAACACAGGGTATCATTTCTATTTTTAGACTTTGAGATTGTAACCTCAAATTCCTTTCATTATCATTTTTACTGTGTGCGCGCACGTGTGTGTATGTGTGTGTATATGTATATATATGTGTATATATATATATATATATATGTATAAAATAAAGTTATACACACACTCGCGCACACACACACACACTTTCCATTCCTTTTCTTGTTGATTTGTAGTAGTATTCTATTGTGGTTTGAGGAGATGCATGACAGTATTTCAGTTTAAAACTTATTGAGACTTGATGTGTGGCCATGTGTCACCTCTTCTGAAGGAATATGTATTCTGAGGCTGTGGGATGAAACAGTCTATAAATATCTGATGGGTCCATTTGCTCTACGATGATTTAACTCAAATGTGTCCGTTGATTTTATGTCTGGATGAGTTGTCCATTGAGGAAATTGGGCTGTTAAAGTCCCAAACATCATTGTACTAGAATCTTTCCCTCCCTGTGGCTCCAGTAATATTTACTTTATATGTGTGAGTTGTACACATGGGCTATAGAATGTCATTCTGGTAGGTACTCTGACTTTAGTTACTGGGGAATTCCAAAGCAGTTTGTGTGATTCCTCATCTTTGATCTCAGCTTTGTTATACAGCTTTGCAGTGGACCTGAGCTTCCAAAGTTGCATGTCCTCGGTGCTCAGAGTTGAGCCTGATGGTACTAGGTCTTGTGGCAGCAGCTACTGCAGTCTTGGTGGTTCAGGGCGTGGAAACGATTGTCCTCAGCCCCCAGGGCAAACACAGGTGACACTGAGAGCTGCGGCACAAGCAGCCACAGTCCTTCATTGACTTTTTCATATTGTTATTTTAGCCCAGGAAATGAATTAGGTTGGTTTTATTTTGAAAATTCTTTCAGAAGCTTTGACCACCATCCCGCCACACGGCCTCCCTCCCAAGTCACTTCCCCACCTGCCATAACCTCCATCGCTCCCATCCCTCAGAGCACTCTGGAGGACAGATGTGAAGTGCACCCGCTGCTTGTCTGTGACACACAGACGGCTCGCTGGCCCACATAGGCAAGCCTTGCTCATGAATAGCACTTCCCTGAGCCTCACTTGGGAATCTCTCGAAACTCCAGTAAGGTCATTAAATGCTCTGTCCTGGAGGAAAACAAGAGTTCAAGGACCTATAGCTAGTTGAGAATCAGAAAGGAAGCCATAGGTTTCTAGAGTTAGAGAAATATAAGTATCATCCACTCCTGCTCCTTCATTTTATACATGAGAAAACTGAGACCCAGAGGGGTGAAATCTCTCCAGGCTGATGCTGTGTATCAAAAAGAAAATTATTCTCTTTATAGAAATTTAGCTTACATACTTTTTCCAAGCACATCTGTGAAAATTTTAGCATAAAATCCCCTATCAATGCAAAAAATTCTGTCTCTGCTCTTCTTTGTATTTTATATTCATATATATATTATCACTTCTATTTAAAGGCAAAATATTCTCTGTTGTCTGAGAACCACATTATGCAGCTTTCAGAGCATGACGGTTATTTCAAACGCCATTTCAAATGCTATATTTCTAAACCTTGGAAATAGTAACCTCTTCCTAGTCCTTTAAAAATAAGAGGCAGAAGTGGAAAAGCCCAAAGTGCTGCTAAGATAATGTACTGTTTTAAACATCTGAATAAAAATATCTTCATAAGTTGATGGAGTTTTTAAAGGTAGCTTTTCTTTGTTAAAACTGAAGAATAATAGTTAAGATTTGTTCCTGCCATTTGATAAGCTGTATTTCCTCAGATGAGCTTGAAATATCTAGTACAAAGACAGAAGAATTGACTTACTATAGTCATGTGAAAAAAAAAAAAAGAACCAGTACCATCCTAAAAATCTCAACTCCATTTTTGCCCAAACTTTAATGTTTTATATAATGCAAGGTTTTCTGAGCATTTTATAGATGTGCCTGCAAAACTTAAAATTTCTTTACCAAATTTTTCTTTAAATTTTTTATCTCATGAATTGAACTGCAGTTTATGTGCTGATGACTTCAGAGATAGGATCTTTGAAGCTACGACTTCTTGCAAATGCCAGTTTCTGTCTCTAACTGTACTGTTGACACTTCAACATGGAACAGCCCATGCCGTCTCAGCTTTACATATCTAAATCTGAACTAAGCCTCCCCTTAGCTGCCATCTGTAACTATTACTTTTTTCCTAATCATCCATGTATAAAATTTAAGAACCATCACATACATACTCATCTCTGGCCTATAGTCCTATCTTTCTGTCCCTTACATGAGTCCCTGTGCTGGGTCTTTTATATGTCCCTTTCTTCCTTTACTCTTTCATTAATTCATCCTGTTTTACTAAGTAACTACTAAGCTCCAGGCCCTCTCCTAGGAAATGGTGTATCAATAAGTCCAACCCCTGCTCTCAAGGAGATCATGGCATATTAGAAGAAATCAGTAGCAGTGATTTATAAAGCACGGGCTACAAACCTGAGAAACTCTAATTGGATATTTGTGAACTGAAATTGTGAAAATTATTTCAAAGGAAAATAAGATCCTGATTAAAATGCTTGCTTCATTCATACGAGGCAATATTGAAGAAAACCAACAGTAGAAAAGTTTTTTTTTGTTTTGTTTTGTTTTTGTTTTTTGAGACAGGGTCTCACTATGTAGTTGAGACTGACCTGGAACTCACTATGTAGCCCAGGCTGGTCTCGAACTCACAGTGATCCTCCTGCCTCAGCCTCCCAAATTCTGGGATTACAGACATGCGCCACCACACCCGGCTCTGGAAAAGTTTTTAAATGAGAAACTTCTCAGCATCCCTCCTCGAGGCAGAATGAAACACCTTCCCATGTGTTTGGTGGGCTGCTGCAGAGGGAGCACTGTTCTGGGAGAGAGCAGCGTATTCAGGCACTCACCTGGTTGGAATCATATCTGGTTATCCAGATAGCCATCTCAGAGGCCCACTGCTAAACGATGATTGGGATCAGTAATGCTGCTAAATTCTTATTCTGAGGGCTGGGGATTTAGCTCAGTGGTTCGGTGTCCTGCCTTGCAAGTGCAAGGACCTGAATTCGATCTCCAGTACCAAAAAAAATTTTTTTAAAAAAATTCTTATTCTAGGCTAGCAATAGAATATGATGTTTTTAAAATATAGTTCAGATTCAGACATTTCTAGAGATGTTCTGTAGTTATTGTAAATTTTTATCTATATTCATAAACAAGTCTTCTGAACTTGACACGGGTGATATAAGGAAAATTATGATTTCTATTATACTAAACAGACAAGTTTTAGACACAAAAACTTTTTATGCCTCTTCAAAGCGAATTTTATAAGGAAAAGTAAGCCCACTTATCTAATAAAATCAGTACTGTTTTAATATAATTATTTTCTCATTATATAGTTTAATTTCCACCAATTAGTTTGTAGGGGAACTTGTGTAAGTCATGTAAAATTCTTTACTCATATGTGCTACAGAAGTTCAGACAGTTGTGAGTTTGTCAGTGAGCCCTGATGTTCATGTGATCTCATGTAGCAGTGTACTTTCTTTGAAACCTCCTTATATCAATGCACTTGATTGGAGTCAATGCCAGGGTCATTCTTTAATCAATCCTAGTGAATACTTGAGTAAAATCCTCTTTATCACCCAGCGCATTCCTTTCATTCAGATGAAACTCAGTGGCTAAGAACAAAACCGGACAATCAAAACTTTTTCTCACACTGAGTAAAGGAAGCCTGGGCAGATTCCTGTGCAGACTGCAGTCGAATGGAAAGGGAGACGGAAGCACTGGGGACTGTGTGGTTTGCTGACCACAGCTCTTCAGTCTTTCTGTGGCACTGCTCATTTCAGAACGTTAAAGTAGCTTTGATTCCTAATACTAAAAGTTAAAATTCCTAATGCCTACTTTTTATTAAAAGTGATAAACTCATAAAGCTTAGTAATTTCCCTTTCTATGTCAAAGTTAATGAAGTGAGAGAAAAAGTGCTTTGCCACTAAAGAATTTAGGGCAAAGTTAGAGAAACCCAAGAGAGGAGTTGACATCAAACTCTGATTGGAAACCATTTTTTTTTTCAAAATAAATTTGTCTGATAAACATTTCATGTGCTTGATTTTTTTTCCTGTCTAGAAATACTATGCTGGAATTTCTAAGTGTGAAGTCTCAAAATGAAACTGAGAAAAATGAAATAATTAGCTTCAATTCTGATAACTTTGTTGAACAGGAAAATAAATTTTCTTTTGAATCCTTATATTTTCAATAAGTGAATTTCAGATGTTCTTAAATTCTCAAGTTATGATGAAATTTACATTGAATTGATTTGCACTGGGCTACCTATTGGTGTGCATAAGGAAATTCTTCTGTTAAATAAGTAACAGAAAAAGTGTTAATGTCTCTTTGTCCATTTAACGCACATACCCAGCATGCTAGTTTGACAGACAGGAGTCTGCTTTTTCCTCCTTCACAATTAAGATACCTTGTCAGTTTGGTTTCCTACCTAAGAAAATATTAGGCTGCTCTTCATCTCTGAGAATCTAATTTTCCTTAACCATTTATATATAAGATTAGTTATATT
>NW_022900937.1:5113457-5141889 GCF_012274545.1 Fukomys damarensis
AAGTTATATTATATATATATATATATATATGAATGAACCAGTGTCTGTAGTATGTGTGTGAGTTACAGTGCAATTTCTCATATAATTACTGTAATTCATAACAGTCTTTATGCTTGCAGAAAAGTGAAACACACTTAAAGGATCTGTTTAAGGATACACAGTATCTCTCCTAGGGACAAATCTGCCTCATCTCTTTCTATATACTTGATCCAGGAGCTTGCAGTGAAGCTAATAATAATAATAATAATAATAATAATAATGCTTTCTTATAATGTAATGAAGGAAACCTCATGCTAAGGAAAACAGTTACACCACAGAGTGAATACAATGAGACACAGTTTCCTCTTTTCTGTATGCTGTGTTAGTTGAAATCAGGAGCCGGAAGGTATTTTGCACTGGTTATGGTTGGTCTCGATACTATTCTCAGTATTTTTGTTCTGTGTACTTTTTCTTTCAGTCAAGAGAATCCATCCCATTAAATGACTTGAAGTCAGAAGTGTCACCTCGGATTTCAGCAGAGGACCTGATTGACTTATGTGAGCTGACAGTGACAGGCCATTTCAAAACACCCACCAAGAAGACAAAGTCCAGTAAACCAAAGCTGCTGGTGGTTGACATCCGGAGCGGTGAAGAGTATCCTTTGCATCTGTGCCTTTAAAGGGTGGTGCTGCCTTCCCCACATTTCTTCCTTTCCATCCAAAGGGATTGTGGCAAAAACAGTGATTTCTGGGCTTCCTCTGAATTCAAATAACTGAATGACTTTAAAACTGGATGCTAGAAAGGTCTTACTTGGGATTTCATGAGGTAACATTGAGTAGAGTCCTAAAACTGTTTTTCCAACAACAGCATATGGTGATGTGTTTGTGGCTTGCATTTCTGTGATTTATGTGCTGTCCATGAAGGCGTGTGAATCCATAGCTCAGCAGCAAAGATAAACAGTAAGTGTATTCACGGTGTACCTCACAACCTCAACAAAATGTTTACCGTACTCAGTACTGAACTTATATTTACCATAATAATCAGAACATTCCCTTATAAAGAAAAAGTATTTTCCCTGGGTATGAAGTATTTTTCACAAAGGTTTTACTACTGAAAAAATAACTTCTAGTGATTTCGTTTAGCTTCAAAGTATTATGAGTTATAATAATATTTTAGGCTTTTGTCTGTTTTATCCTTCTGTCAGATTCTCATGTACAGTGCCTTTGATTATTCTCTAGAATACAGGTAAATGATTTCACACTTTTGATGAGCAATTCCTTTTTATACTAAAATCTTTCTTTAAAACTCAATATATAAAATATAAATGAATTTTGTTATATTTAATTTTCCTCATAAGCTGATATTGATTGCACTTAGTATAAGTTTCCAAATGCATATTTTCAATCTTGGTTTTTGAGTTGAAATTCAAACCATTCATTTACTAACTGCTTAAGCAATCCCTAAAATCCTAAATTAATCACAATATGATTTGAAAGCTCACAATTTCAAATGATACATCCTAATTTTTTTGTCAAAGTTTCTGGTTTCTGCTTGCCTGAACTTTGAAACTCCTGACTTTGGAGAGTATCAGTGTGATGTCCCTTATTGTTAGGGCTTTGGGAACACCAGAAGCTTCTTGGGCAATAAGTAGATTCCCAAAAGAGGCCGGAAATTCCAGGTGTCAGGCAGAGACCCCTCTTCTAGAAGTTCCTCTGATCTCATCCTTCACGGTTCTGAAATTCTTTTAATGTTTTTAGTTTGTCTCTTGTGCCTTTAGTCAAGTCATTATCTCAGAAACAGAAAAGTATAGCATTATAGTGCCCTATTTTAACTTTAAAGACTTACTGAAGGAATGGAAATAGTTTAAGATGCCACTCCTCTGACATTTCCCTTTGGATAATTCAATTATTTGAATTTTTTAATGTGAACAATGAGAAAGTAGCACTAAGATTTTCCAGACCTGTTGGGCTAATTTCTCTTCATCAATATGCTGTTATTTTCTGGAGAAGAACAGGAAGCAGAGAAGCTCGCCTAAACACTGCTCCAGATAGATGTGGATGAGTCAGGTAATGTAGCAGCATCTGTGTCACCCACAGTACCTGGTCTAAACCTGCAGCAGGCACCAACTTGGGTTGGATGTTTTACTATCTGTAGTTTCAGATTGAAGATGGAGATTCAGGATTCCTCTGTCTCCTTAAGAGTGAGTTAGTCCAAGACAGGGAAGACAGGAAAAGAAACTGCCCATATTTTGTCTCCCCCCACCCAGGGGCTCACTATAAATGATACAGGGAGGAACATTTCAAACCAAAGGAAAAACTCAAGATGAGAGACCCTCACATACTAGTGTGCTTAGGATTTTCAGCCAAGAGATAGCAAAGTAAGAAACGAAGTCAAGAAATTTCTGTAGTGTGGTTTTGGAGTTATTAACATGCCCTTTCTTCCCCTAATACCAATCAGTACCTCCTGAAAAATCTAAAATTACAGATCTACCCTGTTGGCTTACAAGTCTTTATGAAAGACACAGATGTACATGGTAGCAGTGATGTTTGCAGTACCAGTTGCTTTAGAAAAAGAGACTTGTAGAATGCATACATTTAAGTGAATTAACTTCCAATAACTATCACTGAGCTCTTATAAAATCAGAGTGTGGCACAGTGCTAGTCCTATGATGTAGGTTCTATTAACATCTCTATTTACTGATGAAGAAACCAACCCTTAAGGGGTTAAGCAGTTTGTCCAAGGCCATATAAGCTGCCATCGGTAGAGCTGGTCCCATGCTTCTCAACTTGGTGCTGTTTTCCAGGGATCCGTTTAGTCTGCACAGGCTGCTAACAGGAACAGACTGAGATGACGGACTTAATGCAACTGATGACTGAATGAGACATGTATTTCTTCCCCCACGCTTGCACTTGGATGCTGTGCACATTCCTTTAAATCATAGCTGTTACCTTCCGGACCCATGTGAAGAGGATCTCTTTCCACCCACTGAACAAATGGACCTGTGGTCATCTTTCTACAAGTGCAACCACAAAACCAGGCAATATTCTTTCAATTTTTGAAAAACAGTATTATAATACTTTAAGGAAGGAATCTGTTACAAAGGTCCTTTCCTTCCATAGTGACTTAATTTATAAGATGTAATCCATTCAAATTTTTTTAGACTTGCCCTAGAACTACCAAACTGAAATCATATTTTTAGTGTCTCTTTGTCCAGCAACTCTTTTCTACCAAAGTTAAATCTAGGAATTATTTTACTTTACCAGTATGTTTAAGAAGTCACTAAATATTTAATATTAGTATATTTTTTAAATTTTATTTCTTCCATACCACAAAAACAATTCTAAATATACAGTATGGCGATACCTATAATACTTTTTCTTTCTCAAGAGAAAGCTCTTTATAATATTTTCCAAATTGCTAATTATTTTAAAAACAGTATTTCCCAGTATCATTTTATTTTAATTCTAATTTACATCATCAAAGGTTTGTCTAACATAGTTGTTTGTATAGGTGAAAATATGTCTTCATCTAGATGAAAATTCTCTTTCTACATTGTGCTTCCAGGAGATTAAATATCTAAAATGAGGTTTTACCTCATCTTTTTCACCTTTGTAAAATAACTGAAAGGACTTGTGAAACAGGATGGGGAGCAATCTTAGGCAAAATACACTGATTTCTACAGAAGAATTTCAGGGACAACTTTGCCAGCCCCCAGAGCCTCTCAGACTGATAGCAGCAGGTCTGCAGTTACGGCTTGGCTTCCGCTGCTGGCGTGTGTGCAAACATCCCAGGTAGCATAAATACCTGCAAGAGATCATATTTTACCCCAGCTTGTATCGTCGGTGAGGAGAATAGGATTAGCATACCAGCAGTCTTAGAGAGTTATCCTAACCCTGATGGGGGCCAGAGACATTCGGAGTGCAGAAAGAGAGCTGAAAGACTTGAAAACAGACTTCACCACCGAACAGTAAAACACAATCTCAAAACGTTATCATGAAAAGGAACCCCAGAAGTAGTCTGAACTTGTGAAGGAGGCTTGGGGAGGCTTAGAGATTTAGTTGAACTCACTTGTTCTCTAATATAGTACGGAAATTTGGGAACAATACTTGTGTATTATAAAGAGGCAACAGAAAGTGTGTAATGGTATAAATTTTGTCATTAATGTTAGTGGTTTAAAGAATATACAAGCCAAACTGTTTTTAATAGTATGAACATTTAAGTATTAAATGTCCTGGAGTTCATATTAAGGGTGCTCTTAGTTATGTAAATGTGAGGCCAACTGATGTTATCTGTAAACAGAAATACTTTGAAGGAATGTCAATCTCATTTGCTTCAAGTGAAGGCTGAGTTTTTGCAGCTTTATTTAAAAAAACAAAACAGGTTGTACACCCAAAGCATCTGGGCATGGTGATGCCCACCTCCAGCCCCAGCACACAGGAGGCTAAGGCAGAGGAATCCCAGCTCGAGGCTGGCCTGGGCTCAGTGCCCAGTCATTAACCCACACAAAACAACATCTCGAAGTTCAGATTTTTGAAGTAAGGATCCTCAGTCTGTATTTTTATTCCATATTAGAGATTTCACTGTAATTCCTGCTGACTTTTTAATTATGTTTTCTTTTCAATTCTGAGTCATCAAAATTCCTAATTTCTTTTGAACACTGGGAGGTTAGAAATCAGTATTTAGTGGTACCACTGTTACTTTTGCCAAAACCAGACTGAAAATCGTAGTGGGCTCTGTTGGAATTACACTGTCAGGAAGCACATGATTGAGGCTAACCACCACATAAATACTCGGCCTCTATTTCCTTTGTAATCTCTAAACTGAGTACTGTGAAGCTTAGTACACAGTGGGTAAGTCCCCTTGGGTAAGACTCTCGGTACTAGAATGCGGGTAAGTATAGAACCTCTTTGAGTGTATCATTGACCCCGTTTCTGTGCTTACACAGACATGCAGTAACTTTTTTAAATGCAAAAGTGAATGCAGTGAATTTCCATCTTTGTCCTGAATAAAGGAAGCAGTGAAATGACACTCATAATCCTAACAAGAATCGCTGCATGATTATCTGCGGTGGTGCCTTGGTGTAAAAACCTGTAGATACTTATGTTCCACAGCAGGACAATGAAATAAAACCAGAGTCCCTAGAACAGTCAGTGGTCTATGGCACTCGTGTTATCTGTTTCTCTTTTAAGATAAAAGAGGTTAATGTATGAGTTGCTTTTTCTAAACTAAAACCAGTATTCAGGTTTAATTGCAGTGTTGGTGCTCTGAGATAAATAAGTGGATTTTGGGTTGCAGTTTGGGCACTTGGTCTCTGAAAGGTTCACCATCCCTGCCTTAGAGCATGGGGAAAACCTTCTTCCACCTCATTTTCTATGATACAACATTCCTTGCCAGATTTAACACAGGAATGAGCACAGTCAGTTTTGGTCATATGCAGTCACCAAATGTCAAAAATTGTCTAAATGATTCTAAGTAAGCACAAATATGCATTTGTTTTTGTTGCTTTTTTGAGCGCCTAATATGCACAATATTTTATTGTGACTCAAAATATAATCTGACCATATTAAGATATTTACAAATTGTCTTACAGTGTTTCTCACATGAAAATTTATTTTATAAGAAGTAGAAGTTAAAACTACCCAGGAACAAAAGATCCGTAAATAACCAGAATTGTCTTCTTCATTGTCGGGCTTATTTATTAAGCCAGGAGCCTGATAAGCATAAACATACTGACAGGTATCTAGGCTCATCTGCTGTGTGCCAGGAATGCAGCCACATGGAGCTCACCCACCGGCACTCCTGCTTACTCAGTGACTTCTATGCTAGGAGTTTCATGACAAAGACTGTTCTTGGATGAATGTTCTCCAGGACTTTTGGGTTGAACTAAACTAAGAATAGAGAACTGTGCTTGTTGCTGTATTGCTTTTGTTTCTGGTCTTCCAAAGTTTAGCCAAAAATAGTTTTGTGTTCTGAGTAACTTCTTCCTATTATCAAGCATTTTTAACATTTAATATGAGGGTTTTTTTTTTTTTTTTGCAAAAACCATAAAAAGCAACAGAAAGTTCTAGAGCAATAAGAAATTTATGACATTTCTAGTGACTAAAAAGTTTAGAAAAAAGTTGTCTTCAAAGGCACCTAATAAGTAGATGATACTGAATCCATAGAATCATGCAGATGCTCATGTATAACTTTTAGGTACAGCTGATATACACTGGAAATTTATATACAAATGGATATTGTTACGTTTTCTTCAGAGCAGGGGGCTTCTAATTTTCTAAAATGTCACTGGACAAATTCTATTTCAGAGGCACTAGGACTTGACTTTACACTGGAAAGCTTAACATCCTGCATCTTGCCCTTTGACGTTCAAGGGAGGGAACTGATTGGCTCAGCTTATGTCCACTGTCTGCCTTCCTGTCCCTCTCCCTGCTTTCCTGTCAGCCCTGGCTGTGGCAGGGTTATCTGATGCCAGCAGGACATCAGGCTCCCCTTCCCACAGCAGTGGTTGGGGATCTTCTAAACAAAGTGGGTGGCAGGGCACATAAACATGTCTGCCCCTGCATCTGACAGGATAGCTTTGTATTGCTTCTGCTATGAGAAAGCACTAAAAGAAAAGGTGTTCACAGCAGATAACATTCTTTGACCATCAGAGACTCCCTCTGGCAGCTGAAGATACATTTGCTGAAAACAAATGAGTTGTTAGATTCCTAGGTTGTGTTACAATTTTTAAGATACTGTCTCCACTTAAAATAAAAGTACTGAAGAAAAAAGTTTTATCAGGGTAATTATATTCTTAAAGTCTTTAGTGTTTATGAAAACTGCTCTTAAAAAATTGAATAATTATAAATGTTTATGAAACTAATGCTGAAGTCCAAGGTAATCTGCCCATGATTTAAATCTCTACCCATTCTAGAAGACTAAAAATGTCCTCAAAAATTCTAATGTTGATTCTATCTCTTTTTTCAGAACTTATTTTTGAAATTTAAAACAGTGAAGCAGCAGCTGAGTAGAAAATTTTAAATGTAATAAATGTGTTAGTCTCCACCATCTTTCTTTTTTTTTAATTATGTTTTTTTGCAGTGCTGGGAACAGAACCCAGGGCCTCACCATGTTGTCTGCCATCATTCTTGAGAGTGGGCGCCTGGAATGCGTCCTCTCTCCACTAATGAGACTCCGAGAGGGAGGGAGGTAGAAAGTAGGTATACAAACTGGCGCGATTGAGAAACTGTCACTTCAATAAACAGGATTCTCTGCCCTTTTGCAGGGGGAAATGTTGGGAGAAAATATTGCTTGTGTCATAATCTTTATTTTTAAAACGTAAGAAGCATAAAGTGAAACTATAAACATCCCTTTCGCAGTAGTCATAAGTGACTGTTAAGAAGGGAAGAGATGTCCTCTCTACTCCTGGTCAATGCCTTGCATCCACTCCTTTCCTGCACAGTGTTGCCCTAGTGCCTACCTCGTATGTTGGTCTTCTGCCTGAAACCCCTCCTGACCTTCATGGCTCTTGGAGTAGAGTCCACTATCCTCTACACTGGCACGCGTGACGGGCCCCGCAGGCCCTGCCTCTGCCTCCATTTCCGGCTGCTCTCTGAATCCTCCTGGCACTGGCCCTGTCGTTTCTCTTTAATGGCTGTGCACCTCCCTACAGTAAGCCCCAAAGTTCTGCCTTGAACTTTTATTCCCTCCACCATTCTGTCTCACTTTCATTCCATCCCTTTGCCCAGTTAACTTTTAACTTTTCAAATTTTATGGTGGCTGTTGTTAGGTAAAAGAGCCGGAAAATCCAGAACTAGACCAGAACTACAACAAGCCCTTATTACAGGGAGGATCTGCCAGGCTGTCTCCTAACAAAAGGAAAAGCAGCATGGAGGATCAGGGAGCTTGTTTTATAGGAGTGGGGTGGGGTTAACCTGAGCGGGGGTGGAGTTGAGTGAGGTGGCACTAAGAGATTGGAGGAGCCTATGACATCACTAGGAGGGGCTTGTGACATCACTACTTTATTTAAAGTTAATATTTTAGAAGCCCTTTCTCTGGATTCTATGTAATCATTTTTTAAATTTCCAAACCTTCTATTTTCATTCATTCAATTGTACTTTTGTTTTCAGTACTGGAGGTTGAACCCAGGGCCTTGCACATCCTAGGCAGGTGTTTTACCGCTGAAATAGATACATCCCCACCCTTTTTATTTTGCAACAGGGTCTTGCTGAGTTGCCCAGGCTGACCTCAAGCTCGCAAAACTCTTACTTCAGCCTCTCAAGTAGCTGGAATTTTAGGCATGTGCCACCACTCCTGGATCACTCCTGGATTAATTATTGAAGCATAGTTCTTTTCTTTAAGTTATGACATTTCTAAATATTTTAAGTAAATGGATGCCTGTAACACGTTCACACTGGTGCCGTAGTTGGTATGACTAGCTGCCAGGCAGCTCTGAACTATCAGTGGTACATACGTTACTGTTCCATCTGGAAGTTTGTACCACCTGATGGGACTGTCCCATGCTGCCCAATGGGACAGTCGGGACATGTCCCAGTGGTACAAGCCACCGGGAAAGTGTGGCTTCCTAAATTAAAATTAATAGTACAGACAGCATAAAATTAGAAGTAATGGAAATGTGAGCTAAGTTTACTTGAGAAAGTACCTGACAACAGAAGTGTCCAGCTAGTGCCCGTAGCATGTACCATTCTAAGTAGAGTGCATTTAGCAACCACATGAGCAACATGAACGGGCCTCACAGTATCAAACTAGACCTGAGATTATCCGCAGGCTGGTGTCACTTTCAGTACTTTACTCCCAGTTGGAGCCATGAGCCGAAAGGCATGAATACCATGTGACCCCCATGATCGCTGTCCTCTGGTGCATCAGGAGTACTTTCCTAATTCTTTTTTGGTGGTTTGTTTTTTTTGGTACAGGGTATTGAACTCTGGCCCTTTCAAGGCAGGCGGCAGAACCACTGAGCCAAATCCCCAGCCTCCTAATTCTTCATTCAGTGGTGAGTGGCATCTTTGCCTCTCTGGTTGCTCTTGTTCCTTTCTCCTCCACCCCGACCCCAAGGACCGTAGCTTGTCAAGATAAAGAACTCGGGTGAGCATGGAGATGTTCGCCTTACCCTCTGGGTATCAGTTACCTCTGTTTCTGTCACATTCACATCTGCACCAAAAAGAAGGCCGAAGTTTTCCTTAACCTAGCTTCTCTTCTCAGCTTTACCCGGGGCCACATTTCTGGCAGCATCAACATCCCATTCAGCACAGCCTTCACTGCGGAAGGTGAGCTCGCCCAGGGCCCTTCCACCACGATGCTCCAGAGCCTCAAGGGGAAGGTCATCGTCGTCGTGGGAAGCGTGGTGAAGCACATGGCCGAGGTAAGCATTGGCACGCGTGACAGGCCCTCACCTGCCCACCGTTGGGGCTTTCCAGGAGCAGCTTTCTTCAGGCCCTGGTCATAAATTAATTGGGCTTAGCAGATCTGTCTGTATGCTTCCAAAGAAGCATTTGTCTGTCTTTCATTGAAGCCTTTTCCCCTCAGTTTTTAGTTTCCAGGGTCAGTACTAAGCTTAGGAAAATCCAAATGTCATCTGCTCTGGTTTGGGTGGTGTTTACAAAGCTTTGTGCCTGGAAGCTTGGTGTGGGCTGACTTGAAAGGTTGGGTCTTTGAGAGGCGTGGCTTCTACTAGGTCCTTAGGTCGCTGAGTATGCGCCCTCACAAGGGACTGCAGAGCCCCTCCTTCCCACTTCCTGACTGAGATGTGTCCTCTACCTCCCTGTGCATTGCTGCTGTCCAACGTGGGGCCCTCACCAGATTGGCCCCCAGAGCTGTGCACTGATTCAACCTCTCTTCTGTATAAAGTCAGCCTGTAACACATTCACGTGACAATGGGTGGGAGGGTCAGAGTGCTCTCCGAAATTGCAGATAGTGTTAGAACAAAATACAGTGGACACTTGAGTTATAACTACCCTGACGTGACCACCTTGGATTATGACCAGAAATTAAGTTCTGACTTATGACTGAACTCTTGAGCTATAAACCACATGCCAGCCGCTTGTGCTTCCAGATGATCTCAGGCACAGATTGAACCCTTACAGAATTCTGGAAGGAGCATGACAGCATCCTGTCCTGTGTGGGGTTCACTGAGAAATCCTGGGCCAGTGTCTCTCTAAGGACACCGAGATCCGCCTGTGTGCAGGAGAGAGACTCTGAAGGCTGTGGAGAGGAGCCTGAGCCTTCACTGACCAACTTGAGTTACAGCCAGCCCTCAGAAGGAATTGAGTTTGTAAGTCAAGGCTACCAAGGGAAGAATATAGGCTGTGAAAGCTGGTCAGGTGGACTTTGTAGAATTTGAAACTTTTGTTTATTAGAGGCTCAACACTTTGACTAAAGAAAGTCTGACAGGATATCACCTTTCAGGTATAAAGATGCATGAAACAGTCAAATGCCCTCCTCTCTATCTGGTATTCCAAGCAGGTTAAAAAATAAAACAGAGGCCCAAAATGCAACCTTTTTAATAAAGGACAAGTTGAAGACCAGAATTTAACATGAAAACAAAACAGACCAAGACAAAACAAAACAAACCTAGATGTGCACAGAGACATCTAGAGGGAAGTGGTGTTGGACCAGTACAGGCCTTTCTTTCAAGAAGGGAGGACAAAGCTACACCTTGCCAAACTCACTCATGAGTCCCTCTGCTTCCCAGGGCAGAGTGACTAAAAGGGCACGGAAGGTTAGAAATGAGCTCAGGAAAGTTGCCTTGCCACGATTAGGAGTGGAGATGAACATTCCCCTCCAATACATGTGTTTCCTTATGTCTGCCGGAATGGAGCAAACGGTGTATGTGACTGCTAAAGATGCAGTCAGACGAGGACTTCAAAACTTTTTGGCATAGGCTATTTTAAGTGTCCAAAAATCTTTGTTTCAGAAGAGCAGGGCTAATGGTAGCATTGGCTTTGGACGTTAAAGGAAGATCAGTCTTGATGATGCAGCTTGACTGATCATATTAAGGAAGTATCTGAATATTAATTATAAAGCACTCACTGCTCTTATGTAATCATGAGCCATCTAAATACCTGTTTCAGTCAGTATAGTGCGTGATAACATTTTATCGTTATGGTATCTATGTTATTTTGATGTATGTTAAATTACTATCATTTTACTACTACCACTATGTTACTGCTGGTGCTCTAGTCTATATTGCCATGGTCTAGTCTCCTATCCAATGAGAAATGTCTGTTTTCAGTGAGAGTACATATCAATATTTTCCACAGAAATACTATGAAAATTACATGTTTTTAGGTTTCCAGTAATATGCAGCCTTAGAAATCTTAGCTATCATAGTCCCAATTATGGATTAGTCTTTACACACCAGGCACTGTGGTATACTATATGTACATTATCTCATTTTATTCTTCATAATAATTCCATGAGGGAGAAATCATTCTACACGTCTTACAGCCCTAAATTTGAAGCTAAAAAGAGAAAAACAGTCCAAATCCAGAGTTTATCTAACTTGCCTGTGTTTGAGCCAAGGTTGAAATGTGCATCTGTATGACCCAACAGGCCATCCATCCTCTTAACTTGATGAGCACCTGAGGCCTCTGAGTCTGAATGCTGCCATTTCTCCTGTTTTGTTTTTTGTTTGTTTAAAATGTATTCTGACTTGATAGAACACAATAGTTTTTCCCATAATAAAAAAGCAGGATAGGGCCAGGGATTTAGCTCACTGGTTCTGCTGCCTGCCTCCTAAGTAAAAGGTCCTGAGCTTAATCCCCGGTACCAAAAAAAAAAGAGCAGGACCTAAACCTGCTTAGGAGAAGGAGAATGGATTAAATTCAGGTCTTAGACTTGAAACCTAGGACCGAGCCCACGACCTCTACCACAAGACCAGTACCTGCAGATGGCACCACTGGATCTGAACTAGGCCAAGCAGCTGACAGCTTCCATTATTCCTCCCATGACCAAGGAGCAAGACTGCACTCACTGGAGGCATGAAAGCTACACAGAGCTTTGTCCTGGAGCTCAGTGCCCAGCCCTGCACAGTGAGACACAGCATCTGTGAAACGAAGGCCCCTACATAGGTCACTGGTCATAGAGATCCCAGACTGGGTGTGGCATCGGGCAGAGACCCGTGTGCCAGCAGGACAGACTTGAAATGCAGCCTGCATTATTTCCATCCTTGGAGAGGGCTCAGGACACACTCCTCCAAGACAGTGCAGGCCCCTGCAGCTCTTAAATGTGACTCAGTGTAGTATCAGCACGGTGTCCAAGGCATCATCTCCACCACCTACTCCAGGCAACACAGCAGGTCAGTGCTCACAAGCAGGGCTCTACGAATGTCCCAGCACCGGGCAGAAACGTATGCCCCAGTGGAATGAACTTGCACGTCAGCCTGCATGACTGTGAGCTATGGCCTGGGCTTCCATGCGCCCCTGAGACAGACTCAGGCATAACCGAGCATCGGCCCAGGCTGCCATGTGATTGTCTTCATCAGTACCACTTCCAACCCAGTCAGCACAGCAGGGTGCAAGGCCTCACTCACTGGGGGCAGGATGGGATAATATACAACTCCAACTCTGCCTGAGACTTAGTGCTGTGTATGAAACCTAACGCTAGGCAGAATCTAAAGGCCCCAGCCCCAGAATTGCCACAGATGGGAGCTTCTGAAGAGCTCCGGTGTCCAGAGAAGGTGTGCAGCCCCAGTCACTGAAGTCTCAGCTAGCATCACCTGTGCCAACTGCAGTGGTCTTCGGCCATGGATGCACTTCAGCAACTGGTAACCCATAGTAGTACGGGCCTGTGCCCCACCCCTCTCAGTACTGTGCTGGTCTTAGCAAGCTGGGACACAAGGGGCCACAGTCGTGACAGGAACCTGCGACTGGTCCCTTCATATCAGCCCTGCCTAGAGCTGGTCATAAGCCATAATTACTAATGAGGCATCTGGATGTACTCCAGACCTAGGGAGAAGTCTGTGGGAACAGACTGCACTTTCTTGGTGCTCTCCTGGTTTGTTCTGAAACAGTACACCAACCTGAAGTTGACTTCCCTTTAATCAACATACAAATAGACAGCCAGCAAATCTGGACCTGACCACCACCCAGTGCTGAAAGAGTGGCAGTGCATACAGGTTCACTAAAATAAGTATCTTGCTTAGAACTTCTGGAAACTAAGGCATAAACAACCCAGATTTAGAAGACTGGACTAAAAAGCTAATCTTTTAATGCCAAGAAGATGCTAGATACCATCAAACATTAAGAGCTTTGAGAAAACCGTGACCTCACTTAATACTCTAGGTGCCAGAAACTGACCAGATAGTAATCAGTATGAGAATATTGAAAACTGCTGATTTAGAACATCAGTAGCAGGACAGATCAAGCAGAAGAAAGAATTTGTGAGCTCAGACATAGACTATTTGAAAATACCCAGCCAGAAGAGAAAAAAAAAAGTGAAAAGGAATGAAGAAAGCTTACAGAAAGTTTGGGACAGTTTTAAAAGAGCAAATATTCAGGTTATTGGGGTTCAGGAAAAAATTGACAATGCCATAGCTTACTCAAAGAAATAACAAAATTTTCCCAACCCAAGGATACAAATATCCAAGTACAAGAAAGTCAGAGGTAAAGAATCAAATGTAATTCAACAAAGATATGCCCCAAGACATAGTCAAGTTCTCACAGGTGAAAGAGGAAGATTAAAAGAAACAAACAACACATGCACATACAGCAATTTGGCCGACAGCCAACTTGTCAGCAGGAGAGACTGGCATGAGATTCTCACAGTATTAAAGGAATATGCTACCAATCAAGAATACTGTATCTGCGGGGCGTGGTGGCACACATCTGTGATCCTAGCACTTGGGAGGCTGAGGCAGGAGGATCACTGTGAGTTCAAGACCAGCCTGGGCTACATAGTGAGTTCCAGGTCAGTCTCAGTTATACAGTGAGACCCTGTCTCAAAAAACCAGAAAAAAAAATAATAATACTTTTTCCAGCAAAGCTGTCCTTTACCAATGAAGGAAAAATAGACATTTTCAAGCAAACAAAAGATGAGAGAATTTATCCTCTACAAGAATTGCTGATGTAAGTTATTCCAACTGAGAAAAAAGATGTTAATGAGTACAAAGAAAACACGGGTGAATGCACTGCTTTCTCATGTATGGCAGCGCCAATGTCATCCGTCTGACGTATAAACTAGGACAGGAGTGTCTTTAATACAGATATGAAGGACATACCACAGAATGACCAAATGAATTCAATATGTGGTCTAAACTCATGTAAGAAAACAACAGATCTGAGAAATATGACTTATTCAGGTGCCTAATTATAATCAGAAATGACCCCATTTTAATTATGTATTCAATTCTTTCTTGTACCTATAATTGATTAGCAGTTTATTGCCATGATACATGGTTTTGTTATAGTTCTATTTCCCTTTTGTATTTGTCCTTGCATCCACATCAGGAAACTTCTGCCATTTCTTTTTTTTTTTTTTTTTTTTTTTTTTTTTTTTTTTAGGTCTCACTATATAGTTGAGACTGACCTGGAACTCACTATGTAGCCCAGGCTGGTCTCAAACTCATAGCGATCCTCCTGTCTCAGCCTCTGGAGTGCTGGGATTAAAGGTGTGTGCCACCATGCCGATTGCTGTTTCTTAATCTAGATTAAAAAGTGCCCCACCCATAGGACGAGATCAGGCCACAAAGATACTACGTTCAATTAGAGTCCATAAATGCTTCTCTGGGCCTAATTTAAGTGCCTTTAGATCTCACTGTCAGCCACTTCCTCACTTCTCTCATCCCGAAGGTGAGATAATGTGAGATCTTGTATAACCAAGCACGTCCAGATGTGCTGTGCACAGAGGTTCCGCTAGCTTTCAGGAGAGTCATAATCTTCACACGCAGACTCTGAAGTCTCTGAAATGTGTGTTGCAGCTGCAGGCACAGGCCCAGCTCTCTGCTGATCCTTGCCGCTGTGTGCCGAGGTTGGTCAGAGAAGCCAGACCTTCTGTCACAGTAGGGAGACCTTTGTTATCACCAAGCCTAAAATCACCCAAGGCTCAATGGTGTCACATTTAAAATGGAAATCAGGGCAAGACCTCGCTTTTGTCTTATGTGCAAAGATTTTTTTTTTTTTTTCAAAACTCACAGAAGAGTTATATCTTCAGTGGCTGAACTGGAATTAGATTCTCTCGACATGAAAATATATCAAAACAATATACACAGAAAGCCCCCTCAAGGATACCTTTGACAAAAGTAAATCCCCGGCCCTCATATTGTATTTTAAATCAAGGATATGAAAAAGAAAAATTTCACATACTCAAGCAAAGTCAGATTTAAAGAAAACTTTTATATTTAATGTTAGTTGAATGTTACCCAGGGGAAACGTTTGATTTCTTTTATTCCACATAGCAATCATTTCCCAGCTGCTCTACCCTCGACTTACGATCGGAATCTTAACATCGCAGCATGTGATCCCATGTCTCCCTGGGAAGGGACTGTTTGGTGACAGTGACACCGTAGTGCAGTAGCACGACTGCTGCATTACTGGGCTATGTCTCCCCTGTGTAAAAGCGCGGCAGACTCAGCTCTAGAGAGAGCAGTGGATCTCTGACTGGAAAATTCACCACTGTGGGTCAGAAAAAAACCAAGTGCCTGTCTGCATTTTTCTTTTTCCCTTATGAAAAAAGGGTAAAACTAGTATTGCTGTGCTAGTCACTGAAACTCATAAGAGTTTTAAAAGTCATTTTTAAGAGTTTTAAAAGCTCTCTTTCGATCATGCTTTGTGTTTGTGAGACTAAGATTTTATCCCTGACAGTGCATCGTATCCAAATACCTAAGAAAGGGACTGAAAGGATCTTTACTTCTCAGTTTGTCTTGTCAGCCCTTCAAAAAATACTAGGGATGGCTCTTCTCCCCTTACACTCTTATCTTCTTGGCATAAAACCAATGTGTTTCTTTTGTCATAAGAAATACTCATCTGAACATTATCTCTAGTTACAGTCACATGAGCTATTAGTCTTGCCTTTAAAACAAAACAAAGCAAACCCAAAAACCTAGAAAAATACACATACATGCATTTCTGAATGTCTGAATCAAAAAACATAGATAAAAGATGATATTTGTGGATATTCTATGACTAAATGGTTTCACTAGCTGATGCTTTTTATATGTGGCATATAAATCTTAATTTTCAGGTAAAAACAGATGTGAGATTCCTAATAACAGGGCATGCCATTTTAGCAATATTTTACAATTGTGTTCATTTGTACTTCCCTGCACGCAAAGGTTATTTGGTCTTTTTGGGTTAGGTTGAAGTCACCTTGTGCTGTAGTAACCCACCTCTCTCCTTCCATCTCATTACTTCCCGGGTCCCTTCACCAAATTAATCCAGGTCTTAAGATGCTGTGGTAACTGGCTTTGGCAGTTGCTTTCACCTTTAAGCAGTCCCTTTGTCCTAGGCTATTCAGTTCACTCTAACAAAATATCATAAAACAGCAGAAACAGTAGAGATTAAAACAATAGAAATTTTTCTCAGTTTGGTTTGACTGATAAAACTGAACAGTTCTGGAGGTCAAGAAGTTCAAGCTACTGCAGATTTCAGTCTGGGAAGAGCCTGCTTTCTGGTTCAGAGCTGGCCATCTTTTCCTGTGTCCTCCCATAGCAGAAGGGGCAAGAAGTTCTCTGGAATCTTTTATAAAGGCACTAGAGCTAGAGTTATAACTCAGCGTTAGAGCATTTGCCTAACATGCATAAGGCCAGGGGTTGATTCCCAGCCCCACAGTGAATATGCATGTGTCATCTCCAAAGGGGTGGTTGCCTTGATTCTAGGATTGGGACATAGGCCTTGTGGAGAATACAGACTTGCATCCATAAGATCCCTTTCTCTTTAGCTCTGTCTCAAGCTCTTCCTCTGGCCTTTAGTCTCACAGAGATCACCTTGCTACAAGCAGGTGTGCAATAGAGGTTAAATGGCTCCGAGGCACCGCCTGCCAGTTCAGTATAGACTCTGTCCCCACAGTAACCTCGCAGCTCGGGACAGTATCTATGTAGCTCTTCAGATTAATGCCATGTTTTTAACATACTTTGTATGAGGTCTTTTACCTGCTAGAAAACTTAAAAGGTGTCTCTGTAGTTGGACTTCAAGCATGTAGATAAAAAATGAGAAGTAAATCTCCTTTATCAGTTTCAAGTATGCAAGGAATTCTTTCTTGATTTTGTTCCAGCTGTAAACACTGGCTATGGTTAAGTTTGGCTTGCTTTCTTTTTCTTTGCCCTGCTTTTCAGCAAGTATTTTCTTTCTTTCTTTTTTTTTTTTTTTTTTTTTTTTTTTTGGTACTGGGGATTGAACTTGGAACCTTGGGCTTGCAAGGCAGGCGGTGGCACCACTGAGCTAAATCCCTGGCCCTGTCAGCAAGTATTTTAGTCTGGCTTTGTATCAGATTATACGGAAATATTTCAAATATTAATGTAGCTTGACCTTGCTGGATGTTATATAGAGGTGAAACTAACAATGAAAACCCTTTTCCATAAGTTCTGGTTTCTTAAATGATGGATAACCTAAGATCTAAACCCTATCTTGTAGAATCCCCATTCCGTCTCACCTTAAATTTTATGAAGTAAAAAGTATTATAGGAGTTGTAGTAATGAGCATGTTAAAACACCGAATTCAGATTATGACAATTGTTATGTTTACCGTATACGTGGCTTTTAGAAAGAGAGAGGGGCTCAGTTCCTGTTTTTAGGAAGAACTGCCAAGTCATCCTGTGAGTCTTGAGATCCACGGTGCTTATATCCACAATCTGACACAGGATGAGAGCTATCTTGTCTCAGTGTTATTCCACATACCCTCCCTCGGCCCTTCACAGCCCACTGTTTAATTACTCCCCGCCACAGGAATGTTCGCGGCTGAATAAGAAACTAACCATAGGTGCCCTCTTGCTTGACCTACAGGGGCTGGAACTTGGCTGTGATCCATCAGAGCTCTGAGTTTTTATTGTACACATTCCTTCCAGAGCCTAATACACCATATAACACGACCAGAGGCTGGATCCCAGTGCAGATTTACTGTCCTCAATTTCCTATGTAAACAAAAGGGGACAGGATTATTCCAAAATCCGGTGCCCACACATCACAGAGCATAGCAAATGGACTGCAAGACTTATTAGGGCACCTGACACACGATGGTGTATATGGTAGTAGGTGACCGAGTGTTATCAGAAGAGGCCTGACCTCTAACAAGAGCCAGTATGCCTTTTTAGAAATAATTGTTTTCAAGCAAACTTTTCATCATATTTACCTTTTTAAAGCCTTTGCATGTAGCCATTACCAGAAGAGTTCTTTGACAGTATAAATGATTGTTAAGCACGAGTTGCTACCCAGGAGACACTAGAGCCAACGCTATGTAGTAGGCATTCTTCTGAGCAGTGCAGGAGTGATACTACCTGTCCTCAGAGAGATGCTGGCTCAGGGTTTCTCAGTGAACCCCACACAGGACAGGATGCCGTGATGCCCTTCCAAATCTCTGTAAGGGTTCCATCTGTATCTGAAACCATCTGGGAGCACAAGCAGTTATCATTCGGGTTGTAACTTGAGACTGTGGTCATAAGTTAAAACATATTCTGGTCAAAAGCCAAGTTGTTGGTATGTCAGGTTGGTCACAACTTGATGGACTACTGTATTTATCCCAAGGCCACATCATACCCTAGATGGAGAAATAAATTACCCTAAATTCTCTTTCTCATGCCAGAAGCACTCGTCTGGCCAGCTCTTAGAAGCTGGTACACTGTGTGAAGTATCAGCCTGGACACGAGCACAGTGGACCAGATGTCAGAGGGCCAGCGGGACTCACGAGCGGGCACAGTCAGCCCCCTCAGTTAGGTTGCAGACAGCAGCTTACTGCAGCTCCTCACAGAGCAATCCCAGGTGCCCCGTTCAGTACTATGTCTGATCAAAGGCATCCCACACCCCAAAGGGAGCATTATTGGGAAGAGAGAAATGGGCAGATAGAAGAGGGAAGAGATCTCTCTGTTCAAGATGCCAACTGTCCAGTCTGCAATATGAACTTAAACTCACAGTGCTCAATCAAGAAACGTCCTTGGCCCACTGTTGCTCTGCCCCTAAATCTTGCAGAAGTTCAGATTTAAGCCCAACCTGTGTCCTGGAGGCCCAGCTGAACAACAAGATTAGCCTGTTCTCTGCTCCTCTGGGACCTTGCCTTGTCTCTTGCTCATTGAAGCCTTGGCCTTTCTTAGCCTGAACTACTCTGGTTGTCCAAAACTCTCTTTTCTCCATTCACTCACTGTCCTGCTGCACAGAACTTGACTTTCTCTGGACCAGTCTTTCAATCCCAGCTAACAAGAGAAAACAAGATGGAGCAGCCTGCCAGAGCTGCTGCACCGATACTGCTGGCTGGGGTGCCCAGGGCAGCCCTGGAGATGACCAGAGGACGACTGCAGTCTTCTCTTGTTCAGGGACTCGCCCTCAGGACTGTCAGGGCTCACAGGATCAGTTTTATCATTAAATATGTGTCCGATTACACACGATTTCCCAGTTGGGATGCAGGGTAGGAGCCCCAGTGGCCCTCTGCTAGGACAGACATGGAGAACGCACCGTCGACTTAGACCCGGAGCTCTCTGCACTTCGGGGAAAGCCAGAGGGCCTGTGTGGGGGCATTGAAGGGATGGAGAGGAACAGCCACAGGCAGTGGCAAAGACGAGCATCTCTGAAGTGGTAAACGCAGACTTCTGTCTCTCCCTCCCATTCCTGTTTGCAGCCTGTGTGTCAGGCACAGTCGCACCCAGAGCCTTACCAGCCACCAGGCGGTTCTTCCCATGGTCACCGCCACTTCACTGTTCACGATCACAGGTCCCAGCCGGCCCGACCTACAAATGAATCCCATTTTCCTGCTAAGGGTCCTCAATTCCAGCTGCACCCGAGAGACAGGAGCGGGGTGGCCTTCTGGGACAGCCGATGTCAGCTCCGCCTACTCTCCTGGAACAGACCTGAGCACTGCTGCTTTCCACAGCACAGGTGATTCCGATGGCTCCGTTACCATGGATGCACTGTGACATCTTGCGCTTCTACCAAGGCTGTCGCTTGGTACTGTGGACCCTCGAGTTATGACCAGCCTGACATACGAGCAACTTGGATTACAACTGGAATTTTAGTTTTCGCTTAGGACCAAAGTCTTGTGTCACAACCCAAAGGCCAGCCACTTGTGCTTCCAGATGGTCTCAGTGACAGATTGAACCCTTAGAGTTCTGGAAGGAGCATGACAGCATCCTTTCCTGTGCAGGGTTGAGAAATCCTGGCCAGTGACTCTCTAAGGACACTGAGATCTGCCTGTGTGCAAGAGAGACTTTGAAGACTCTGTAGAGGAGCCTCAGCCTTTACTGACCAACCTGAGTCACAAGCAGCCCTCGGAAACGAATTGAGTTCCTAAGTCAGGGCTCCATAATTCTACATCGATATTCCCAGGTGGAGCCCACTGTCACTCCCCAAACTCCAGGTCCTTCTACAGGTCCTCAGCGGCTTCAGAGGAGCGGCGGGGCCTGTGCCCCACATGGCTTCTCTGTGAGAAGTCACCTGACACACCCACCGTCCTTTCTTTACTCCTAACTGGGATATCGGGATGAAGACACACAAACCATCTGATCAGCGTAGCAGTTTTGGCCATCAGTTTAGTTCCCATTCTCCTCAGGAATCAGTATTGAAAAGGAATCGAGGGAAAAGAGGAGAGAGGAAAACAGCTTCCCTAACCCTGTTACGTTAGGAAATCTGAACTGCTTGCCAACACCCGTACCTCTTGGTGCAGACTGTCCACTGCCTCCCCTTCACTGCGCATCAGCACTGCAAAGCCGGAATAGCGTCTGGTACTGGGTCAGGGTTCTGTGAGCTGTTTGATAAATCAACAGCCAAACACCCAAGCAGAGGAGAGCATCTGTCTCGCGGTTGGAGTGGGAAGACGCAGTCACGTTCCACTGTCAGGGGCCAGTGTTGAGCATGCGTAATTACAACCGCAAATACAACCCGAGGAGTCCTCACAGTATGACATAAAATTCAACAGGCACTTTTTTCCTTAAGCACAGTTTTTGCTTCTTTTCAAGGCACTGAAACATTTGCCATCTCCTATTCTCCGTTTCTGCCTTTTAATCTAACTGCCCACAGCAGCAGCCTGATTGTCCCAGTGGCTCTGTGCTGCCTGTGTGCTGTCACTGTTTCCCAGCTCAGCAGCAGCCTGTTGTTACGTCCCTCCTACAGTCACAGTAGGAGTTCTTCCTTACTCCTCTGACTTCCATGATGTTTTAAAGTACTGGAGACTAAGACGGCTCATCCACAAGCCCTTTGACTGTTGTACTGTGTAGCTAGGCTGCTTTGCCTAAGTGGGAGTTGTACTGCTGCACATGTGCAAGCACAGCCAAGTCACTCCCATAATGGTGGGCTCCGGGGACGGGCTGCGTGTACATGCCGGGCGGACGAAGCTGGGCCTCCGACCTAAGCACCAGGTTACAGGGAAGGAAGCACAGACAGGATGCAGCCCAGGTCGCCTGGCTCTCACGACGCCTCGGAGTATAGCAGCATGACTTCTCCAACACTAACCATGACTGAGGATCCCATCTGGGATTTTCAGACCAGCCCAGGAGTCAGAGTGAGCACCACTGGGGCCCCTGGGAGCGTGGGTAGTCCGCAGCACAGAGGCCCACGTATGAGACTTGTTCAGGAACTTGCCCGGACCCCAGTCCACCCACATGTGTTCCACCTCCTGATGTGACAGCTAGTTTCTGAATACTGGCCATGGACTGTCTAGAATCATCTGGGGTGCTTAAAAATACACATTTCTAGCCCAACATTGCATGCACACCCACATTCCTGGCACTCCAGGAAGCTGAGGCAGGAGAACCACAAATTCAAGCCCAAACACAGATTCTAGGCAGCGTAGTGACTTAGTGAAACCCTGTCTCAAAATTAAAAACAAAAACTGTAAAGGGTTGGGGACGTAGCTCAGTACAAAGGTTCATTACACAGTACCACTCCTCAAAAAAAGACAAATCCTCAGCCTAAATCGACCAGTCTATGGCAGTGGGGGGCCTTGAACTTATCCCAACTAAACCACTAAGCTAGTTCACACAAATCCTACAGTTTACATTCTGTCTTGAGACCGTACTACAGTAGCATGGAAAAGAGCAGGAGTCATTTCTCATGAAGGATCTGAGGTCAGGTTTCTGTAGTGTAATTGAAAAGAATTTGAGAACATAAATACCAAAAGAAAAGAAACAGGACACTGCCCAGGAAAGGAACAGACAGAACAGCCCACGGGCCAAACAAAAACTTCACTTCATATTTTCTCCCAGGGTGCCAGGCACTGAGAATAGAAAGAAATGCAAGAGCGCATGCTCCCGGATGTGTAAAGGAAGCCCTTACATAATTTAAATAAATTTGGTAAGGCCAAAGACTGAGGTTCACACAAGAAACTTGAAGGGCTGAGGAACAAGATCCCCAACAGAGACCTCCTCTTACAGAAAGGAAATACTTAGGAATATGAATAGAATCTAGGCAGTTTTGGGGGGCAGGAATTGGTGGGAAAGGGAGCGTGTTCCCCACAGAGGGTGACCTGCTCAAGACGGCTCAGCCCACCCTTGGGCAGGGTGAGGTACCGGGTTCACAGAGCAGGAGTCGGGAGAGGAATCAGGAGCCTCCAGGAGCCGTGTGGCTCAGCCCCTCAGATGCAGTCCAGGTTCATGGTCTCAGCGTGCTACTCGGAAGTTGACAGTAATGTCGGAGCATTTTCAAAACAGAGTTCAGATGGACTCTCACTGGCAGGTTCCAAAAAAAAAAAAAAAAAATAACAGCAGCAACCTTGGGGACAAACGCACACAGAGCACAGGGGTAGGAAGAATTTACTTCCATACACACTTTTAAACTGGATTTAAATTATTTGCCATCTATTTGTCCAAGAGAAAACCACCGAAAAGAACTAAAGAGACACATTTATCCTGTAGCATAAAGTTGTTTATCACCCAATAAGACTGATTTCATTTCTAACCAGATGAAGGACGTGTATACAAAAGTGACAGTAGAGGTCACGTTAAAAATTGTTTTATCTTTTCATAGCCTGCGGAAAACAGGCTGGGAAATCTGTGTATCCTTTTAACCCTGGCTCTTTCCCCAGTTCGCAGCTCATCTTGTGAAGATGAAATACCCTCGGGTCTGCATTCTGGACGGGGGTATCAACAAGATCAAGCCGACTGGTCTCCTCACCGTGCCGTCCCCGCAGATATGAAACACCGGGAGCCGGGTGCTCCGACACACAGCTGCGCCTCCCTGCGGTCACAGCCCACCAGACTGCCCAGGCATTTCCATCAGTCTCACGGCCCAAATGCACAGCACCAGGCAAGGAACGTGACTGTACGTGTGTTGCCTAAAGATCGTTCTTAACCATAAAACCTTATCATGCATTTTCACCACGCTGCCACACGAAGCCGGAGGGATTTGGCTGACAGGCAGACAGCACTACCAAGAGCTCCCACTGGCACTGCAGATCAGCCCTTTGCTGCACAAGAAAGACGGCCCTAACCAAGGGTCACAGGAGGGCCAGATGTGCGCTAGAAGGGCTTCCAACAAAAACAAACTGACCTATATCCCCTTAAGTAAGGGCTGCATTTGGTAAGCACACATGTGTATGTACGTATGTGTATGTGTGTCCACATGTGTGTGTTCAGCCCACTGCAGAAAGTTCACTCCCAGGAAAGTGAATTTCAGAAATGATATTTGGTAGGGTACGTTCACCTCCTGTCAGAGAAATCCAGTGCCGCAAAGATCACGTCAGTGTGTGCGCCAGAGGGCTGGACCATCATTCGCAGCCGGGTGCCCTCCTCCCTCATCACCGGATCGTCTCCTGGGTGAAGATGACTACTGTCACATCTGCAGTCCAGGAGGAAGGGCATGGGGCATGGAGGGAGGGAAAGAAAAAGTGGGGAAGACTAAGAAGGAAGGAAGAAGAGAGGCGTGTTCCTCCCTTACAGGCACAGAGCAGAGACAGTGCGCATCTCTTCTGCTCACACAGCATGGCCAGAACGCAGGCACTGCCACACCTAGCTGCGGGGAGCGGTGAGTCTCCGGCTGACGGCCAGCCCCAGCTCAAGGAAACTTGGGGAAGAAGAGAGTACATACTGAGGGACAGCCAGCCGCCTCTGCCATGTTATTTGAAAACTTAAGTATTGTTATTCATTGACTCTGAGACATCATAATTTTATATACCACAAAGAAAAATGCATCCAGATAAAGTATGACACACTGGCAATTATAAGATGTAATCTGATTTCAGAAATCTGGAAAAATACCCATCTCTTAATTATTGAAATACATCTTTTGACTTATCTTCAAATTTGCTTTAAATTCAAATGTTCCTTCGTCTATAACTTATTTTCATTTTCCAAGTGAAGAGTACCCCATCTGAACATTTCAGTAAAAGCCTCGGTTCAACTTTCTGGGCCATGGCTTTGTTGTTACCACTGTTTGTTTTGTTGAGTTTGTATTTTATCAAAATAGACTTGGAATACCATACCATAAAATTCACCTTTCTACTGTGTGTGATTGTGTGGTTTTTATAGTCACAAAGTTGTGCAGTTGTCATTACTACCTAATGCCCAAACATTTTCATCACCAAAAGTGCAATATTGTACCTTTAGGTTGTAATTTCCCACTGAACCTTCCTGGCTCTTTGAATTTTTATATGGAGTGCGGCAGGGATCCAGCCTCATTCTTACATGAGGCTATCCAGGTCCCAGGGTCTGTGATACTGTCTTTTATTCCATTCAATTCTGTTTGTTCGCTCTCCAACTAGATTTTGAATACCTACTGTGTAGACATTGCTACAGAATAGTGACCAGCCTCCAATCAGGATTTTTCATTTAATCTTTCTTAAAATTTGAGATATTTAAGCTTATTTCAAAACAGTGGGAATTTTAAACAAATTATTTCACTTCTCAGTAGTAACATGAACAAGCATACCATCAATGCCACATTTACATGTAGGCTTGATATTCTGTGGCAGGTGGTTCAGTAGTTGACCATAATTGCCAGCCCGTGGAGTAAAGCCATGTGACCCATGATCTTTGCAGTGTGCTGCTGACCCCTGCACCATCACTGTCAGCATCGTTCCTGGTATCTGCTGTCTCTTCTCTCTCTACCCCATGCACGTGTGCACACACGCACGCACACACACACACACACACACACGTCCTGCACAGTCGTGGCAGCTCTCCAGGCTTCTCTGCCCTCTGCAGGCTCCATGAGGAGCCTCAAGTCTGTCAGGGCATTGCATGCCATCTTCGCTCACAGCTGTGACCAGTCCACAGTCCTCCATTCACATTTGAGCCCATGTTGGCTCATGAGCTCCTCTATAACCAGAGCATGGTTTGTACTTCTTTTACCTTCATAGCCAACCACACCGGAGATGCTCACTTCATGCAAAATTGACCTCCAGGCATTATGGACTCTGTACAAGTGACAAAAAGTAACAGCGCATAGTAACTGTTCTCACCTGCTGGATTTTTCTGCCACTCGTGGTATATAAATAAGTTCCGTCTCCGTTCACTGAGTCCAGAAAGAACCGCTAACATTCTCCCCAGCTTAAAATGTGATAATTATAAATTGAAACAGGTGCTCTCCAGCACAGAGGCACATCACCTTTGTGGGCATCCTTTTCTAAAACAGTAATGCTAGATTTAAAAAATATTAAAAATGTCTAACACTGATCCGGGTTGAAAGGAAGGAATTCCTGGACGTCAGAGTGAAGAGGAACTGGCAGGCACGGCTGTCAGGCCGGTGGGACAGCAGGTGTGAGTACAGACAGAAAGAGCGGGTTTTACTTTGCATGCAGGGACACAAGACCAGTTTAGGCCTTTGGCGAGAGAGTGTGCATGGAGACTACTCTATGAAGAGATGGTCTCAAGAACTCTGTTCCGTGCAGGGAGCAGAAGTTCCCACCGGGCATATTTACACCGCAGAAGTAGGCAGGCATCCAAAACCAGGGTCTTACTCTTTTTTAAGCCAATCAATGACATTTAACAGCAAGGTACTGATTTCAACTACCCCAAGATTATATTATCTGTAGATTATAAACCATGAAACTAAAAATAATTTTTAAAGATCAGCCAATCCAAAATATCTTTGTTCAAAACAATAGGAAAAATGAAAGGATTTTGCATAGGTCATGGAGCTAGAAGAAGTCAGATCCAAAATTACAGTTCTGCTTTCCTGGTTCCTAGACTAGTTCTCTGTTTATTACACACAAATTAAAGGCCACCGGTTTCGGTCCACTACACACTTACTGCAGGGCAACTTAGGGTGAGTCCCTGTGTTGTGTGTGTGAACTACAAAACGAAGCACTGAAGATGAGGGATAAACTGGCTGCTGACCCTGTGACTGGGGAATGCCACTGTGTGTCACTTTTACAAGGTGGCTTACCTGCTCCTCGTCCTGTTTACACATTCAAAAGTAAAAATATCCAAAAAAGAAAGAGAATCGAATCTGCACTGGAGTGTTCCAGTCTGAGGAAAACGGCTGTCCCAGGAAGTCCTGCTGTGCATCAGGCAGCTCACTGCTTCCCTTCCAAGCAGGAGAGCACCAGGGAGAAAACCAGGCTGGCTCTGTCCAATAAGTCTGCAACACACAGAAGCCAGCCTTCCATCTTGCCCTTCTGTGTCTTCTCAGACACGCCCCAGGACTGGCAGGCTCTCTGTCCCTTTCCTGGTCGTGTGTGGACTGGAAGGTGCAGAAATAGTTTCTGGTCTGCTCATCATGAGAGAGAAGAAATAGCAGTCACCTTGGTCACTTGATAAATTAGTTTTATGCTCTGATATAAACTATCCTGATAGTTTCTTCCTGCCCAATTTCACATCTTTTCTAAAATTACCTTGGAGATCATTAAGCAATCCCTTGCAGCACACATTCATACCACGGACTCCACGCCACTCCTTAAGGATTGGAAGGTATGTGAGGGGCATGATTACAGGACGGAGGCCAAATGGCACAGAGGGGAGATTGCCAAGTGATGCACACCCAGGAAAGGAATCTGACTTTTGAAGCAGGTGGTGGGTATTTTCTTAATCTCTGTACTCACACATGATCGTTAGCTAAGTATGGCTACGTGACAGGACAAAACTAAACACTGTGCCCGGTGTGACCAGTTTCTCTCCTTACAGAGCCTGCTCCCTGTTTCCAAAGACCCCAGAAGCTCTCATACCAAAAGTGCACCCACCCATCCCCCAGCCTGGCCCTGCCAAGCTTTGCCTGGGGATGAAGGCCTTCCCTGAGTAGTGGTGGCACACACACCCATTTCCAGGCAGCAAAACGATACCACAAATACTGATTCAGCAGTGAAGGTGAGTTTGAGTTATTTACTGTCCCAGTTACATAGGCTGCTATGGGCTGATCAGTGGTCAGAAGTGTCCACATCGCTTTGAGCTACTCCAACTCCATGAAGTTACATCCTCCCAGCTAACTCGGCATTCATCTGTAACACAAGTTTTTGTGTCAACATGATTTAATGTCAGAAAGTCATTTTGATTTATGCCACCATCTGGAGACTAAATAGAGGCAGGGGAGGAGTGCTGTTCTGGTGGTAAAGAAATCTTAGCCTTCACCTGTTGTGCATTAAATTAGCTAACATGAACCCTAATTACCCAGGTAATAGAGGAGGGCTCATGCAGGTTTAACTATGCCTGCAGATATTTATCACTCGTTTTAAAAGACAAAAAAAAGTCGAAGTGCCTGTCGTGGCTGATAACTAACTAATACTGTACAAACCCAATGGATATATCCAAAATGTGTTTACTTGTAAATGAATGAAATAATTAAAAGGCTAAATCAACCCACTCTTTCCAATATAGTAAATACTGCACTTGTCAATTTAACATTAATCCTTTCCAGTAGTATAAAAACTATTTACAATTTCAGAGGTGATATACAGCTTACATAAACAAGGTCTGACACACTCGCACCACAAACAGTAGTGTTCTATAAATAACTGTGACGTTCATAAAATTGCCCCTTTTGATTAAGCAAAACAATATCAAAATTCATATTCAACTTAATCACCAGCCAAATTCTGTTAAATCAAAACATAAGCTAGGAAACAAAGTAGTTATTTCAATTATTTGGCCCTCTCGGTCTGTCCTGCCCAAGACAGTAATGGAAATGAGAGAGACAGAGAGAGACAGAAAAAGGAAAGGAGGGAGGGAGGGGGAAAAACGGAAAGATGACTGAAAGGAGGGAAGAGGAGGAGAAAGCGAGAAAAAGCTGTCAGGCATTTATCGAAAGCCTGACGGAAATTTCCTGTGAGTGCATTACTGGGTGTCACTTTATTTTACTGATGAGCTACAACAAAAAAGATGGGTTTTTTATCGAAATAAAATGCTAAATCTATCCATCTGGTACGAATTGTTGTTTTTTTTTTTTTTTTTTTAAGAG
>NW_022900937.1:5142050-5204862 GCF_012274545.1 Fukomys damarensis
TTTTTTTTTTTTTTTTTTAAGAGCATGGTAGTTGTGAAGAGAACCCTTCCTAACCCGCACATCCTCACCCCGCTGCTGTCTGTGCTGCCCGGGTCCGGCGCTCACAGGCCCGAGGCAGGTGCACCATCACCTGTGGGCCTGGAATGAGGTTGGGCCACTCTCCCGCCAGGGTAGGGCGGGACCTTCTCAACAGGAAGTCCCTCAGCCCGCGCTGGAGGGCCAAGCCTCCTCTGAAGTGCAGCCCGGAAGCTCTGAGCTCCACCACCTCCACTACACCAGGTGAGAACAGCGCCTCCCGCTGCGTGGCGGAGGGCACTGCCCGAGACCTTCACAGTGAGAACTGTTTGGAGACCCCAGTGCGCCATGCTCGCAGGAAGCTGGAAAGGCCACCATTCGGGGCACAGTAAGCTGCGCTTCCCACAGACCGGAAGGCAGGCAGCGTTGCTCCAACCTGTGCCCTAGAAAAGCACTGCATGAATGGAAAGCGCTCTTCGGAGGTCATGTTCACCATTTGTATAAATTAAGTCACAACCATTATGTAAAACCAGCAACTCCCAATCTTTGATCTACTGCGCCAGTTTTAAAGAAGAAATATTGATACCACAATGATCCTCATGTCTCTGCTGATATTAACATCGACCAAAGAGGAAGCCTTCCTGAGCAGGGCTAGGGTGACCTTTTGCCCGCCTCTGCTGCCTAATTCCATTAAACACAGCAGCCACCGCTGCTGAACTGATAGATAAAGCCACTCCAACGGCCTTCCAGAGTGCTTTTTGTTTTACGCACCTTTTCCCTGACCCAGTTTTACCAACTTAAAATGTGCTCTCTCTGGAATCCTCTCAATCCCCTCAATACAATCTGGCAGTTTTAGTTTTGCCAATGGCATCTGCACCTCGATGGCAGAGATTAACCTTCTTCAGACCCCCTCTTCCCAGGGCTTTATCTCCGCTTCCCGGCAGCTGGCTCTGCAACTTCAAAGCAGCTTTGAGGTCCGACTCACAGAAAGCCCAGGGTGGGAGATGAAAAGCGGCCCGTTTATCTCTGCGGGCTGAAGGTCACCTCAGCGGCAACAAGGGGCATGGAAATTGATCACCTGTGTGACACCGTAATCAAGAAAGAGTGGCATCTATCTTACAGGGCTCAAAGCATATCAAGACGCAAGTGCATTCGTAAGAATCAGCAGAGCACAGGCATGCTGGTATTTCGAGTATAAATTAGAGTGTGATTGGATGTGACCGATTTTTTATAAAATTACCTCTGGACTGGATACAAGGTAGAAGACTACATAGTCTGTCACATTCTCTAACAGCCCCCTGAGAAGTGCTTTTAGTTTAGTGGGCTCTAAGTATTAGCACTGGGCGAGTATCAGCAAACAAGCGTGGCCCTTGGCACCCAACTCCACACAGACGGCCAGGGACCCTTGTCCCACTGCCAGCCTGCTCAGAGCTGTGGCCTTGCGTAGCCAGCTCCTTCTCAGAGCTGACCATGTCTACTGGGAATGTGGCTTGGCTGTCTGTGGCTGTTTGTTTTCGTTTGTTTGTCCATGGTTTTTTATATTCCTAGACCATTTCTTGAACTGGTACTGGGAGAAGAAACTAAAAAGCACGGACAGGCACACAAGTTTAAATGTCACATGGTTTCTCTTATACTAGAAACCCAAAGCAGAAATAAAGAGCAAAATAAAGGACAAATAGGAAACAGGGAGATAGATCTTTTGCAAATCGGAAGGGGACCAAGAGATGTTATGTCCATAGACCAACTCTCCACAAGGAAGGAGATCGTTATGCACTTCAAGTACTCTAATAAAAAGACCACCACGGCACTGCCCGTGCGCTGAGTCCTTCCCTGCACTGTGACCTCCGTTAGGACCCTTCGTGGCCCCACCTCTGTGCCATAGCCAGTGCGTCCCAGAAGGTAGCACAGTTAGAGTTTGGGTAGAAATCCTGGTGTTAAAGCCAGAGCTTTAAAATTCCTTGCCAGTTGCTCTTTCCCAATCAAGTTCCCAAGTGAAATTGATGCAAACCCAGCCCCAATTTAGGGCTGCTTTGGTGAGCACGACTCCCAATTCAGAGCTTTTGTAAACCCCAATTAAAACCCACTTAGCCTTCCACTCCAAGCTGGAATCCAGATCCCAGAACCTCATTTTCTAGTTCATTATATGGTAAGGGAACTAAAGAAAAGGACCAGTGAGCCTCACATACACACAAAGATAAGAGCAACCAGAGGAAAGTGTCTCGGTGAGCGGTGGGACCTTGATCCGGTCACCAGTTACACCTCTCACAGCAGAAGAGAGCAAGGACAGACCGCTGATGAGCTAAAGTCTGCTGCCCATTCTAAGGGGAGCTGCAGAAATGTGCCGCAACAGACCAACCCGACTCAACCCGCTTCCTGTGTGGAGAAGCAGGGAGAGGGACGGGCGCAGTGTGTGGTTCTCGTGCCTGCCTGCATGGCGGTCCCCATTGAGCTCTCTCTGGGGACAAGACAGGTAGCACGTTCCTGTCACTGTTGCCATGGAAACTGGCACAGGTCACACAGAGAGGCTCTGGGGACTTTTGGCGTCGAGAGGAGAGAGCAATTCTCGCATAAAAAGCACCAGCAGCGCTGACTGAGCCTCGGGTGTGTGCGGGAGGGCAGCGCACAGCGTCTGCGGGCACACGCACTGCAAGTGTGGCACAGGCAGCAGATGCCAGGCGCACTCTGCACGCACTGGCGCTTTCTGGGTGAGCAGAGGACAGCTCTTCCAGGAGCGGCTTTGTGCCCCGGACTCTGATGTTTGCCTCCTGCCAGCTCCGTGCACGTATGCGCCCTCAGGCTAGTGGCCTCCACCTCTCACCTGTGAGTGGGACTGATTAACGCTTGCCTGGCAGGCCAACGGGCTGCACAACACAGCACGAGCGCACATGAAGGCAGAGGCAGCTGGTGCACGTTTTCACGATTAACATCCTGAAGGATGGCTCTCACCCTGTTATTGGCTCACTCTTAAAAGCTCCATGTCTCCACTTCTCCATGCTTGAGGTCTTTTCTATCATGTGGGAGTCACCCTTCCACGCCAGGAAAGGGCAGGCCAGTCGCAGTGACGGGGGGAAGAGCCAGGGAGGGCGGAGGACACCAGAGCTGTCCTTGGCCAAGAGTGCCGAGCGGGCCCTGAGGACTTCCACCAGTCAGCACCTCCTGGCTAAGGTTACTTCCCTGGGGCCTCAGAACCACTGGGCCTGGGCCAGCTGGAGGAGACACTGCAGGATCCAACCTTTATGACACGGGCTCCTTCAGGCACTTCTGTCCCAACGCGCTGCTCTGTGCCCTGAATGCCCGAGGTCTGGCCTAGAGTCCGCTCTGTGGAGCCACCAGCCTTGCCCCTGCCACCAGGTCCCCTCGCCCAACATGAAGGTGGCTTTCATCTTTCACATACACCCATGTCCCAAAAGCACATTCTGCTGCAGGTGGTGGCCACACGTCCCCAGGCCCCGAAGCAAGAATTTTGTCTCCATGCAAACACCACTGCATGATTCCGCTCCAATGAGAGCACCAGGGAAAAGTCTCTCCTACTGCTTAATCACAAAGACAGTAATACGTTAGTCATTCCAACTCTGAGCATTTGGGCTCGGAAGAGAGATTCATTCGGCTTCTGTTCTAGAAGTAACCCAAGTGAAACCCTAACATAAAAGGCAGTAATTCCCGGGAGCGAGTTTTCCCTTGACCCTCAGTTTTAGGGTCACTTTGTGTGTGTTATTGCAAACACACGTAGGAGACAAAAGTGGAGTTAATGACAGGGTAGGGTAATGGCCTTGTCGCACAGGGTTCCTTCTTCAAGGAGGAGCGCTGGTGGCCTTTCAGTCCCACAAGAAATCACTTCCCCAACAACACTCCCAGTGTGAACCGTGTGTGTCGTGTGAAGAGGAGCACATATGTAATGCACTGACACCGTGGCTCTAATGCAGCATGCAGGGGAAAGGAGTGCGCACTAAGTCAGGAAGTGGGGGCTGCGGCTCTTCCCTGCCTGGCCCTGTCACCTGTAAAGTGGCTTTAACAATCATGCAGGCTTCACAGGTTCACGGTGAGGATTAGTGTGGTGTTTGTGAGGCGCCTGACCCAGCATCTGCCTGAAGGACAGGCTCAGGCTCAGGAGCAGGGCGGCTGCCCCAGGAGTCATGCAAGCGCTCATGCCCAGGTGAAACTGGCCAGTGAGATGCGTGTCTTGTCTTGCAGAGGTGACTTCCTGTAGTCAGGGCATCTGTGAGTGGCGGGATGGGCCAGGAAAGTTGGGGGAAATGTAGAAGATGCCAGCAGCACTCTTGCTCTCCAGAAACTGACAACAGACCGAAAGTGAGCACAGAGGCCCCTCTCCACCAGGAGCACGGGGATCCCAGGCCCCCCACCTGGATTTGAGGGCACATCCCCCTGCTCCCCACGTGGCCAGAGGACAGATGACAGAGGGGAGGAGCCAGAGCATGGAGCAGGACCCTAGTGAGGCCACTGGAGAAATCGGGCAGCACACACAAGGAGCCGTGAATGTCAGACTCGCGGGCTGGTGGCAGTCAGGGTTGGCTGATGGGGAGCGGCCTGGGGTCGGCTGTGAGCTGCTGTCCTGGCGGGGTCTGAGCAGTGGGGACCAAAGGGGGAACAGGGCAGTGGGTCTGAGGATGCAGCAGCTGCAGCACTGGGCACGTCTCCAACACAGCTGCCCCTGTGGGGAGGGTGCAGAAGGGAAGTGAGGGACCCCATGCAGAACTGTGGGCCTAAGTCAGCTCCTCCAAAGATGGATTTGGGAGGTACCATGTTTATCCCCGACTCAGTCCCTCTTGTCCCACCCTCCAGCAGCTTTGCCAGTCCACCAAAGAAAGAAACTTTTCTGTTCCCCAAATATAGTGATCCCTGCAGCCCCGCACGGCCATCCTTCAGCACTGATGGGAGGCCCAGCCTCCCTCCAGCGTGGCGTTGCTCACCAGTTCACACACAAGGGATGTGCAGGCCTGAAGTCCCTGAGGAGATAACTACAAGGGCTGAGTGCGAACAAGCAATGTCTGCTTTGAAAGCAAAACACAGAGAAGCTGTTTTCATCCACAGAGATGTTGACAGAGGCACCAGTGTGGACATCAACTGGGACCTCCGCTAGGCCTGCTCCTGTCTGTTACTTCTGACCTGCTGGTGGAGCGGAAGCTGTAATAACGGTGGTTCTTAGAGTGCTGCACCACGGGTAAAAGTGCAAACGCAGGAGCAGCTCTGAGGTTTACTAAGCCAGGAAGTCTGGGGAGAGGACCATAAGTCTGCGTTCCAGCAGAGCTCCACGCTGGAACACCTGCCAGCTTCGAGACCTGCAGGGCAGTGTGGACCTCCCTACCCGGCTCCGGAAGTTTGCATCTTCAGGAAGAGGCCTCAGGCAGAAGACCAAGGACATGAGTCGCATCCACAGACTGTGTATAACCCGGTCACCACAGAGGTAAAGGTGATATTTGGGGCAATGGTGCCACCTCAGCCCCAGGGGATTCCAGAAAATGCAGGCAGCCATTCCCTGGCGCCCTCTGGGCTGCTGATTTGGGTCACTGGACAAAGGCAGCCCTCTTAGTGCCGGGCCTGGGCAGCCAGCTGTCAAAATGACTGCTGGAGCCAGGACAGAGGGGAGGAGAGGCCGGGCTGTTCTGGGTGGGAGCCGTGAACACAAACAGGAGCATGGAGGACTGGTCCCTTGTGTGGCCTGGTGGAGGTGGGGTTTGCCGACTGTGGCGGGGGAGGGTGACATTTCTGCCGTTACCATTGATAAAATCCTGCTGGACCAGGAGCCCAGGGAGCTTGAGTTACAGCAGGAGAGGAAATTCATCCTCCTTGGTGTGGGGCTTAACACACAGCAAGCCCTTTGCTGCCATGGCTTCTCTGCTGATTCTGTGGTATACACACCAAGTAGGGCATCTCGGCCCACATTTAAAAGCAAGAGCCCCCACACCTCTCTCACACAAGCACTCACATGCACACTCCCTCGGTCTCCTTGGGCTGCAGAAGGTGACTACCCAGGACTAACAATGAAAGCCTTCTTGTCCCAGCTTCCCTCAAACCCACAGGCTCTCCAACGATTACCCGGCAGCTGAGCCCCGCAAAATCAACAAGCCATCCAAAGGTTTTGAAAGCTTTGGTCCCAGCAGTACAGCGGTTTGGCAGTTTGGCATCTCCCTGTGCTTTCATGGGAAGGTATCACATTTCTGCCCGCTCTTCCTGTGGTTGGACTCTTCCTGCTCCTTTGAAGAGTGTAATTTCTGAAACACTGGCCTCTCCCTTTCTTTACTCCTTGTTCACCCTCTTGGAACTTGAAGCCTCTGCAGCCCAAGTCATGGAAATTGTTTGCATCCCTGAGCCTTGCTGAGCAAGAAAGTGGCAGAGGGCTGCCCCGAGGGCTGCTGGGAAGAGGCCCCGACTCAGGAGGCCCAGCTGCCACTCCTGACCAGGCCAACGGTGAGCGCTCACAGGGTGCATCTCAACGACCAAGCGCCTGGCCTGGCACACTCCTAAAGTTAGCTTCCACAGGGAAATCTTGTACTGATTCACCCAGATGCCATTTTCCAGACAGGGCTTCCCTGGCGTGTGTCCCAGCCCCAGGGCCTGGAGGGTGGACGCTGAAATTCCCATCAGTGGCTCCGTGCCTGGTCCTCCGCTCCAGGGCACTGTGCTGCCAGGTGCCGGGGCACAAACCTCATCTTGCCTGCTCTTTCTGAGCCCCATTTCCTACACCAGGTAAAGGAAAGTCAAAGAATGCAAATATGAGCGTGATCAAAAAAATACAGTGTACTTTTACATTTGAAAAAATTATTAGAGTAAAAGACATTGCTATGAGTCTCCCTCAGAGGCCTCCCCTCTCTCTGAACACACTCATCCCTGGTTCCTGCCAATTCCGGCAGCAGCTACTGAGCTCTGGAGTCCTCTTTCCTCAGCACCTTGCACTGTCCTGGCTGCCTCCATGTCCAGAATTGATTAAAACGTTGACCTCTCATAGTCTTTTGACTTTGGAGAAGAGCCAGACGTCACAGAGTGTCGGACCCAGTGAGTAAGGGGACGAGGACACAGTGTTGTGTTTTTCACAGAAATTATCATAAACAAAACACAGTGAATGTTTAAATTACGAAGTCACAACGGTAAGAACGCATTGCCACGAATCCCCTCCTCCACCCTTGCTTCAGAGAAACCCACTCACTGCTCTCGGCAGTGTCTTTTACTCTAACACGATTTTTACGAATCCAAACACTCAGTGAACTCTTCCTTCATCCACGTATTTCCCATGCCAGGATGTGTTCAGAACCTGTCCCTAAGGCCTCCATTTCAGGGCCCACCTAACCCCAGGCAGCCGTTCCACCTGTACCAAGGCAGGAAATCCTCCTGCCTCTGCCCTGCAGTCCCTTTGGTGAGAGCCTGCATGCTGGGAAAATGATTCGCTGTTCCACAGGGAGCAAAACGGGGCCCAGCCACTGCCGCACCACCCAGTTGGCATGAGCAGCCGCTGCGCCACCTTGGCCACCCGGACGCACCAGGTCCCAGCCCTTATCTTGTTAGGTGAGGGTTCACTGCTCAGCTTCTGCAGAAACAGCCCTATGAGCTCAGCTCTGCTTTCTCTGGGGCCACTCACAGCGGCTTCTTTGGTGTCTGGCAGGGAAGGCTTTGGCACAGCTGCCCTTCTCCCACCTCCCCTTCCTTCTTCCTGTGCTGTATGATAAGCACACCAGGCACTACCTCCCTGTCACCCTGAATGAGCTCCCTTGTCACCCGAGTCAGCCCTGCCACAGTGACTCAGCCTCAGCACTGTGGAGGCCCCACGAAAGGGCAGCAGGAACAAGCAGCCTCTTGCTGATGAGGCCCACAGGTATCCCAGAACACAGACCTGGCCTCGCCCCTCAGGCCCAGGGCAGCGGTGGCACTGGCTGGGTGAGGGCAGCCCTGAGTGTCGAGGGGTTAGCATCAAGTTGTCTAACGTAGTAGCCCTGGGGTGAAAGGTTCTGGCCTGGGGTTGTCGCTGTGATGTGAGGTACTGAGCTGGGTCCCCTGTGCCCGCATCGTGCTCATTCTCAGTCCCACACAACTGGGTGCTGTGACACAGGCCCCTTGCTCTCAGCCCAGCAGTGCTTCTGGTTACAGCTTCCTGGCCCCGTGCCAAGGAGCCCTTTCCAGGGCAGAAAGCTCAGCTCCATAAAGAAAGGAACCAGCGTATGACACCTGCTTCGATCTCTACCCAGCCATCTGTCAGACCAGAAGGCCCCAAGCCCTGAGCCCAGCAGATCTAGGTCAGTTCCCCTCTAGGAAGTGGAGGCGATCAGGTAGTCCTCTCCTGAGCCTTCAGTAACCTAACAGGCTGACTTCTGGAGAGTCTCGGGACGCTCTCCGCTTCTGGGGCCTCTGTCTCCTGCAGTCTGCGCCCTTCTCTGCTCCCTCATTTAATCCCAGCGTTCTCAGGCAGGACAGTGTGAGCTTGGAAACACCTTCCCTGAGAGACCTCACTCAGGAGGCTGGGAGCTGTCTGGCCCTTCCCGACTGGAAGACCACAACGTCCCTTTCCCTGGGCCGTCGGCAGAGCCCTGCGTGTGTATCCACTGCCAGACCTCCTTTCCATCTGGCGGCTTGCCGCATCTCACCAGCATCTCAAACTAAATTAGCCAAGAGATTTCCGCTCCTGCTCCAGGCCTGCCCAGCTCAGAATGGCAGCTGCCTGCCCTGATGTCCCAGCCCAGACCCAAAGGCTCATTCCAGATCCACACGAGGTACCCACGCACCCCAGCGTCTGAAAACCTCTCCGTCTTTGCTGCGCCCAGCTAAGCCACTGGCATGGCTGCCAGCTGCGAGACATCCTGCTCCTGCTCACACACCTCACAGGTGGGTCGGGAAGTCCTCCCAGGCCTGAGGTACAGCGCCATTCCCTGGGGCCTGCATCTCCAACACGGAGACTCTGCATCCACTGGGCCTGGCGGCTTCCCGAGCACATTCCCCTCAGGGCCTCCCACTTCTGCTCCATCTGCCCAAATTCCTTCACCCCAGAAACTTGCACCTCCTGCGACACCTTCCGTGCCTGCCCTGGCCCTCCCTTGATCCCTGCATCACCGCTGTCTTCCCACGGCCCTCACCACCAAGCCACATGCAGTGCTGAGGTTCCATCTTGACCTTGTGGGGAACTGTGATTCAGTTCTCATCCCATTTGATCTGTGACCAGAATCAAAGAAAAAAATTAAGTATGTGAGCCGAGGAGGTGCCACTGCATCTGGATCACTAACTTATTACTGCTCCGCTGGACCGCAGCCCCAAGAGGGCGAGGGTACTTGGGGTCTGGGATGCAGCAGAGTCTGAGAGTCCCACGGAAGCCCGAACCCTGCAGACACTGGCAGGCCCCCTTCTCTGGGTCAAGTCCACCCGGGTAGATGCGGGTGACGCAGGTGTGGAATCCACATGTAACAAGAGCATGTTTTTAAGCAAGTGTACGATGCTGCTCTCCGTGTGTTCCAGAGGATGCTTGCTGCTGTTGGGCCCAGTGTCCTGGAACCTGTGCCTGGGCATTGCTTTCCGCCCGGCAAAGCCACAGTGTTCTTCCTAGGGGCAGTGATAAAAATTCGCAGAAGCCCCCGATGAAGGCAGCCACTTTAACATTCGTCTACTTTAGTTTTTAATTTAACTTTTATATTTGGAAACAAAGATGCAAACAAACAACTCGGGAACATCTCAGATTTTGTTCCTCCACCACAGCTGTCCAGGCAGCCACTCCCACAGGCCCTGGCTCAGACTTCCACGTCTCTCAGGAAACAGAGGTTCCACTTTCAGAACACACTGTTTTCGTCCACACCAGCTCACACCAGCTCATTTGTTCACATGTGATGGGCTGGCAGGCAGGGGATCCTCCCTCCGCCCTGCAACGCAAACGTGGCCAGAGCCGTGTATCCGACATCCAGAGAGAAGCCTTTCCCGGTTATAGCAGAACCAGCTGGGCCCAAAGGTCTAGGATTTTGAGATGCATTAGGCACCTCACAGCTCATTAGGGAGTGATTTTATTAATGATTCACTTTACGGGCCTCTGTTGGTTCAAGGGTCACAGTCTTCTTCCATATTTTGTGTGAAACAGATACACAGAAAAGCAAAGAAAATATAAATGTACAAATAATACAGTTATAAAATATTCACCTTACTCTTTGCAGGTCACACTATAGCTCATGACCAAAGCCCAGAGCTGCTCACGTGTCCCTTCCCAGTTAGGCTCTACCCCGCCGCCAGCCTGACTCCCTTGCTGTTTTAGCCACTGTGCTGGTCACTGAGACTCACCGCCTAACCACGGAAACTTAAAGGAGGAGAGGTTTGTTTTGGCTCAGCTTTCTGTCCACAGTTAGGTGGTTTTATGCCCTGGGTCTGGATGTCCCCAAAACCTCACACGGTCATAGGTGGGGCTTTTCCAGAGGTGGCTGGACCTAGAGTGTGTGACGCTGGGTTTAAGGGTGGGTGATTACTAAATCAGTCCGCTGATTGGTCTAGCACAACCCTAAACTGGCAGCTTAGACAGATTATAAAAGGGGCAGAAAGAGGCTTCTATTGTTACTCATGCTTGGGCCGTTTTGCCTTTGCTGTCTTCTACCCACCATGAACTGTTTGCCCTCTGCCAAGTCCCTCTGCTGTGCTGCCCTGCTTTGGAGACAGCTGGCTATGACCGAAACCACTACAGACTATAAACCATTCTAAGCCTTTCTTCTTTTATCTCTGGGCACCACGTATTTTGTCTCCGCAAAGAAAGTAACTGAGACAGGTGGCTCCAAGGCAGGACACGGCATGGCAGGAGAGAGAGGTTCACATCTTGCAGACAGGAAGGGGTCAAGGGAGGAGCCAGGAAGGAAGGGAGAGCAGCCCTCTTCCCATAAGTGCCCCCCAGCACACTTGGGTAAGGACCCACTACCCACTCACCTCCCCAGGCCCTGCCTGTCCAGACGGAAACCGTGACGCCAACGCTTGCTTTTCATTATACCTCCACCCCTTCCCTGCCTGCGCACCTCACGTGGATGGAGTGTGGATTCGTACAGCCGCTATGAAAGTCAGCATGGAGTCCCTCAGAAAGCTAAAGCAGGACTAGCACAGGACCCAGAGATGACACTCCTGGGTGAAAGCCAGCACACAATAGATGCCTGCACACCCATGTTCACCACAACACTGTTCACCACAACACTGTTCACAATAGCCAAGACCTGGCCTCAGGCGTGGTGTCCATTGTGGGTGAGTGGGTGAGCGAAACATAGAGTATATACATAGGGGAGTACTACTCAGCCATAAAGAAGGATAAACGTGTCATCTGCAGGAAAGTAGACGGAACTGAAGGTCATCATGTGAAGCAAAGTCAGACTCAGACCAAGTTGCATGTTTTATACGTGGAATCTTGAGGTGACAAAAGAGATCATGAAGTAGAAGGGAGACTATTACACCAGAGGAAAGGAGGGCGCTACTGGAGGGCGAGAGAGGAATGTGGAAGGGACATGGTCCAAGTATGTCGCATGTATACTTGAAAATGTCACCATGACATTCATTATTCTATAAAATTACTGCACTAACAAAACCATCACTTAGTTTTAGTTGTGAACTTTACATACATGAATTCATGCTATCTGTGTTATTCTGAACCTGCCCCATTGAACAGCGTGGTCACAAAACCCCCAGCACTGCCTGTGACAGCCAGGTTTCTCCTCCTGCTGTGGAGCAGTCCACAACCTGAACCCCGCCCAGCTGCCGGGCAGACACTGCAGCCAGTTCAGGGCTCCTCCCGTGCATGCCCTCCTTGGTCCCTCCCTCTCCTCAAAGCCGCTCCCAGAACCGGATACTGTCACCTGCTGGAGAGCCGGTGGGTGTGGGAGCCAGACTGGAGCATGGGGGTGGGCTAAAGGTGCGGCCGCTCCCCAGGGAGCAGCAGCAGGACAGCCACGACCTGCACCCCTGTCAGGAAATTCTAGGCTCCCCTACCAACTTCCGCCTGAACTGGGGTCTGCCCAGAAGACTGCCCGGCTTCATCAGCCCCCTGGCTGAGGCAGTGCCCTGCATGCCACCGGATGCCAGAGCTCACCCCATATTGCAGCCAGAGGGTGCAGGGAGGGCACGATCATGGGTCCTTGGAGGGCCAGTTGCAAATAAAGCTGAGGAGACCAGGAAAGCACCCAGGAGCTCTCAGAAAGCACGCACTGGGGAGCTGGACAGTCACCAGGGAAGGCATCCCAGGTGCTGCTGGGCACCAAGGCTGCACTGACCGTGGGGCGTGGCCTCAGACGATCCCCACACTTCGTCCCATTACACCCTGGACAGAAGGGACCCCGATGCTCTTTCCCTCCCTTCCCCAAGCTTCACCCTGGCCACTTCTGCTCAGTTCAAGAGTCACCTTCAGACCGCCAGGGGGAGCCCTCCGACACCCCCCACTTCCGCCTAACCGGCTCTAACTCCACCCACCCCACCGCTTCCGCCTTAGAACTGAACATGCCACATTTTCATCGCCTTTTCTGCGCATTTCCTTGCGGGATTACAGTTCCCAAGACAATGAAGACCATTGTCTGTTGATGACTCCTCAGCTTCACTTTAGCACAGGCTCAGCCTGGAGGCAGAGGCCACAGATATGTTTTGAATAAGTGAACAGACAATGCCTCTCTGGGGAAATTAAGGCAAGCGTGGAGTCCTGGCCAGCCTGAGCTGCCGCCCATGTTACCAAGCAGCACCAGACTGCACTAAGCATTCGTGTTACTCTGTGGATAAAATGCACCAACGAGCAATTGTGGGTTTCCTAGTGCCTCACTGGAAAGGGGAGTCACACTGCTGTGGGCGTGGGATGCCAGTCAGGCTGCCTGTGTCCCCAGGAACACAGACCTGGCCCTCAGCACTCGCGTGACCAGGCAGGTTCCCAGGCCTCCTCCGCTCACTGCAGTCAGCTGTAACTGTGACGTGTACGCAGGTCCCGGGCTTTCGTGAGGACGGGGTGAAGCAATGCTGGGTCAGCCCCACACAGTGCCCGGCTCCCTGGGGCTCATTCAAGCGGGAGGATTCCGGAGGACGCCGGGAGGGGAAGTCTAGGCTCCTCTCACCGATCGGCAGCAAGTGCTGTCGGGGAAGCAGACCGAAGCTCAGAGCCTCCACACTTCGTCCGGGGCTGCAGGCCTCCCCTCCCCACCTTCACGTCGGGTTCTGCTCAGGGCCTTACTTTCCCTGCTTGCCTGGACCGCACGCCAGGGTTCATGACATTTGCACAGGGGCACTCACCATGCCCCACCCCGGCACGTCCAACCCGACACTGCCGAGCCAGCTGCTGGCCTGGCTTCCTCCCTCTAACCACCACCGACAGGTGCCAGGGAGGGCCGGGCTCTTATTCCTGCTTCCAGGACCCACTTCCACGGCCCTGCAGGACTCCGTGCTCCCTGTGCACCCCAGGAGATCTGTCCCCCGACAGACCCGGAATGTGCACGCTCTGGCTTGGCCAGCCGGGGACTCTTCGTGTCATCCAAACAGCGATCCTGGGAAGAACCGGACGCACCTGGGTGAGTGGGCAGGATCAACGTCTCGGCACAAGCCAACCTCACTTCTCCAGGGCGTTATCCTGTCCTCCCTTGCTTTCCGTCTTGCCGGTAGTACTTCCTTCAACAGCAAAATCTCAAACCAGAAAAATTTGGAGATCCAGAAAATCAAGACAGGAAGCACAAAAACATTCACAAATCCATGCTACTGGATGACGCTTCCATGTACACGCCTGATGTGTCACTTTTTACTATATAAACGTTTTATCCCCATAGTCTGTACTCAGCAGAGTAACTGCTCTTCTCACCACACAATGTCGCAGGGGTATCTTTTAACATAACAGACATCGTTTCTCAGAACAAGTCTGAACGGCTCCGGATAGAGGCACTGTGTGGAAGTCAGAGGCCCCAGTCCTGCGACAAGGTTCTGTCGCTGCACGGAGCGTCTTAGTCCGCAGCAGGCCGGCACTGGCAGGTCTGCTCTCCGCCCTCAGCATGAGTGCGAGCACTCACACTGCTGTGCGACTGTGCGTTCAGCATCTCTCCCGGGCGCCCGCCGTGCTGTCTTAAAATGGAAATGGATCCTACACTCTGGGCCCAGTACTGAGAGCTATGAGGACATGTAGCAAGCCCGACACACTTGGAAAGGACTTGGTGAGACGGCCTGGAAGCTTCTTCCTCCCTCAGCCTCCCCCGACCTGCCAATCTGGAGCCAGGCCTCCTCCCTTTAGGGCCCAGCTCTGTCCCCAGACCGCTCTCGGCTGTCACCTCCTCCTCCAGCCTCCCTGCACCAACTCGGGTGCCCCCTGACTAATTTTTAACCTTACAGAACAAGCCGTAAGTCTCCGGCAGAGGCTGGGTGCACTGATCTGGAGCGGAAAGGTTTATTTATTTACCAGCTCCCCACCGTGTGGGGTTGTGTTGCCCGTGGCAAAGCTGTGCACATCCAGGCAGGAAATGTGCACCCTGCGCACAGCGAGGCTGAGGTCAGGGCCACGGTACTCCCTTCCTGCTGAGTGGTTTTCCGCAGCAGCAGAAAGCTGGAAAGGTACGGTGGCAGCCGGGAGCAGTCAGTCCCTTGAGTCTTCCTGTCCAACCTCTTCCATCCTCTCTGCATCCACACCACGCCCCCCGCATCTCCCCACAGATGAGCTCTCTGAGCGGGGCCACGTCTGCTGCTGCTCCCAGAACTTTAGCCTGGGGGACGCAGGGTCCGCACTCAGCCAGCTCTCTGGAAAGACCTGACTGGACCAGCCCCTCTTCTTGCTTCCATCTCAGGCATCAAACATCTCACCAAGGCCCTCTGCTCCAGGCCAGACACCTCATCTCCAAGGGCGGTCACAGCCATTTGCAAGGCCGGGGATGAGGGAGGGACCCCCTGAATGTACAGGACACTGACCGTGTACGCTGCACATCTGCGTAACCATGGGACAGAGTGGACCGCGCTGGTCACCGGCCTCGGTTAGCAGGGTCTGCACTGAACGCTGACTACGCAGATAGGAGCCGTTCCTTCACACTTAGCCTGAACCCTTCTAGCGATACTACGCACCTCAGGCAGGAAACCATGGACACCATTTCCGGGCACACAGTAAGCAGCTCAGTGCACATTCACTGACTGAATCAAAACAGGAAAAACAACTTTTAGGAAGGCATTTACTCCAGGGAACAAAGAAGTTGCTGAAGTTGGAATTGCTGTCTTTCTTCTAGAATCTTCCACTGACAGTGCTACAGTCGGGGATTATCCAGTCTTTTAAGGTACAAGTGATTTTCATGCTCAATCTTCATAACATCAAAGATTTAATAACCACCAAGAGATTGCTGAGAGGAACTCTTTTCTTTACCCAGGAAGCTCCAGCCAAGACACAAAAAGTGTCTTCCTCAAGGGGACACAGATTTTTCAGCCATTAAAGTTTTAGCTGTTTGTAAAAACTATAAAAAACCTCTGTGGTTCTCAATGACAGACACTGTAAAAACTGTATTATTCAGCGAAGTTCTAACAAGATCCACCACAGGAACAGACTTTAAGCTTTTAATTGCTTTAATTGTATGGAAAGTCTGAATTAAAATGCTTCTCCAGGAATTCTTTTTTCTACACCAACACCTTATAAGGTAAAGAATCCACCAAATAAATAAAAATTCACCCAAAGCCACCTCTGAATGGCCCCAAAGTGCTTGCTGTGAGAAGCAAAGTAACTCCTTTTTAGGGCAACACGACCCAGCTCACAAATCCCACTCTGGCGCCCTGGTCTCCACCTGCAGTGCTGGGAATGTCCTCTGCCTCTTCCAAGCGGATTACTATTATGGGTCTGGCTGCAAAAATCATTCTGTGCATCCAGGACAATTAGAAGAGCAACGGCAACATGGGCTGGTTTCACAGATGCACTGAGTTATCAATAATTAAACATTTTCATATTTTAAAGCACATTTTAGTTTTTCCTTCAACACACATTTACAGCAAAGCAGGGTGTCAGCAGATGTGGCGGGGATGCAGATAAACAAGATGTGAAGCCACTCGGAAGGCCAGGGCTCTGCGTCACAGTGAAGGCAACCCAGCTTGACCTCAGACTCTCCGGCTCAGGTCACTGAAGGCCAAGACACAGTTCTGGCCATCACTGGAGGTCTAGCCGCATGTCAGGCACTGGGTTCCTTGGATTCCTTCAGGGTCAAGTTTATCCTCAGCCTCCAAAGGTCTGGTGACAGCTTCAGGTGCTCCCCGGGCAGTGGCAGGCAGTGGTCGGCCCTGCAAGAGTGAGACTTCACTGCAGTCCAGGGAAGGGAAGTCACAGGAGCCTGGGGTCCTAGGAAGCAGGGCTGGCCCTGGAGCTTGGACAGGGACATTTATCAGAGAGAGGGAAAGATGTCCCCTGATGGACCTCGGGCTTCTATCCTTTAGACTCGGGGACTTGGAAAGTGGGGAAGCAACCGACTAATGTCCTTGCAACAAATCCCCTGAAGTAACCTTGGGTCAGAGGGAAGTGAAGATGCCCGACCAGGGGCAACATCAACATGGGCTCATGGGCAGGTGGCCTCCCAGGTTGCTACCTGGTTGTCCTGGCTAACCTCTGCAGCCCTAAGTTTCCTCTCCCATAAAATAGCGATATCACTATCGTTTGCATCCTTGCGGAAACTCAGAGGAAAGGCAAACCTGCAGGTTCCCATTTAACAAGTGGGCTGCCCCTATCCGGGGGATTCGGGACACAGCCTCCTGGGTGAGAACCAAGGCAACTAAAAGAAGCCAGGAGGTCTCCTCAAGGGTGGCACAGTCTCGCCGAGTGTGGAAAGCTGGGCATGTCGGCTTTGTGAGAAACAAGAGCTGCTGAGAAAGTTTTCACACAATCACTCAGAGGAACCCTCCCGGCTCTGGCCCCCCAGGAATGCAACTCCCCGCTTCAAAGCAGGCCTGAGTGGGGCCCGCACGGCGCAAGCCCCAGGCTGAGACAGATTTCTGGCTCCCACCCTGTGTGTGACTTCGGACACCAGGCAGTCTGCTTAGCCACAAAGGGTGTGGGCACCATAACACAGGAGCAGGCGGAGTAAGAGATGTCCGTTCATGGCACTCAGGATTCGTGCATGATGGCCTCATGGTTTGAAGCCACCTTCCTTACTGTATTTCAGAACTGGGGCTCAGAAGAAGATACTATCGTTTCAACATGAAATATATTTAAATTGCAAAGTGCTGGGTGGATATTGGTGTTGTCTGTGTTGCGTTGAAACTGCCAGCTTGTCAGGGGACCCAGGTACTGCAGTGACTCTGGGACAGAAACGCTTCCCAGGAAGAGAAGCCAGGCTTGTACCTGCATGTCCCTGCTGGCCTCGGCCTCTGGGTGTTCAGCTTCTACAAGACAGGGGGGTGCTACCATGGCCACCAGTGACCACAGGAACAGCCAAGTGAGACCATGTTGCCCAGTGCCTCCCAGTAACCAGCATCACTGTGGCCTGTTTCTACTCTTTGGGTTTCAGTTCCTTCATCTCCAGAATGAGGAAAACATGGTCTCTCCGTGAATTGTTGAGAGGTTTCAATGAGACACTATGTGGCCCAAGTCTGGCCCATTGGGACCACTCAGCAGAGTCATTTCTGTGCTTTGTTTTTCCTTGCTGGTTCTCAGCTCAGAGTCAACAGCTCCAGGCTGTGAGCCTCCAGCAGCCAGTCAGATTCCTCGCTGCTGGGGGTGTTCTAGGGAGGATCTTCTGCCCTCCATCCAGGGAGCTCCAGCACTCACTTTAGACCGGTAGGTCTAAAGGGGGCTGGCTGGCCAGACCTGTCCCTCCTGCTCCCCAAGACTGCACCAGCAGGGAATCAAAACCTGAGCAGCCCTTTCACCCCCAAGCAAGTCGTGGGAATGAATTTTCACTGCATGGAGCCCCTCTTGCATATCCCATACATAATGAATGTGCCCCATTATTCATAAAAAACTGTGCCAGCCACTAGAAGATCTAGATGTTTGGAATCAGAAATCAGATGTATGAGTGGAACTCCATAAATATAGACATCTACTACAAATACAGTAAAAAAACAAAACAAAACAAAACAAAACAAAAAAACCCAACACAGTGGTATATGCCTGTAATCTCAGCTACTTGGGAGGCTGAGGCAGGAGGATTGCATGTTCAAGGGAAGCCTGGGCAACATGTAGAGGCTCTGTCTCAATGAAGGGGAGCGCCCAGTAGGCCTCTGGCAACTTGAAGGGATTCTCATCATTTCCTGAGCTCTCTCCCCCAATGGCCAATAGATTAACATCAGGCACTCTGAGTGGACAGTAAATACAAAGATAATACAAATGATAATAATAATGGCTTCCTGTTTATTGAATAAGTGCTATACACAGCTTACACTCTTCAGAGTGACCTGTATATACTCCTACAAAAGGTCTGTGTCTCCTAAGAGGAGGGTGAGAGAAGGTGAATAATTTGCCAGAGGCCACACAGGAGGTGGGGGGAGGGGAACATCCCTCAGATTAGGTGCCCGGGTCACAGGCAGCTCCAGGGCAGCAGAAGTGCCTGCATCCTCTTTCCCTTTTCCATCTCACACACCCTACAGACAACCACAAGGCCAAGTGGAAGGCAGACCTTGCTTTCCGCAGTGCAGACAGCATGGTGGTAACAGAGCCAGGGATGCCGCCATGGCTCAGGGAATTGCGGATCATCCCTGGGGTACCGGGAGCCCCAAGCAGCCCCTCTAGCAAGCCTGTTCCATAGCCAGGATGCTCCCCTTGTCTGCAAAACTCTTTGGGGTGTTTTCCGGGACAGTCACTCTCCACATCACCATCAGGGTCGTGGCCCCTCCACACCTCTCTCTGTGGGACTTGGAGTCCAGCACAGAAAGGAGGTCCCCTCTCCTTAGTCTGGTCACAGTCACCACTCGTGATCGCCATCACAGCAATCTGGGGACATACTTCTGCTGTGACCTCAGACTACTGGAGCCCACGGCAGCGCAGTCCAGTCAGCTCTGTGTCCTCAGGGCCATCAGCATGACTCACGGGGTGCTGGCCATGCCCTGGCGCTCGCCAGGCATGAGGCCCCTCAGGCTGGCTTCCTGCCCGGTGTCCCTTCAGGAGTTTGGCTGAAGCTGGCCGAGTGCCCGCCCCTCACAACAGGACATCCGGGCCTTGTCTGCTTTCCTGACCAGGCCCTGCCAGGCTCAGCCCTCTGCCTCCAGGGGAACCAGGTTACAGCACCAACCACACCCCACCTCGCCACTCTGCCCAAGAAGACAAAGTCCCCATGGGGCCCCCGAGATGGGAAAGAGGAGATTACAGGGGGCAGAGAGATGAAGAAGAGCTCAGGACCCCCACCAACAGGGGAGGGAGGGCCACGGGTGGGACCCCCCCCCCGCTACATGGCCCCTCTCCGCAGAGCGTGGGCACTGCACAGACCTGGTGTCTGCAGCCGCTGAGCGTCCTGCGCTGTGACCACAGCAGCCCGGTGCGGAGGAAGGCGCAGCTGTGTTCTGCGGCAACAATGCTCACTCAACAGCACACCATGTGCGCGTTCAGCAGAGACAGGAACCTTTTTTTTTTTTAATATCACCAGTGCCATTTATTGAAGCAGTTAAGAGCCTGGTGGAATATAAACTGTGATCACATCTTCAGTATTCAGTTAGTTCAGCATTTTCAACTGACCAAAAGAACTGGATCAATCCAGCTTTCAGCATCATACTTTCCACCTCCTCTGGAAATGCTAGGGATTTAGAAGCAGCATCACCAGGTCAAAGGGGCATCTGATGCTCAGGATGAAATAGCCAGTGACCTCATTCGCAGGAGCTGCCAGCCACTCCCTTAGTGGGAGGATTTCCTCCGTGCCAGGGAAATCACAGGTTTTCTATAGCAGCGAACAGGAAGGTGGGCGCCCGGCCAGCCCAGATTTAACAGTGTGTCCCCAGGGGTCCGGAGAAGGCCACACAAAGTTTGGAGCAAAAATGAACTTGCTTAGGACAGGTGGCTAATCGTCTCGGATACTCAAGTCGCAGCCACTTGACATAGGCTTGCTAAGATGAACAGCACACACTGGCAGGAGTCCCCATTAACGCTATTTTTAAAAATGCCTAGCAATTTAACATTTTTATAAAAATAACTCGGTATTCTTTTACACAAGTGTGAGCCATTTAGGGAGAAACACATGGCAGCTCAGGTCCTCAGTGATCTCATAAACATCCCAATCAAGAGACATTTGCTTTTGAGAAGTGGGTAAAAGCTTAAGTATCAAAGCAAAAACAATATTTTGCCAAGTTTTCCTCCCAAGATCATAATAGCACTTTGAAGATTTGTGTACACAGAGGGAGTTTCTCAGGATCTGGAGGAATCAGGCAGAATCCAAGGTTCCTGACTCAATAACATTTAAGTTTTCTTCAGGGCAGGACTGAAAAGACTGTGCACCCCAAATCAGACCCCAAATCAGATGTATGGCTACGTGCACTTACACTAAGCTGTCTCTTAACATCCACCACATGGGTCTTTGCTATCACTGAAGACCCAGGTGACACCAGACAACTGCATGGGCAGGAACTGAGAGACTCAGGTCGAGAGAGCAGTCAGGCAGATGCAGGGAGGGGTTCTACAGCCACACTGCATAGATGTGGCTCCTCCTACCCGAATCTCAGCGGCCCACTGCCCCGATGCCAGAGTGGTGGTGACCCCAGCCGCCTCCTGCCCGGATCCTGACTCTGCCATGGCGAGGTCGCGGTGTGTTGTCGGTGGGGGCCACTGCTGGGGGCAGAAGGGGACTAACCTGGCCCGTGTCACGCAGCAGAAGGGTGAGGCGCCGGAACCAGGCTCTCCACCAGGGACTCTGGGACTCAGATGGGCCCGTGAGGGTAAGGACACCCAAAATCACAGTGTCTAATGGCATCAGAGCCCACTGGCCCCCTCGCTCGTGGGAAGCTTGGGCCACTGCAAGTCCCACCCTCCTGCCCGGGAAACAGCAGCCCCACCTTTAGTGGAGCCCTGCAAAGCGCTCACCCAGCCTGGAGGTGACCGCATTATTCCATTCAACCCTCTGTCAAATGCTTGCAAAAATTAACCGAGTGCAAATGCAAAAGAACTACCTTGTGCCATATCCTCATCATTCCTTAAAACAAAGGAGAGACTTCCTTAAAATCCAAGCTCACAGCCATTATTTCCTTTTTCTTCTGTTAGCAGCTATGTGACTTGAGGTAAAGAAATTAAATAGGGAAAGTGTTTGAAGCAGATCTCCTCTGCCCAGTCTTGTTTTCTAGCCAGGGGTGCTCTGGAGCCAAGGATTCAGCCCGTGACAATGACACAGAGGCACAGAGAGGCAATCGCTCCCTCCCTGAGGGAGAACAGATAGCCAAGCTTTCATCCTAACCTGAGGTAGAGATTCCGCAAAGCCTGATTGCATTCAATTTCCAAACTGGAGCCAGGAGCTCCGATTCATAAAGAGTCTTCTGTCCTGGGTGCGGAAAAGCCGTTCTCCTGTAACCGAGGGAGAATGGGTGAAGCACCCGGATGGCCCAGGGAAGCAGCACCTGTGGTTTGCTCCATGCTAACTCTGGAGGAGCATGGCTTGGACATCAGAGGACCCATGGTTACCCCGCCCTGCCCAGGAGTCCAAGGCTGAGGCCGAGACGAAGGTGGCTCTGGGATGGAGTCCTCTGCGGTGTGTGAGGGCTGCCGCTCAGGAGAGCTGCAAGGCGGCTCGGTGACAGTCCCCAAGAGCACGGGGAGAGCACAATAACGGGCCTGGGCCCCATTAACTTCCTTCATGGCTAAAGGTGTCTGCATTTCCCACTAGAGCAGGACAAGTTTATTATATTATCTCAGAGCCCCAATTTTCTCAGCATTTAATCCTAAAACACATTTTTTGCGAATATCTAGCAGCTTAAGTATTTGTTGGAATAAAAATGCTATTTTCAAGAAGTTCCAGTCATCAATGGTATTCTACACTTTAGTTATCAGAGGGCCTCTCCGTCCCTTAGAGACACAACTGCGAGTTCTTTTCAGGGCTGCGGTAGCCTGGTGATGGTCTGGCCACACATTTACCAGGGTTTCCATCCCCACGTGGACCCACAGGTGTTCCACTTGGGCGTGGAGCAGAGTTACCCACAAGGACATTTAAACTTTGACCCCATCCTCAGCATGAGAGGGCTTTAATTATCAAAAACTTGGAGTAAAACTTTTTCTAGCCCAATCCGTTGTGCTGTTTTTTAAAACAAAATGCTTCTGAATCATAAAAGTAAGCTTCCTACACGGCTGCTCCTGCCTGTTGGGTTTCTAAAGGACAACCCATGGCTCAGGTTGGCCTTCCCGAGAACCTGGACCTCCTTCTGGGCCCACGGGAGGCCTCCATGGCTCCCTGGAGCACGGGAGCGGCAGAAAGAGGCCAGCGATTACGCAGGCACTGGGAATCGTGTCTTGCAGCATAAATCAGGTGTCTGCATCCCAAGTGGGCTGGCTGCCCACGGAAACACCTGAATATCGTACAGTACCAGGCAGCCGCTCATGGAGGTGACAGAAGTGTGAGACTGCGGGAAAGCTACTCGCTATAAACCTGCCCCTGGTCTGGGCAGCACAGGCATTAAAAAGCCCAAAGTCTGAGGCGTCTGCACATTTCACTGATCTGTGGTGTCCTCTTCCTCGTCTTCTCCTCCCTCCTCTCTTCTTTCTGGATTTCTCAGCATCCACTGAGCATTCCTTGCTCTTGTGCAAAGACATTCCCAGGGTTCCTTGGCCACGGCCCGGCCGGACCCCAGTCCTCTGTGGGAACCGGGGAGGAGCCGCTCCAGCCTGCTGCAGGGAACACGTGGCAAACATGAGAGCTGAACTGGGAACCCGCCCCCACGTGACCTTTGGAGTTTGGTCCCCTTGCTGACCCTCAGAGCTCTGGCTGTGAACTCGGGGACTCGAGTGTGGGACTCACTGCCATCAACGAGGGGTCACGCGGGAGCCGGGCACCACCTGCAGCTTCCTGCGCTCGGCACGGCCTCCCGTCCGTGGGGCGTGACTACTCACGCGGGACAGGAGCGTTTTCACCTGTGCTGTTTCCCGCCTCGCCTCGCCAGCGCTCTTTCGTGCTGCTTTCTCCCAGTCCACTATTTCATCAAAAAGGCTTTAAGGACCCTGCTCTGGTGCAGAAGGGACATGTGCACCGGTGGCGGGACAGTTTCTAGAGCATCATGCAGGACGGTGCTCCAGGCTCAGCCTTGGGCCACAGCCGCACCGTCAAAAGCAGATTTGCGCGGATCCCATGGCCCCGTGAGGAACGCAGCAGCTCGGGGTGAATTATCTGCCCCGCTGAAAAGCATCAGCACAAGCGGGCGCACTTCGTTGCACCTGCTCCTCCCCGGCCTGCCCCTGCCTTCTCACAGAGCCAGCATCCTGGCTTAGAAGGCGTCCACCTAGGGCTGGAACACATGGCGAGGGAGAGGTGCGTGGGTTCTAATCCCGGTCACAGGTCCGCGGCGCACGGTGTGAGAAACACTGCAGGGCGCTGCCCCCAGAACCAGCCCAGCTCTCTGCTCGATCCAGCGCTCCTTCCTCCCGCTCCCTCACCTTGTGGAGCTGCTAAGGAGGAGACTGCTGGGGATCTTGGTTTGCACGAGGGTTCATTCACTTAAGCATCTGAAATTCATTTCCCTGGAGCTTTTGCTACCTTTAAGCTTCCCTCCCTTTCGAGCAGCTGTGAGAAGCCTCCTGATTGTGCCAACCACCCCTGCACAACGGGCCGCTCTCCATGAGGAGCTGCCACAGCCTTGCTGAGTCTCGTAGCTTCAGGCCCTGGTGCTGCCGCGGCAGGGCCGGCTGGGGAGGCGCCTGGGAAACCGAAGCAGGGCCCTTCTGTGGCGTCTGTGACCCAGAAAGCATGAACCTCAAACTTCACAGGGGGCTGCTCCCCGCCTCCGAGCCCTGAGCCGAACCTGCAGGCTCTGATGCCCTGGGCCCCGCAAGGCAAGCCCAGCCTCCCCCCAGCAAAGCCCCCGGGCAGAGGGCGGCGCGGCCTGACCAGCGACAGGGGACTGGCAGGGCTGGAAACAGCCTCACGAAGCCACCGGGTCCCTGCAGAGTCAGCTCCCACACGCACAAGGGGCCCAGCCCAGGCTCCTGATCCTGTGGGTCAGACGTGAGGCCAGAACCGGTTTCCCCTTTTCACCTGCCCGACGGTGGTGCCGGTCTGGAGTCCGTGACCCTGAAGTGTTCGCTTTCCATCACGCAGTGACAGAATGTCATTTCTTGTTTTGTTTGGGTTTGGCTTTGGCGGGGGTGGAGGTGGAACCCAGGGCCCACGCAGAGTTACACTCCCAGTTTTTTAAAAACATTGTTTAAATTCTAAGACAGGGTTTCACTAAGTTGCCCAGGCTGGGCTCCAACTTTCAATCCTCCTGCCTCAGCCTCCAGGAACGCTGGCCTTATAGGTGTGCGGCACCACTCCTGGCTGAGATAATCTAGAGGAAAGGTTATTTTAACTCACGGTTTCAGAGGTTTCAGTCCATAGGCCTGTAGATCAGCGCGGGAGCTCCTGGCTGAGGAAGCTGCTCACCTGCTACCGGCTGTGGGAGGAGCGGGGAGGACAGGCCCTGTGACCTTTGACTCGCACTCGGCCTCACCTTTTAAAGTGTCCACGGCCTCCTGCAGCACCCACCTAGGCTCTGATTCCTCTGATCCTGTAACACAGGAACCTCCGAGACCTGCCAGGTCCAAACCGCACTGCTGTGCCTGTTGCTGGTCTAGATCCTCAGGTCTCCCGACCTCGGCGCAGTTGGTGTGGCAGGCACATTCCTGGCCAGGCAGCCTGTGTTCTGCGTTTTCAGGATGCTCCGCAATGAGCTTCTCCCAAGTAGCTGGCAGGGCCCCGGGGCGTGACAAGCAAGGATCTCTCAGCCTTACTGACCTTGCCTAGAATCCAAACCCCCCCCCCACCAGGCAGCCATCGCTCAGCACAGCTAAACACCAGGCACGGAGGGGCCCAGAGCCTACGGGGCAGGAAACTTACACTCTCCAAGAGTAAATGACCATCTCACAAGCAAGGGCGCAGCTTTCAGCTTCTCATGAGTCACAGCCAGGTGTGGTTGCAGGTCGCTGCAGGTCCAGCATCCTGGGTTCTGACAAGCGTTCATGATCTCCCCGGCTTGGGAATTTGATGACCGTCGCCAGTGCACAGCTGTCCTTGGTTCTAACCTGCAGCTGGCTGGGTGGTGGTCTCATTCCTGAGTGTCCCCGCTGGTGATGCCTTCACCTTGTCTCTGCCACTTGTGACAGAAAGCAATGACCTGCACCACGAGGGAAAGCGAATGTTCCATGCCCAAAGAAGAATTTGTTTTAAAGAAAAACAAATCAACTGGAGCTTAGTGAAGTTTTGCAAATGGAGATCTTTTGACCATGGACCTTCAGTCCACCCAACTTGGAATGCAAATAATGATAAAGCCCCACATCCCGAGCTGTCAGTCATGGTGCACACCTATCACCCACCACTCTGCGGCTGAGGCAGGAGAATCCTAAGTTCAACCTCATCCTGGGCAACTTAGCAAGACCATCTCAACATAAAACTTTAAAATGGGGTGGGGAATGTAGCTCAGTGCATAGGTCCTGGGTTCAATCCCTACTGTAAAGTGGTGGCAGGGGTGGGGGGAGCAACACACAATCCCAACCCCACTCCGGACCTGCGGACTCAACAGCCCCTACCAAGAGTCCAGGTAAGTCCCAGGTGCACGGAGGCGTGGCGAGCAAGGGGCCGGAAGTTACCCATGCTCCCAAGTCTTCAAGGCTCCTACCCTTTCTGGGATTTAAAGGACTTCCATGAAGTCCACCGCCCAAGGGCCATCACATCAGGGTGTCACCCAGGGCCATACATGGGGCTCAAACTCCGGAGCACCCTGGAATCAGCTCTGCCCCAGTCCCAACCTGGCAGCTTCAGGGAGGGCTAAACTGAGTCAAAGCTGGGAACAGTGAGCTTCCCTCCCAGCCCTGGGGGAGGGTTAGCCAGGGTCCCCCAGAAGGGAAGACGAGCTTGTATTTACCCTAGAGGTGAGGGTCCCGTCACTGCTACGGCTGATTATGGAGAAAGAAAGGCACCGTGAGGAAATTCTAGCCTTGCCCGATTTCTTTAACTTTCTTTATAAAATTTTTAAATTAAATCAGGAAACATTATTGGACTGTGAGTAGACATTATAAATTTTAACAAAATGACTAGTACTTTTCACTTATAGTGCATATATATTGAAATATTTGCTTATAACTTATCCTGCCTTCCCATAAAGGAATCTGAAGCAAATGTTGACAGTGAAATGACAAAACATAACTAAAGCAGCTTGCTAAGGAAGGCATAACAGAGCAGTGTTGTCTTCCCGTGAATGGTAATGAACGTGTATCGTGTTTTATAGCCAAAAAGTATGTCAATGTAGGCAACACCTTTTTCCTAGCCATTAATGCAGATAATGATCATGCCCCTAGTTTTTTAAGCAGCAGAGTGTGTTTTACCCTAGTTGCCTGTGGGAAACATCAGTGAACTACCCCGTGCCCTTCCCAGTTGCAACACACGAGAAACAAAGACCTGATATTGTCCACAGTGTTTTATTTACAAACAATTGTTTGTATTCGGCCATATGGAAAACCACTAACATTTTTCACCTTAGAAAACATTAAATAATAAACAAGATGTTATACAGTACTTTGGATAACTTCTTCCATCAGTTTAGTGCAATGTTTTATTGGCACCTAAAAGTCAAATTTTCAATGATTTTCATCTTCAACTGTGCAGTCATATGACCCAAAAGGAAACAAATCATTAAAAATGCACCAAAGACCGTATTTTCTGGACTTTACACAAAGGCTGAATGATGTATATTCCCCTCCAGCCCTGCCTCTACCAAGTTAAACTACTAAGACTGGCTCTTGGGCTCTTGGGCCTATTGTTAAATGACATTTCCGTTTGTGAACCTGGAAAGATGTTGAGTGTGATGCTCTTACTGCCCAGGTTAACCTGTCACATGTGAAGCAGATCAGCACCTCTTTGCACCCAACGAAAACCTCTCTGACCTGTGCTCCTTGATTGGATCTCTCTAAAAACCTGGAACCTATTGAAATCTACTGAGCAAATGAGAGGCGTATACCTTTACCAGGAAAGAACTCCTCAACACCACATTAGGACATTACTGCATTACAACCACACCTGTCCACCACAACTCCTTTCAGAATAAATGGTTTGGGGAGTTTTTCCCTTTTGCATCTGTCTGTTTTGATCCTGCCACATTTGCCACAGAAGGAGAGATGTTTGAGTGAACTCAGCACCTTCTTCGGCCCCCTCTCCACTAGGAGGTCAGATAGGAAGGGCTGAACAATGGCTCTGTCTGAATCACCAAGCTCATACATATGAGTAGCAGGATCAAAACATCTTCTGGGAGATGCTGTAATCCACTGCTTTCTCCTAAGGGAAGCCTGTCTTACACAGGTGAAGTTCTCTCTAGTTCTGAGAGCAGGACATAGGGAGAGTAAGACCTTGATTTTCACACTTCTTTCTTGTAAAGGACTCTAAGTTAACAAGTGTCCCTGCCAGTAATCACTCCCTCGCACTCCTTCCTGGGCCCACACCCTCTTTGTCTATTCTGAGTGCCCACAGGGGACAGGTGTTCACCATCTTCTCCATGCCACCCCTCATACACCTGACAGCGGCCAATGGTTGGCCCCTTAGTCTTCTCCAGGTGAAACCATCCCAGACCCTCTAATTTCCCATCGTAGACCCTTTTTTCCTCACCCCTTCAATCATCTTTGTGATTCCTGGCAAAAGCAGAAATACTCTGATCACTCCATCAGACGTGAAGCAAACCCTCAGGAATAAGGCTGCCTTTCAGAAGTTAATTTTTTTAACGTAAAGGTAAGAAATGCAGGAAGAAGACGGTTGGGGGTTGGTGGGTGACAGAATTCCCATGGGGCCCTCTTCCTGAGGTGCAAGAGTCCAACACGCAGCCAGTGTCTCAGCTCCAGGACCAGAAGCAGGAGCTACACCTCCCGAGATGTGTCGGCTGGGTGTGACACCAGTACCAGGGGAGCCTCCTCACACTTCCTCCCCACTTCCTGCTAGAAACAGGGCTCCACCCCCCCAACAGCCAGGGCTTTTACAAAGCTTCTCGGGATGGCCAAAGAGAGCCATGTTCCATGACAGAAAAATCTGTCGACAGTGAGTAGGGTTTTCTATATCAACTGCAGTTTCTTGTCACCCTAAACGGATCATTATCCTTGGTAGAGATCCAATTCAAAACTATTAGAAAAATTCCATCACTCCACCACAGCCTGGCACCTCTGCCATTTTTCTCTCACTGCCAGTGGAAGGTCACCACGCTGGATGACATTTTGCCATTTTTTTTTTAAACTCCAGAGATCACAAGCTGCATTTTACTTTGCAACTAGAGTCTGTAAATACTAGGAACATGTAAATATTTAATACCAATAGCACATTTATACAGAACACAGCACTGCTAACAAGGAATATACCATGCCCACTCTACATAGTTGTCTTTATAAGAAAAATACAGGTAATAAGAATAAATGCATCTCGGTATGTTATACACCCTTGTTTATAAAGTGAGTGGCAGTAAAAGTCAGAGTTCAGGACGGGCCAGAACGAACTTCGTGGAGAGGGGAAACAAACAGGCACACTGCACATCATAGCTTAAGGGAAGTCAACACCACACACAGCATGACACTGGACAGAGAGCGGAATGGCCGTTTGCACAGAGTTCTGAAGGTTCCTCCCGGCGTCTGATACAAGCAGCGTTTTGTAACCAGGATGAAGGATGGTGCAGGTCACACACGTGCAAGGCCTCCCTGCATGGGCCACGGGCATGAAGGCAACACCCACAATGGCTTCGATGCGTCTGCACTCACCCTTGTCCTGCAGGGTGTGTGTGGGAGTCACTGCTCCCTGGGACTGCACAACAGCGAGCCAGTGAGACCTGGGTCAGCACCTGGACCCCTGCTGGCCCACTGGCTCTTCTCTCAGGCCTGGGAGGAGGGAGGAGAGGAGAGAAGGTAAGGACTGGAAAGAGAAGAGGGAGCAGCAGGGGAGCCACGGCCAGCTGTGGGTCGCTAGCGCTCTTCGGAGCAGGGGCCTCTTCTCAAGCTCACGTCGTCCAGCCCGATCTCCCCGGGATGGCCACGCCGCCTTTCACCCTTGAAGATGACCTAGGAGAAAATGCACAACCAGTCAGTCCATCTCTGCCCCTTTCTGTGCCCTTTTCAGTAGGAGAATACAACCTTCCCCTGAATCAAACACAAAACCAGGCTCCAGGTGGACACATGTGTGAGGTCACGGCCACGTCACCTGAGGCTGGTTCCCCACCTGAAACGGAAGTCATCGGGAAGTTGTCCTTCAGGCTCCATGACTCAGACTGGGTGACTCCTTAAAGAGCCACTTGGACTACAGACCACTCACCCCAGGAAGGCTCAGAAAACAGACACTGGGCAACAACAGCCAAGGTGAGAAGAAGGAAAAGCGTAGGAAGAGTGTGACGGAACAGAAGGGCCAGACACTGAGCCAAAGAGCCAGACGCTCCTAATAGCATGCAGCCTTCGGAGGTGCTCCTCAGCTCCTCAGCTCCTCAGCTCCTCAGCTCCTCCGACCCGGACGGGCCGAGCTGCACAGGACAGAGCGAATACCTACACCACCCGCACAGTGGGTGGCTTTGCCTGAGTGAGCGCCACTTTCGCTACTCTTGTATTTTATCTTCTGCGGAACAACCGTGTTCCTTTTAAAACATTAAATTACTCTGGGGATTTTTTCTTTTTGGTCCAAGTAATATAAATATTAAGAAACAATTTAAAGTGCAAAGAGTCAAACAAACACAAGTATGCTGATAACAGCCGTATTAACGGAGTCTGTCTTTTCTTCTACAGCAGTTTGGATACATGCTGTCTCTTTCTAGCAAAACTTTCACAAGCGTCAACATAAAGATGGTACTTTTCCAAACACACAGGTTACTTTGGTGGGATGTCAGGGATCGTGTCCTTGTTATCACGACCGTGTCATTTAAAACAGACTTCATATACCCCACCAAAGCTTTGTCTGAAGACAGCGGTACTTTCCAATTGCACCTTTGGGTTCCCACCAAGACTGCTGGCCTGGGACCTCTGAGACGGGGGGAATGAACTTCAAAGAAACATTTGCAAGGAAAATAAAGAACCTCTTCCACGGTAATTTATGACAGTAAAATCGGGGTTTGAGGAACTGAGGGAAAAGGAAAAGGAGGCACAATTCAGCTGTCACCCCAGCCCCCGGGTTCCCGTCAGCTCTCAGCTTCTCCACTCACGCTCTTGATGTCGGCGCCCCGCAGGGTGATCTGCGTGTGCCTCCAGCCTCGGCCGCTGTCTCTGCCCCACAGCGCTGCCCCGGGGCCACCGTGTCTCCTCACGGACACCTGGAGCGTGCCCGAGTGCAGCCCGGTCACCTTGTGCCTAAAAGACAGACACACGTGCCCCGAGTGCAGGAGGTGGCCCAGTGGCAGCACCAGGCGTGCGGCTCTTCCCTCGGGGGCCTTGGCCGCCACGGTCAGGTACTGCCCACCTGCAACAGGAAGAGCAGGGCTGTGTGAGGGCCTCGGGCAGCAGGGCCAGCCGCCTCGCTCTGAGCTTTCACGAGCTCATCCCTGGAATGGCCACCAGCGGAGAGTTCTGGACTTTGAAGGGGGGAACAGGTCTCATTTGTCCAGCAGTCTGAAGTTCTCTGATGTCTACAAACGTCATTCGTGGAGAACAGAAGTCATGTCAAAGACACAGGATAATTAGCAATCCAAGTGCTATCAATGCTTCAGTGGAATACAGCCAGACATACATAGTCCTACACACATTACACACACACACACACACACACACACACATCTCTGGCTGTGTCGTTCATACCCACCACCACCCGGGTAGTTTGGTAAAACTGACCCGGTGCTACATTTCCTGGGAGAAAGCTCTATGCAACAAAGCACGCGGGCATTTACTGAGCTTTGCCTGCTCATCCTCTCCTCTTCCTACTCTAAAGCAAAAGGATCTTCTGGAAACAGCACTGTTTACACCGTCCACACTGGTCAACCCTAAGCCCAGGGAGACTCAGGCCTCTGCAAACCCTCTGCCTCTTCTGGGGGCAGTGACTGTACTGGCGGAAAGGTGAATCTGTAACGCCACCTACCTCCTACGTCCACCTATTTTACGCCAGTGTATGTAAGTGGACACACAATATTAACCTTGCACTTGACACAGAACCTCTGGTGCCGTCCTTTGTCTCCTACAAAGCCGCTTCCCTCCATGGTTAAGAGAATTGCAATTAAAAAAGAAGTTGAAGCAGCCGTGTAGCAGGCGTGCTGCTTCTGAAGAGAAAGTTACACGCGGTATTTGAAACTCCATCTGGGTTCAAATGACCCTCCCTCAGGCGCTTTTATCTTTGCCAACTGAAAAGGGCACTCTATGTTTGGACACTGCTCTGCCCACAAGGAAAACACGGTTGGAACCCAGGAGACTGCGAATGACTTGCAGTCAGAACTGAACTTTCCGGATCTGGAAAGACCACAGTTCCAGGGAAGGGGACACATATGTGGATAGATAAGGGTCCAGCCTTGTCTGCTGAAAAAGGATAGCCTCGGGGCTGCGGCATCACCCTGCAGCACATTACCCCATCTGTCTGCAGTTTCCACTCCGTGAGGGATGGTACTGATTTTATTTCTCATGGTGAAGTTCAGGACTGACTGTGAAAAAAACCTCCTAGCACCAAGAAGGACAGTTACCAAACACACTCATTCTGTAGTTGCTGTTCAAGGTTGTAAATCTATTGATTTGAGGGTTTTCTTTAGCATATAAAAATATTTGCAAATCTAGGTCTTGTATAAGAAGTACACACCAGTAAATGAATCATAACTGGAAATGCAAACATTGTATATTCCTTCACAAATGGCACCATATGGATAGAAATAAGTAAAAAGTTTTTTAATTAGAATAATTGCTAGAAACTATTTATTAAATTCCTTATATTCTTCTCCGGCCTTCACACACTCCAAGGAAACCTCTAACTTCCACCTGAATGTCCTAGAAGAAAAGCAGGCACAAAATGATAACCTTCGCTGGTCCCTTCCCATTGGTGTAAGGCCGTAACTCCCCAACATCTTCTAAAAGTAGACTGTGCAGCTGCTTGCTGAATACGTCATGCATTCCCCACGTTCCCCAAACTCCCCGCCCTTTGGTTCCCTTCCTTTTCGCTAAGCTAACAACCTGCTCACTGAATCCGTGGGATTCCCAGGGCCCTCCAGAGGCTCTCACAGCTGCAGCTGCGTTGGAGGTTTTCTAACCAGTGCTCACGGGCTGGACCCCTTTCTCTCCACCTGCACAAACGTCTCTCCCAAGAGGGAGCCCCCCTCCCACAGCGCCTGCTCTCTTTTTAAACAGCTGTACTGGAAGCTGAGAGGGACCCTGTCTGTCTCTGTCGCTCTCAAGCATCCGTGCCCTGGTGGTCACAGAGGACACCTCCAACCCTGGGTCAGTTATTGGGGAAGAAGCCCAGCCCCATTCCTCCCCCAGGCTGAACTTTCTAGTTTCTTCAACTGTTTTTCACAGACTTAAGACATCCCTCTCCGCGGGTCACTCCGTCATGAGCAATGTAAATTAACTCTATTCTTAGACCAGAAAAATGTTGCCTCAGTCACTTAACCACAGCAGATTTTCCGTTCTGGAAAAGTAACAACTTTTTTATGGAAATTGGCTATTTTTTGAAAGTAATGTCACAGGGTTAAGTCATACTGATATCACTGTCCAGCAAAACTCTGAAGTCTCTCACACCGTGCTGAGTCACATCTTCTGGTCCCAAGCTGCCAGGCTGGCCTCTAGGCTGTGAAGCACACTGTGAATTTACCCCCAGTAGATTCTACTCTCTTCACTGGTACCACTAAGTCCGCCGGCTCTGTGCTGGTTGTATCCACACAAGCACTTTTCAGCTTTGAGTCAGCCACAGTTAGGTCAGCTGTCTTCAGTATCGAAGTTCAGTACACAATTAATCCAAGTCGTTGGTAAAAACTTGGCCAACCCTTGGAAAGCGGCCTCCGGGCGCTGGAATCAATCATCGGGAATCCTCCAACTGCCCACAAAGCTGCTGCTTCCTCTCCGTTCTGTGACAGCACAGCCCAAAGACTATTCCCAGCATGCTTTGCGCATGCTGCCCAAGTTCGCCACCGCTGAGCCGCACCCCAGCCCCTCCCTGTACTGTTCCAACTTTCATTCCTCTTCACATTTTCCTACCACAGGGCGAGGGGAATGGCGGGTCACAAATTTACACACTGACAAATATGATAAGTTAAAGAATGAATGTTGAGAAGTAGTAAGTTGGTTCTAAAATATGCTGTTTAAATTCTAAAACTCCTTTTAGTCGATTTTACAGAGACTGTCTTCAAACAGAGTGTCTACACAGAGGTGCCATGAGCTCTGAGCATAGCAAGAAGTACCAAAAAGTACTTCTAAAGGAATTCATCAGGACCACACACGTTATTCAGAGTCCTGTCGCACATGGTAGCTGGAGACCTTTCCTCCTCTCATAAGACATGGTTGGTGGTCAGTGCTGTCATTGCCCGTGACGGAGGTCAGACAGTGGGCCAGCAAAGAAGCCAGGGCAGTAGGACACATAAGAAACCGACCTGGGCTTTGGCATCTCCCTAGTGAAATAAAGACAGCATCACCCGCTCCTCGGGGTGGATGAGAATGAAAGTACCCAGCTGAGCAATTAGCAGGGGCCTTAGTTAGGATTAAAGGTATTCTGATTGTCTTGTTCACACCCTTGTGACAGTAACGACCTTGTCCTGACCAGAGCTGACTCTCAACGCGGGAGGGAGTGATGCATGAGTGTTTTGTGTATGGCCTACGTGGTTTCATAACTACAAGAAACACTGTAATTTCTTGAATATTCATAGTTTTAAAGGCTTAACCCAACTTTTTATTTTAAAATACTTGTTATAATTCAGTCTTAGGGAATTAATAAATACGTTTTGAATTAATTTTTCAATTTATTATTAAGTTTATTGGCACGTTGTAGGACTACACTCTGATCACATTCATCATGGGGAATTTGTACCTGTACATGATATATCTTGGTTCTTATTTTTCCCATTCCCCTTTCCTCCCCTCAATCCTTCCATTCCTCCCTATTTACGAAAGCTTTTTTCTACTTTTTCCTTCTTCTCTCATCTTTTCTTTTCCTTTTTCCCTTTTCCCTACCCCACCCCCAGTCTCCTTCCTCTTTCAACATAATCTTAAATGGAGTACTACTCAGTCATAAAGATAAACTAGAGACATTTACAGCTAAATGGATGTACCTTGAGACCATACTCAAGTGAAATAAGTAAGACAGACGTGTAAATGCCAAATTGTTTCTCTAGAGTGAGAAACTGAAAGTATAAATGAGGAACAAAATGTATAATAGATAATGTGAAATAGGATGAATTAATTTTTTAACATCTCTCTACTTGTGCACTCTGGGCCAGCAGCGAGGTATCCCTGGGGGTGCTGTTGGAAATGCACCAAACTCAGCACTTTTGGGGCCCCAAGCCATGTGCCCCCCATGGTGGGGAGCAGCTGTCACAAACCACAGCTCCCTGAGCTCACCTCCATGTGCCCCAGCACAGTTTACAGACCAGATACAGTAGCTAAGAACTGGGCTTCTGACATAAGTGAAACTTGTCTTTACAGCTTGTATCTTTTATTCTGAAAATCTAATTAGGAGTACAAAAATAAAAGAAAGAAGAAACCAAACATCCCTCCATTAAATTGGCCTAACTCATAAAAGATTTAATTACTGAGGGGAGGGAAAAAATAACAATACATAGCTTTGCTTCCTGAAACTAGAAGACAAACATAAATACTGAGAGTCAGTCTAATGGGAATCGTGCAGGTTAAAGTTCTGTCAGTTTTCCAAGGGATTATGTCCACATGCACCTCTCCAAGAACCCAATCTCTTTAATAAGTGGTGGTAATTTGCAACTATTTCGTCCAGCATCAGACTCCCAACTGAGCACTTCTGCAGAGAGAGAATACCACGTTGCAGGTCTCCAATGCCTCCCCTACTGCCCCTCAAATGTTAAAAAAAAAAAAATTAGAGGACAACTGAGACAACAACCAAGAAGGACAGTGACCCCAGCCCATTTGCCCCTACATTACTTCTTTGGTTCCTGGAGACCAGGCATTACAGAAACACAAACAACTTGAAAATTACACACTGGAATGAGTGCACACACGATTCACCAAGCTTTACGAGAGAAATTAGCTGGCCTTAGAATTTACTCTCTGTCTTCCATCAGGTCACTGCCTGGTATCTAACAGACTTGGCTCCCATGAGGAACGCGGGACATGAATCCCAGGCGGTCTTTCCCAGCCCTCATGAAGTAAGCATGGAGAACAGCCAAGGTGCCCTCGGCCAGCAGAGAGGACCCAACCCAGTGTGTGGGGCAGGACTGGAGGAAGCGGTTCCTACCTGCTGGGTCCCAGGCCGGTTCCCAGTGCGAGTCACTGTCCTTCTCCCTGATCCATCCACAGAGGCCATGGTCAAAGTTGCAGCTGTGCACGAGGACACCTGTAAGGAAGGGACAAAGGAGGAGATGGCAGATGTGACAAGTGACCTGCAACCCATGAGCATCAGTGTCACCTCCCGCCCACACCCAATGTCCCACAGCCAACTTCCAAGAGGAAATCCACCACTTTTTCTCAGTACAGCCCTGAGCTCAGCTGGGTCACCCATCATCACTTATAAAATGTGGCTTCCTGATCACAATTCAGACAGCACCATGTTGTTAAGCGGAAGTGATGATTCATGACTATTTTGGCTCAACTGATTTAACTGAGTTGTAAAACACACAAAAAAGAAGCTGATGCATCATTTCCCCAGTGGGGCTGAAAATTCTAAAGTTTAAAAAAGTCATTTCAATGAAATGGAAAAACAACAGAAGGTCACAACTGTGCCCACCTGGGTCGTCCTTCGCCTGGTCATCTGCGCTGACTCCTCTCTCTATCTCAAATATCTCAAACAGGTCGTTCGAAGGCTGCCGTGGAACTGCAAGAGAGGGTTCAGTGCTGACAGGAGCCTTGCCCTCCATTCGTCTGGGACCCCCGATCTTTACGTTCCACAATAAGCCTCACCAAGCGCATACTGCAGTGATTCACGCTGTAACACCGATCTGAGTATAATCTACAAAAATAATTTCCAAAAGTTTCTAAAATTCAACATAAAGCTAAGTTCAAGGCTTTCATCTGGAAAATACCTTTTAAAATAGCTTCTGATGTCTGCCAAGATAATAATCTTCACGAATTCTAACTGCACCTCTCTGGAAGCTGCGAGAACCAGGAAGGCCTCTAGTTGCAGCGAGGCCTTACCTAGTCTCCTCCTGCCCGTCCAACTCCGCACAGGCGACCAGAGCTCTTCCCTGATGCCCACTCCTGCTGATGAACCTGCCGAGCTCCACCTGCCCTCCAGTCGCAGTGCACGCCCAGTCCTGAGCGATGAGCGCTTTCTGGCCCAGGCAGAGTTAACTCTTCCCCCGGCTCCCACAGCAGCGCTCACGCTTGTCTGGCCCTCCGCGGGCCTCTGACGGCCTGGACAGCATCAAATGCAGCTTACGCGGGTACTTTCGGGGCACGCCCGGTGTAGGGCGCTCAGTGCAGGCTCACTAGGGAAATGCAGACTAGGCCGAGAGCCTCGTCTCCTGCTCCTCAGAGACACCGGGGGGGATGGAGCCAGAGAACCCACTCACAGAAGTCGCTTATGCAGCCATTCACCGAGGCACGTGTGACTCCCGCCCTCATGCCCAGCACCAGGGAGACGGGTGAGCGCAGCAGGTGAGGCCACCGGAGAGGCCCTGGTGCAGTCTAAATTTTGGGGGAAGCAGGCGGCACGCATGGGGGCGATGAACATCGGAGAAACGGACTCAGAGGAGGGCTGCGAGGGAAAATGCCCGGAGACGTCAGGACCTGGGCTGTGTCTGGGAAGCTGCAGGGGGAGAGGAATTCCTGGCCGCAGCCTGGGTGCTCCCTCCGAGGAGCAGGACTCCAGCCCATTCCCTCCATCAGGCAGGGATGAGCGAGGCGGGCAGCCCAGAGCAGGCGCCAGTCCGAGGGCTCCTTGTCAGTGCTGCGTCTGTTATTCTTAGCAGGAACTTAAATAACTGACACTGTCATATTTGCACGAACAGTTTTTAGCTCACAATTTCTGGATTCCTTTTCCTTTTTGTCTCAAAAGTGAGAGCAGGGAAGCCCGACCCCAACCCGGGTTCCCGCGGACAAGCCTCCCGCCCTCTTTTATGACTGACAGCACTGACACCCAATCACAGCTCTTCGGTCCTCATGAGGCTTGAGGGGGTGACACCTCTTTCCTTTCCTTGCAATATTAAAAAATCTTAGGGCCGGGGATTTAGCCCAGTGGTTTGGAGGCCTGCCTTGCAAGCACAAGGACCCGAGTTCAATCCCCGGTACCAAAAAAAAAATCTTAAGCATTCTTCGTTCCTTCTGACATAAGGTTATAAAAACAGAACAGTCGTGCTCTTGACCCTGTCTATACCGTAACTCATCTCAGAAGAGGAATCGCACAGGACTCTGTTCAGGGCCCTGTGACACTTTGCAGGCCCTCCCACCCCACCCGCGGAGGACCTTCGTGCAGAGCAGGCCTGCTGCAGGTGCGGACAGGGATGGCGCACGCAGGTGAACCGGCACAGGCGGTCCAGAGGCCCCCGGCGACCACCACCGCAAGGGGAAGAGTATGGTACCATTTTGGAGAATGAAAAGGGATTCCGGAAATGCTAACAACCCGATGCCCCCACGACCCGTCCAGCCGCCCCATTGCCGCCCCTCGTTCACAGAATCAGTCACGAGGCCGAGCGCCACCTGGGATGGCCAGCAGGGAACTCACTCGTGCTTCTGCATCTGTACTCGAGAGGTGAAGACGGACAGTGTTCGTTCTAAGATGGTTGGCATACTACCCAAGCCAGTTCTGGTGTTTGCTGGACTAAACAATGAAAGATAATGCTGCTTAAATTCCTTGTATGCTCATGGGTTTGGTCCATGGAAGGGAAAGGTGTATGTGTCACCTTCTTATATTCCCAAGGCTCTTTCTGGGGGACAGAACTGGAGACCCCAGACCAGAGGTGGAACGAACCCTCCCCACTCCCTCCTGTTCCCGCTCCAGATGCAGAGCATAAGCAAGAGAGAGGGAAATAAAAAGCTTGGCACTGAGCTCCTGCAATTTTCCTCACCACATTAGAGAGAGTTCTTCACCATCTACCATTACTGGCAATGAGAAACGGGCTGCTGGTTACAGAAGCAGGACTGTGCTCGCCAACATTCCCGTCGCACAGGAAGCATCTATAGAGCTCAAAAGAGCAGAACTGCTGGGAGAAATTAAATCTCTGCTGAAAGGCAGAACACAGTCGCGGCCACTCAGCAGTGAGGCCACTCTGTGCCACAGCTCCTTCTCTTTCCTGTACCATGTGCACGTTTTATAAAGAATCAGAACAGCTCTGCGGCGTGGCCTGGAGAAGTCCTGGGAGAGCTGAACAGCTAAGTGATGACGGCTGTTCTCCAAGCACGGCCAGCTCTTCGCTACAGAGAGAACATCTCACAGGTTCATCCTGATTCCTCTGCAAAAGCAGAGGGCACGCTTGGCCCTCAGTGTCCCGGGCACAGCTGGGCACCTGTACCCCGGCGTCAGGCAGGCTCTCCTGGACGGGGGCCTGCGCTGAGCGCAGCCCAAACAGCCCCTGGGGGTGGGGAGCAGACACCACCTCCCCTAGAGGACAGAGCGACGTCCACCGAAAGGATGGAAGGACACTTCCACTGCTTTCCATCAGACCCCTCACCCCAGCTCCCTGTTGGGACAGACTCCTCTCTGCAAAGGCCCCCTTTCATTACCGCTGTACTAAAAGAGTTGCAGTCTTTATTTCAAACATCACAACTGTTTCCCTTGGCCCTGTAGATACCTAGACGAACACAGCATCCCAATTATGCAGAAATAAGCAAAGTAGCAAACATCTGTTTTCATTTTTTTCTGCTCACACAATAGCTCACATTTGCAAATTGTTTCAGAAAGATCTGGTTGGCCAGAAACAACAGTCAAGTTACAATGAACTATAAAAATGCATCAGAAAACACACACCCAGAACTAGAAGATAACATAAAGCCATTGTTTAAGATTAATTAGGAAGCGCTATCATTATTATAGGAACGAACCCAACACCAATAGCAGTAGTAACTGAGCGTGCACTGAGTTCTGACACGCCAAACACTATGGGGAGTTTGATGTGGACTTTCTCATTGAATCCGCTCAGCTTTCCTCCAAGGTACACATATTATCATCCCTGATTTGTAGGAAATTTTAGTAACATATCCAAGTCATAAATGGCTAGGACTACAATAGTTTTCATTATACTTCTAAAGATAAATGTAACTTCATTTTTTTCTAAAAAAAGTCTAATTTCTGACTTCGGTCATATTCACCAAGAACTCAATTTATACTTTCTGGAGAGAAGTATTTTTTTCTTTACCAACCACCACAGAATCCAATTAAAATATAAATCAAAAATCATGAAAACTTTCAGAATTCACAGCACCACAGCCTGACCTGTAAGCAGCAACAACTTGCTAGGTTCAAGTCCGGAACAGAAATTCAATCTGCAGGGAGAGGGCTGTTTACCAGAGAACAAACTAGTTGCAAGACCTTTTCACCCCACAGCAGAAACAATCTTTTCACTCATCAGCACACAGAATCTGGAAGAGAAACCATCACATCTCCACCACTAACAACTGCGGGATCAAAGCAGCCACAGGCTGCGAGACCACAGAAGGTAAGAAGGGGACCTCAGGACAGCAGCGGGAGTGCAGCTACCAGCAGAGATGAAAGCGGTTTTCTTCCTGCTCCCAGCACTGAGAATTTCCACACATTCTCCTGTCTGCTTCTCTGGTGCAGCCTCTCCTAAGCATCTAATCCATCCTGCGTCCCAGTCCCGCCTCTCCGACACCTTTTCTCTCCATGGTATGAGGCAGGTGAGCACATGCCCAGCACGAGCACAGCAGGCTAAACCTCCTACATCTGGTTAGTTCTGTAGCTAAGACTCAGTTCTGCTGGGTGGAGCCTCCGTTACAGTTATAGTCCTGTGGCCCAGGTGTGGTCTGCAGACCTGGGGCAGCACCTGTGAACTTGTTAGAAAGGCAGGATTGGAGATCCTCCCCAAGACCTGCTGGGTCAGCCGCGTGAGTCGGGCACACAGTCAGATGACAAGAACTTTCCTCAGAACGTCCTAGGGAGTTCATCCGCTGTGGGGTTAGAGCAAACATCTGAAATCAGCGCCTCCTCTGGTCATGCTGGGCCAAATCAGCTTCTGACAACATTTTGGAGGGAATCTGCTTGCTGGCCCAAGCAGTGTTATATTCCTTGTAATAATCTGAGTCTTCTGCTAAAACTGGACATTCTGGAAGACTTGAGTATAAAGAAAAATTTGAAAAGTCAAAAGTAGAAGTTAATAAAACATTTAATGAAGTTTTAAAAGCCAGTGAATGCAAACTAAATTGACATGATTAAGAATCAGAGTCCCGTGGGTTTTTGTTTTTGTTTTGTTTTGTTTTTGCTTTGCTTTAACACACACAACTCAGTCTTGTTGGGAGACCAGGAGTCTGCACCTCTGACCCCTCTCCGAGGAGTCACTGCTACAACAAACTGCTGTGATCTACGATGAGGGAATGAGACAAGATGACAACATCACCCAGAATAGAGTGAAAAAAAAAATATATATATATATCCAGGGCCACTATTCTTGTCTTTTTTCTTCTAGACTTATAAGCATCCACATACATTGAGATATGTATTTTATGTCTAATTGGGGTCAGATGGTATATGCAGTTTTGTATCTTTTTTTCATTTAGCATTTTTAACACATGGGTATTTTCCCGTTACTAAATATTTCCTAGAAGACATAGTTGATATGAGTCATAAATTTTTATTTATTATATTGCTAAAGCAGAATGCATTCTCTCTGAGTTTCTTATATTCTGGGTGTGCATGAGGTTTTCCTTTTTTCCCCTTTTTTTAGTTTTAATTCTTTGCTCTGAGATAGCTCCTACCCACTTCCTTTGATGCTAGACTTTTGTTTCATGGTCTTCACCTTTGTAATGATTGCCCACAGTGTACCCCTATATTTCACATGAGCACCCCATGACTAAATCTGCCTTGCTGCTTTTAGTCTGACCAGCACTGTCCTGTCCTCCCTGAACCCCATCACTCCCTCCAAATGATTCTGGAACCTCCAGAGCTCATCAGGGGGCAGCCCCAGGCCCATCCTCCTGGCTCAGCCCAGCCTGATCTGAAGCTGACTGCAACAAACTATAATCCAAAGCACGAACTAATCTCACAATAAAATCCTGTTGGGAAATGATGCATCTTATATTAATTAAGCATCTCCTAAAGACGTACAGTTTCAAGGCATATTAACCTAAAATGCAGAGGGCTCCTCCAATGAGATTTACTTTTAAAACTTCACCAGAGGTGGAGAAAATATTCAATGAAGAAATGATGATGAACTGAGTGTTCTTTTGTGTTTTCTGTGGATAGATACTAATTGTTTTGCTGAAATAAAAACACAGGACTCCTCCCTGATTGGAATATACACTATCTCCAAAGACCACAGGTATTTTCTCAGGCGCTGACCTCACCCAGCAGCACCGTGGGTCTAGAGTGAGGGATTTGCTTCCTGGCGGCCTTGCCAAAGGCAGCGGTGCTAGCGGTGGCCAGCACATGTCCTGGACCAGGACCAAGGGACCCTCTCCAGGGCATCTTCAGCACCACTTTCCCCATTGTACTCCCTCGGGCTTCAATGCTACTTGTAGTTCACAGGCAGGCAGGAATGGAAAGGAATAATGGAAAGACAGACTTTTTTTTTTTGGTATGGGGATCGAACTTAGGACCTTGTACTTGCAAGGCAGGTAGGCAAGTGGCTGCACCACTGAGCTAAATCCCTGGCCCAAGAAAGCTTTTTAAAAATGAGACAGTATTAAAATGAATACTCAGAAAGATGCTATCCCCATTAGAATGTCTTTTCACCTTAATCACCAAATTTTCTTCACTCCTAAGGCAGCAGAGTAACGTGATTGTCATATTTAGTTAAGCCATGAATTAAAAAGCACATTAAAGGATCACTAAGAGATGGAAAAACAGACAAGCAAAGGACAAAGAGAAAGAAAGATGAAATTACAAAGTATGAACTTCAAAAAATAGATATGTACCGATAAAATGTATATTTTAGAGTTACCATGTAATTTCCCTAAAAATATATGGATTACCCAAAACACACAGCCACCACAGAATTAAAACTCCATCTCTCTTTAAATGAACAGTGACCTAAGGGAAAAAAGTTTAGTTGAAAGTCACATACCTGGGAAAAGCAGTCCAACTTTTCTCCTTTAAAAACTATAAATATCAGCATGTTAGTCACCCAGTAAAAACCTACAGAGAATTAGATATAAAAGACACAAAGGGCTTGGGATTTGACTCAGTGGTTCTGGCACCTGCCTCGCAAGCTCAAGGACCGGAGTTCGATCCCCAGTACCAAAAAAATTTTTTAGAAAAAGACACCAAAGTTTGATTCCATCATAAAGAAATGGGTAAAGGAAAAGAAGAAACTGGTCATGTACAGAAAGGTGGCTGAAGGAGTGAATGCAAAGGTAAAATACACAGATTAAAACAGGACAAATGAAAATAAAAAATACAAAGTGAAACGACATTGAGATTCCATCTTGCCCCAGAAAGAACCCCCGTTCTCAAGAAATGAAACAATAACAAATGCTAGCAAGGCCATGGGGGACAGGAGCCCTTCCGCAGTGGTGGGGGGAGTGGAAAATGGTGCGACCACTATGGAAATCGGTGTGAAGACTGCTCAGAAATCTAAAAGCTAGAATTCCATTTGACCCGGCTATGGCCCTTCTAGGCATCCTCGTGCACGAGGTCAACCCATCACACCACAGTGGCACGCGCACACCCGTGTTTACAGCCGCACGACTCACAACAGATAAACTTTGGAAGCAGCCTGTGTGTCCATCAGAAGACGGACGGGTAAAGAGAAAGGGCTATTTGCACGCAGTGGAGCGCTACTCCGCCACGCAGAAGGACAAGCTTAACTCATTCAATGGATGCACCTCAAGACCATAATTGGGGGAAATAGATCAGTCACCCAAGTTTGAATATCACACGGTTTCTACCATAGGAGAAGCCCAAGATATAAATAAGAGCAAAACAAAGGACAGATAATAGGAAGTAGTGAGGTGGGTTTTCTCAAACAGGAAGGGGAGTGACAGACGGGAGGGAGGGACACAGGGGAGAGAGAGGGGAGGAGAGAATTCAGATGCGTCACATCCATGCACCAATTCCTCATGACGAATGTGACCATTATGTACCGCAAACATATGCTAAGAAAAATTAAAAATAGAGTAAAACTGCCAACCTTGGCCTGGTGATACGAGAACAACTGTTCCCTCCAGAACTGGCCGCTGCCCAGGGTCAGTCGGTGGCACCACTCCTCAGCCTGTCCCCGCTCATCTGGCCGTGACACTGCCACCTCCTGGGCCTGTGGCGCTGTCCCTACTGCGAGCCTCCTCCCTCATCCCCTCACCCGCACCCTTGGGAGGCCTCCCTGCAGCTCTGTAGCACACTTGAGCACTTCCTCCTCTCCTTCCCAGAGTATCCTACATCTCTCTCTCTCGAGAACACAGGGCCACAGCACCCCAACCTGGGTGACTGTCCTTCCCACCAGACAGGAGCCCTCTCTGCTTTACCTCCACAAGCCCAAGGCCCTGTACAGGCCCGGGCCCTCTGACGGTCACTCCACGATGTCCACTGAATGGATAAATGAACTGGTGGATTAAAAGTCGGGTGGCAGGGAATACAGATACATTTTCCACCTCTGAGAGCTTTCAAGTGAGTCCCACTGTGTTAGAATTCCCGTACCAGGTAAGAGCTGCGGCAGCCCCGTGACTGTGACAGCCCTTCCATTCCCACACGTCCTCTCCGATCTGCCCACCACACTCCTCATCAAGAGGTCTAACCCTGCTGGACTCACTGAACACATCTCCTCTGGGCTTCTGCGGGTCCGTCTGTATCCTGTTGTCCACTGTGACCCCTGGCACAGAGGTACCGGTGGCCGGTGCTGCCGTCGTCAGCCTGGTTCTTGGCCATTCTGGGGTTGGAGGCAGCATAGGAGCTCTGAGCTCTGTTGGCAGGGGCGGCGGCGGCGGCGGAGTTGGCTGTGGGGTTGGCTTTGGCGTAGGCTTTGGTGTTGGCCTAGGGGTGGGACTGCTGGTGAGGACAGGAGGGACAGAGGGTATCCGCGGAGGCCACTGGGTACTGCCAGCCTCGGGGATCCGATTGCTTTGTCCTCCGTCGCCCTTTATAATGGTACCGTTTCCCTGTGGCCCATGGACTGGAACTGAAGGTTCGATCATGACTTTGGGAATATCTGCAAGATAGAAAGATTTCAATCAATACGAGATAATTTTTCTCTAAAAAGTGGAACATCAGGCTGTACAGAAAACACATGAAAACATCTACACCGACTAGTCTTCCTTTTCATATTCACATTGCTCCCTACAGCAAGCTGTGCTATTTTCCAAATGACAAGCGTGTTCGGACGTATGCAAGAGGAATGAGCATCTGCATGAGGGATATGTATCACTGAAACACAAAGAGGTTTAACTGCGCCATTTCTCTGAACACTTGAGTGCATCCTTTATCTGCCTCTAGTAAATCCTTCTCTTGTCTCTTTAAAAATAAAAGCTTTAAATATTTGCAAAGTGGTAACAGCAACAGTCAAGAAGATCAGATAAAATACACAGATGTTTTACGCATTTCTGAGTAGCACATGTGTGTAGCACGCATGTTGCATATATGTGTATATGCTAATAAAGCTGTGGTTAGAACTATCTAAAGATTAAAACTTTTCTCACCCACACTTTATGTAAAGTCAATTAATGTCTAAACAGTTTGACTAAATGGTTCTACATCTTGTATTACAGTTGGCATTTCCTTCCCTCTTATTAATCTACACAACTGCTTTCTAAAAACAGTTTTCAGAGGTTACAAAGACAATTTGTGAAAACTTTCCTTTGGTAATGTTCACCAAAAAGAATCAATAACCTGCCCAGAATTGTATCCTACAGACTGGGAATGAGGACCGCAGGACCCTTTAATCCCTTTCATTTTATACCCCATGGTTTTCAGTAAATATTTTACTCGGGAAACTTTAAAAATTATCTAATGTTACATGAAAGTATGCCTTTGGTTTCCAAAACTCTCATCTCAGAGAGCACGCATTTCTTCATGTTTGCCTAGGAATACACCCACTGCTCCAAAAACAGCTTACAAACTTAAAAGTGAAAGTTCTGAATGTAGAGAAAATAAACATGGGAATTATTTTAATAGAATTAGAAGACAAAACAGGCAACAAAATCGTGGACTATCATCTGATAATGATAATCTGATGCTGATGACAAACATTTATTTCCAATTTTAACAAAGTTAAATTCTCGGGGAGGATTCTAACTTTGTTTCTAGCTAAAAGGAAGCTATAGAGGGATTTTAGTAGAGGAATTGTAATGCCTATAAGATTAGAATGTATTACTGGGTTTTTTAAAATACACGAGCAAGTGGTCTTATTGTTTGTGAAAAGCCCAGACTCGTCATAGCCGCAAACATAACAGCTCCTTGTTAAATGTGCTCCTGTGTATTGAACAGTACTGTCATTCGTGCAGGATGGGACAGGAAGGGGAGACAAGAGCGTACAGTGGCACAGCACACAAAGGCCCAGCCCTGGAGTGGCCTATGTGTCCATCGCAGATGAACGGTGTAGGAAAATGTGCACTTGCCCACAGTGGAGCACAACTCTGTCACAAAGAGGGATAAACGTGGGGCACTTGCAGGAAACACATGCGCCCTGCAGAGACACATTGCTAAGTGAAATAAATCAGATATACGAGCTTATATGGTGTCTCTCATGTGAGAAACCCAAAGTGTACATAAATCAAGCAGCAAAATAAAAGATAAATAACAGGAAAACAGGAAGACAGATCTTTTGCAAATAGGACAGGGACCAAGAGATGGAGGAAGAGGGGAGAGGGGAGACAGGGGAGGCAAACAGAACTAACATGTTACGCACATGTACCAACCACCCCCAAGGCGCGTACCTGTCATGTACCTCAAAGGTGCACCATACAGTTTTTAAAGACACTTTTTTTTTGGTACCGGGGATTGAACTCGGGTCCTTGCGCTTGCAAGGCAGGCCACCGAACCACTGAGCTAAATCCGTGGCCCGAGAAACGATTTTTAAAAAGCTACTCACACACGCAGCTCAGCCCGTCACCTTGGTAACCCTCGATACACTTGCACTCATACGAGCCGTGCACGTTGTAGCACTGGGCAAAGCCGCTGCACTGGTGCTGCCCGAGGGCACACTCGTCTATGTCTGCACCAGAAAGTAGGGAGAAAATGGTTTGTTTAGGAGCCAAACAGGAAGACATGGAAAGTACAGTCTCAAAGGGGAGTGTGAGTGAGTGTGTGTGTGTGTGTGTGTGTGTGTGTGCACGCAGTAACAGGGATTGAAACCAAGACATTCACAAATGACAACTCCAGCGCCCCCTCCCCCCGGCTTCTTGAGGCCAGGTCTTGCTAATTTGCTAAGTTGCACAGACTGGACCAAAACGTGCAATCCTCCTGCCTCAGCCTCCCAGTGTTGGGATTACAGGTGTGTGCCACCATGCCTGGCTAAGCTTTTTCTTTCTGCAATATGAAGGTCGGTGTAAAATCAGCAGATAAATGGGAGAGATACAGTACATGTGGATCCAGAGCTCGTGGTGGTCAGGTTTGTTTGATGTAATGTCCCCCGCCTCCCCGGACACAGAGGAGGTCTCTAAACACCACAGGGGGAAACCACGGTACCGTGACACTGGTATTTGCCTCCGGTGTACGTGAGCTCGAAGCCCTGGTGACACTTGCAGACGTAACTCCCGAAGGTGTTGACGCACTGTCTGAACCTGGGGCAGGACACCCTTCCCACGGCGCATTCGTCCACATCTGGAAGACAAGACCAGCTGTCTTTGGAGGGGCAAGGGCGTGTTCAGCTCTCAGAAGGGGCATCCAGCTGGGCATCCAGCACAGCTTCCTCTCCAAATTCCGGCCGGGGCGACACAGGCTGCTCCTCTCCGCACTGCCTGCGTCTGCCCAGCTGCTCCAATGACAATGAGTCGCCCAGCCAGCCCGTGTCCCCGGCCTCCATTCATCAAGTCCTCCAAAACTGTCTGCCCACGGCCACTGTCTGTCTGTCCCCGGCCCTGGCTCAGGGCTGGGCTACTCTGAGTCCCCAGACTGGGGCTTCTGCCAGCCTCGCTGCAACCCACATTTCTCCTGTGTCTGTGAGGCCGGCAGCACCTGGCGCCCCCTCCCACCCACGCCCCGCATGCTGGCTGCCTCCCTCACCCCCAGCCCAGGGTCCCATGAGGTTCCTGCTCTAGGCCCCTGACCCTGGACTTCTCTCTCTCTCTGCCATGGGATCAAAACCTTGCCTGCTCTGTCTGTCACCATCCTCCAGGCCCTGAGCACTGGGCAGGGACACGAAGGCTCCCCAGTGCCTCCCGGTCACCCAGTACCTGCCTCGATCGCCACCCTCTGCCCGTCCTAGAATGAGGCCCACACTCAGAGAAAGCAAGCCCCCCACGCCTCGTGTCAGAACGTGGCCCAGCTCCGTGCACACACAAGCTGGCCATCCCACGCGGCCTCACTTCTGCCATCCTGGAACACCTGCCCCCTGGGCCCCAGGCCAGCACCGAGACAGGTCCTCCTCTGACAGAGCCGGAGCCCTGCAGGACACCGGCCACCCCACTCCTCACACCCGGCGTCCACGAGCCTGCAATGCTCTGCTCACCCACACAGGTCCTCCCGTCGGGAGCCAGCTGCAGGCCTGGGGAGGGGCACTGGCATCGCACCTGCCCTTTGACAATGTCACAGCCGTACTGACAGTTTGCCATGGAGCACGTCAGGGCGCCTGGAGAGAGAGCGGCCGTGACTCAGAGAGGCGGAAACCACGAACCAGATGTGCAGTCTGCTTGTCCCCAGATCAGTGACACTGAATCAGCAGAGACCGAGAGGCCTCCGTGATCCAACAGTCTGAAGAAGTAGAAATGGCCCTGGGGTGGAACGACCCCCTGACTGGGAGGCTGTCACCCGTGTTCTGGAAGAATCTGTAGACAGATGTGAACTGTCCCTCACTCGGACTATGTGGAAATTTCTCCCTCGGCCAAGGAAAGAGGTGTTTCCCAGACTGCTCCAGCTGAGTGCCGCTCTCAAACCAAACCTCCAAGTGACTGTAGCGCTGGAGCCTCTCCAGGACCAGGGGCCAGGGGACCCACTGCGGGCACAACAGCGGATCCCAGTGTTAAGGCCACACCCTGCTCATTCCCCCAAGGTCGTCTAGGCTCACACAGAGCCAAGTGCAATCAGCTAACCTTCTCAGTGTTCAAATGCAACCCGGCTGATGAGTAATTTGGTAAAAATAAAAATCAAGTTATTGGTTGCTTAATATCAATTTGATGTTCAGCCTGAGGAGAATTTCAGGGCCCTGTCTTTTGTCCAAAGGACATCAGGGACACTGGGTATTTCTTCCCTACAAAGACAGACGCGAAATATACTTTTCTGACATTCTTTCCTTTTATGCTTTACTTTTTCTTTTAGAAAAGTCTTAGACAATTATAAAAGTCTAAAATCTTCAGACTATGATAGAGTAACGAGAATGAAGAAAGAAGGATTTATAATCACTCAACAGGCCAGATGCATTCTGTCTGAACAGGATGGATATAATATTAGCCAAATCATCACTACTGTTCTTTTTTCTACCTGAAGTAGTTGTTTTGGATCCCACAAAAGTCAGGAAAAAAAACTTTGAAAAAAACATTTAGGTAATGTCCTCAGTTTTGTTATTCTTATCCTAAGTACTACTTCCAAGTCAGCTTTGACATCCATGGTAAAAGAACATCACACATCTAAAACAAGTACTCTTAGCTGGCTGTGGTGGTGCACACCTGCAATCCCAGCACTCTGGGAGGCTGAGGCAGAAGGACTGCAAGTTTGAGCCCAGTGACAGTCCCAAAATTTTAAAAATAAACATAAAAAAAGGGCCAGGGATGCAGGTGAGTGCAAAGGAAAACCCTGGGTTCAAACCCCAGTATTGCCAAAATAAAGCAAAATGGGCCCCCTTCGTTTTGATCTGAGCTCCTGGGCACACACAGGAGCGCACTCCACCTGGGTGAGGCATGGAGAGGCCATTCCCTCCCGCCGGATGCCCCGACAGCAGCCCTCGTACTTGCGCAGGAGCCGTCGGGCATGGGCATGTGGCCGCTGAGGCAGTAGCACTTGTAGCTGCCCAGCGTGTTCATGCAGCGGTGCTTGCAGGGCCGCGGCTTCAGGCCACACTCGTTCAGGTCTGGAAAGAAGGTGGGGGAAGCAGAAAAGAAAGTCACAAACTCCGGCACTCGCAGGAAACACGTAGAGCTTCTTGTGTGGAAACCCGAGGCCGAGAGGTGGGGAGAGGCTGGCCGTGCACGGAGGGGCCTGGTGTAAACGTGTCCTCCTGTGGCAGCCAGGCCTGGTGCCCGGGACCTCAGAGACGCTCCCCGCCTGGCCCCCGGATTCGGAGCAGGGGCCCCATCACCCCCTGGCTGTCACTCTGCCAGCGGGCTCGATGCCTTCTGTGTCCACGGGACACGGCGTGAGGAAGGACAAAGCACATTTACTCTACCGGAAAGGTTACGAGTTCTAAACCTCCCAAAGGGGGGCTGCACTTTCAGAGGATGAGACCCACAGGGACCAGTGTGGTCTTTCTCGTTCCTTTTTGTAGAGGCCACACTGACCTCAGATTAAAGAAGAAAATCCTGCTTCCTACTTCTCTATGTACCCAAGTCACAAAACTTTGAAACAATTCCTCCGACATATTTTCATCCTTTAGCAGGGAAGAGGGGCATACAGAAATGCTAATGGACAGGACATAATGAACTAATCATCACGATTTTATGTTCATTGATTTCAGTATCAAGATGAAACGAATTCCACATTATGAAAGTTTTCCAAGTTGAGCACCGCCTCAAAGTGAACCTAAAATGTGTAATGACACCCAAACCCGGAAACAGGAATGCCTATTACATAGACTTCATTAGGAAGAAATGTGACCATGTGTTTGTGCATCTGATTAGCATAATTTAATTATCCATTAATGTATTTCACTGAATACTAAATATGGTTAATATATCTAGTTAGAAAGCTATTTTCAAATCCAATCAAATTTAAATCTGACTGGCTCACCAGTTGGGAATCTATGTGCTTCATTTATGTAAACTACCAAGTTTTGGAGGGTTTTGTTTTGTTTTGTTTTTGGTGCTGGAGATCGAACTCAGGACCTTGAGCTTGTAAGGCAGGTGGTGGCACCACTGAGCTAAATCCCCAGCCTACCAAGTTATTTTTTAAATCATCGAATAATTATTGTATTTAAGAATATTCTCACGTCGTACTTTTCAGCTTGTTTCTTTTTCTACCCATAACAAAAACGTCAGCAAGTCTGCAGCTGTGCAAAGCTAGAAATGTTATAATAAATAAAGAGATAGCTTTGTTCTTTCCTCCGCTTTCTACAATACTGTACTCTAGTCTCCTGCCTGGTCAAGCGTTTTCAAAACAGTATTTCCAAAACTTTTCCCCATAGAAAGTGACCCCATAAAAAAACTGATTTCTCCTTTTATTAAACAAACTAAAACTTGAGGAGGAATGATTAAGAATGAAATTCCCCTTTCCATCTTCTCCCACCTTACATTTGAATACTTATTGAAAATCTGAGTCACGGTATCTTCTCTCTCAATTTCTAAGAGGAGTTCATTATCACTCCTAATAGGATCGTGCAGCCTTACACTTGGCTTAGATAAATCCTGATTAATTTATATTAAACGGTATTTAAATCTGAGCATGCTACAAGAAAAAAGCTTTGCATCTTGAATATTTTTCTGCAGAAAAACATATAACAAAATAGCACTAGCAGGCAACGGAGTACAGGGCATTGATAGGTTTTTTAAAAGCATGACTTAACCCTCAGGTGTATCTGCAGGTTTGGTCCAGGTGGCCCCTAAGCAAAGCTGTAAACTGGAGAAATTGCTTGGCTGTGCCCCTGGGCATCCCTGGGGCTCCTGGCTACAGGACTGGCCTGAGATGAGCCCTCGGGACCAGGACCGCCTGTGGGCACAGCTCCACAGCCTGGCATGCCCTGCTCAGCCTTCCGTCTCTGTTGGTGGGGACTGTGGGGTAGGAATCACAGACCCAAAGGAAATAAAAACTGGTAAACTCTGCTAAGTCCAGACACATCTGGGAATCACTCTATGAAGCAATAGGGAAAAGGAAGGCGACCCGGAGTGTGGCCTGGGGACCGCAGAGCTGAGCTGTGGCTGTTTTACCTGTTGCTGCTCCGGCTCAGCAGTACCCAAGTGTGTGGGAAGCAATCTGACAAAGAAGTACTGTGAAAGCTGCCGGTGAAGGGGGTGACTTCCCCGACAGGTGGCCGTGTTATCTCCAGTGGGGCCATCACTGCCCCACCCGCCCCAGGCAGGTGGCTCCTAAAAAATGTCACTGTGAGCCTTGCCCAGACCCCCTCAGACATAAAACACAGGCCCACGGCCCTCCGGGTCCACCAGTGTGGGCCACACAGCAGATTCTGCTGGGGCAGGAACCCTCAAAAGGCAGTGCTGCTGGTGACCTGGGGAGGACGGCCTTGCTCCCTGTGTTCGGGAAGGTTCCTATTTCAGAATTACGTTAGCTTATTTTTTTTGTTACCTTATTTTTGTATTGCTCTGAAGCCTTAAATATTGAGTTAATATGTACTGCCTCCAATAAATGCTGTGTTCATTATCATAATTTACTGCTGTTTAATCAACAGCATCATTATTAAATGTAAACCATAAATGAACAATATTATTATTATTATTAGAAATTCAAAATAAAGACTATGAAATGTCTCCTTGGCCCACACGGTCTCAGATCTTAAAAGTTGTTAAGAGGAACTAAGAAATAAAAATTAGTGGGTTTTTTTCCCCCCTGAATTTATTTCAACACTGCTTTCTCTGGAAGTGTCTAATGAAATACAAATTATCAGGAAAATCCATAATAAAGAATGTGATGAGTTCTGTCATGTACCTGTCAGTCTTCCACCAAAGGGTAGAATTTTAAAATTAAACCACTTACATTCAAATGCTTTAAATAGGACACACAGGATTGCTGGGGAGCATTAGCATGAGAAGGGTGCTGACAGCCAGGTGGGTTTGGGAACTTGGGCGGGAGGAGAGGCCGGAGAAAGCGCTCCAGAGCAATGCAAGCCGCCGCTTTCTCATTACACTTCAGGGGCAGGGCGACCAGAGGGGCCGGGCAAGCAGACACTGAGAAACAGCTTGGAAAACACGAGAACAAGATAACTCAGCGGGGCTTTCAGAATCATCTTTCAATCATTTTAATGCATTTGAGCCCTCTGATGCTTAAATTGAGCAATATTTCAGGAACCTAAGTTTTTAAAATTTACCTGATGAAAGTGAGGTCACGGGCAAGCAGATATCAATGGGTTAACTCTGGTACCTTCAACTGATTAAATTATGGGAAGGCATTCAAATGTGTCATATTCTTTATCAGCTGAGACCGTTATTAAAAACCCATTTTATTTCAGTAATTCTGAGTCCCTAAACCTATGGATGGGGAGGAACACAATCTCTCAGAAGAACCGTGGAATTATCTGACCACTTTGCTTTTCTGTACAGCTTTCCAGCACGGTGAAGATGTTAAGGTGTTCTGCGATCCTGTTTTCACACCAACCCTGTAGGCACACGGGGCAGGGAGCACGCTCCCCCCACGACTGGCTGGTTTGCTGGGCCCCAGACGCAGTAAATGACCTGCTCACGAGCAGTCACTGGAAGCAGGACTTACACTTTCTGACACCGCAAGGTGCAGTGAAAGAAAGAAGCTAGGGTTTGGCTGAAGAAAGGGGGTTCACCCACTCCTAAAATCCACTTGGCAAGAGGCATCCAACCCTGACTCAGTTGCTTCCGAATTCCTGACTTGGTCTACATATGAAAGCAAAAGCTGTTCGCTATCAGATTTTTGGAAAACATTTTACAATCCAGAAAAGAGGAGGAGAGGTGGTGACACTGATACAGTAAAAGGACAGCAAGGGCTCCGGGCGTGCTCTGAGCAGAGAAGGAGCAGCACAGGACACTTCCTGCCGTGGGCTCCACGCGCTCGGGCTGAAGGCCCTGCACTCCTGGCCAGACTCCAGCACATTCGCAAGAGGTGACACAGCGGCAGGAAGCCGTGCAAGGACAGAGCAGGTCACCTGCGACAGCGCGCTCACCCTGTGAAGGTAAACTGGTGGCTCGATGATCCGGGGGGTGGAAAGGAGGCTGCTCACTGCCTTGGTCAAGAGGAGCTGGGCAGGAGAGGTCATCGTCGTACCGGAAGAAGGTAACAAGAGTCAGCTGTGAACTGATGTCATTTTTAGCTCTAAAAATCTTTACAAGTATACAGTAAGCAATTACACAAAGTTGAGGGAGTTTAGAAACAACTCATTAGATACTTCTCCAAAAAAAGTTTCTAGTTTGCCTTCTCCTTTTATTTAAATTTTATTTTCCTAAAAAACATAGGTCATCTTGCTTCTCAAAGGCAACATGCATGTTATAAATTAACAATGCAGCGATTCTCATACCATTTTTTAAAACCACTAAAAAATAAATGGTCATTTTAAAAACCATTATTTTAGTCATCAATAGAGGACAAAAAAATTATACAAATATGACGACAGTTAATCCAGTAGGGGTGGTAAAGCCTTAAATTAACAAGTTAAGATCTTTTTCATATATTGTTATATTGGACAATAACAGTTTAAAATATGCAGAAAGTGTGCAAATTTATGATTTGCATGAAGATCTTATTGAAAGAGTATCATGATGGATCATTGATGTTTGCATTCAGAAGTTAAGAATTTATACCACATTTAGGTCACACAATTAAAAATGGAAGCTTTATTCAAAACATATGGTTGCCAATATTAGCTGTTACAGTTCAGACCTAAAGTGTCCCACAAAGTCTCATGTGTTCAGAGGCAGAGCCTGCTCAGAAGGGGCAGATCACTGAGGATGCGACCTAGAAGTATCTACTCTCATCCTTGGTGCCTCTCTCCTCTGCTTCCTGATGCCATGAAGTGAGCAGTTTTCCTCTGCCAGAGCCTCCACCATGCCCTTCATGCCTTGGTGTCAGCTGACGATGGATTGAATCCCCTGAACTGTGAGCCAGATTGAACCTCTCTTCTTTGAGGTTGTGGATATTGGGTATTATGTCTCAGCAACAGGAATACTAATACTTCAGCTTAGTAGCAAAAAGGAAATCTCATACTGTTTTAATAATCAGTTAAACATTCAAATAAAATGCATATTCATTTCTGGGGTGGAAACCATACTTCTTTCAAAAAGTAAGGCTGTAGGGAATATTAATTATCTTAACATTAGCGTTAAAGCACTTCAGTTGGTTTAGTAAAGTCAACTTCTAAGTAGAACTAGTACCCAAAACTTAATGTCTGGTTCTGTGAGACAAAATACTAATTCTTTTCTTGGAATAAGGAATTCAACAAAAGAAACAAAAACCAGGCCAAAACTGCTGATATTTATAAATTATTTCTTCTGAAATTAAAGTATACTGTAAAGTCAAAAGAATGTCTTTCATTTCTAAAAAATATGAGATGATTATACTAGTACTGATGTTTGGATGGGGAGGAGAAGAGCGGTGTATATGTACAGAGACTTTAAGAGGAGAAAATTATATGCATGGGTAAAACCCCCAGAGAATGAGAGAGGGAGAGGCCAATGATCAAAGCAAAGGTGGTCAGAATCTAGATCAGAACCTCCTCTCCTGCAGAGGGTATTGTGGGCCTTAGGGAGCAGCTCGGGGTCAATCCCAAACCAGGACCTCCGATCTGGTCTTGGGAAGCAAATCCAGATAATGACTCAGAGGGAAGACTGAGCCCAACAGCAGCCTCAGCCTGTGGCAAAGCTGTTAAATTAATCCGGCACCAAAGCTCCAAAGTGCCGCTTTCCCGGCTCCCTGCTCTCCTGGCTCCCTGCTTGCTCCCAGACGGCCCATACTCATGCCTTTTACCTGCCAAGCAAGTTTCGGAGGAGCATTCTTTAAAGTATGTAACTCAAAACAAACTTCTTAACCAATGCTTTAGACCAAACCTACCTCTAACCAATCACTCATTTCCAGGTCTGTAAAATGATTTCAAAAGGACTTCTTCACATTTCTCTCCTTGATAAAAAAGAAATGGGCACGATTGCCCCTCTATCTGAGATGTATTTTCTGCTCTATGAAAGTGTGGGCCTGGATGGAAAGCCTCCTAGGTACAGCTTGGCCTCCCAGGTGCTATGAGGACTCCTGGTCCATGGGGTCAGAATCCACCTTGGTGGGTGCACCAGGCAACTCCATAGCACCCTTTCAAGGTCCCATGACATTCAGAACTAAGAACCACGACACCCATCAATCACTTATTTATCAGATGTTCACTGTGCACATGGCATGCACAAGTCAGCTCAAGACAGCTTTCTGGAGCCCAGAGATCAGGCACACAACAAAAGTCCTGCAGAGAGCAGGACTCAGGAACATGCTACAACTGTCTTTTCTTCTGTTTTCTGAGAGCAAGAAATGACTAAAACACTCATGTTTACTCTAAGCTGGGGTTTTATTTTCAATTGTGCTTGAAATTGTATTTTCAGGGTCTATGCTTTTTTTTCGCAAGTGAAAAATCCCATTTCACACTATTGAAAATCTTCTCCCTAAGGAATATGGCTCTGGAAGGCATGATTTTAACACAGCATAATCCAGTTCTCTTTAGAAAACCAGGTACAGGTTATAGGAAAAAGTGCATGGATTTCTGGAAATCAAAGATGCCCAGCAGTGGAACTTCATTCCTAACAAGAGTCTTAGTGTCTTTAAAGGACTAACGTTGATACAGCTCCTGTGAGTAAATTTAAATGAACTTCTCTGCCATCTCAGAAGTGGCTTCCTTTAAGAGTCTTCTTTCTGTAAGTTCCTGGCATTTGACAACAGAGCCTTAGAGTGTTGACACATTAATGAGACCTCTAAGGTTATGGTTACCACATTAAAAGAAGAATATTCAGACTCTGAGATGAATCCCGATAACTCAACAATCAGAACACAGCAGGCTGCTACTTGTAAACTCACTGCATTGGGAAAGGAAGCTCAGGTGGGTTTTTATGAGTTAGCCAACACGACTTATTCCAGAAAGACTACCCGTGTGTGTGTGGTAAACTCCAAGCTTAATAAAAAGTATCATAAGACAGAAAGAGAGCACTGGAAAAAATCAGTTATAAATCAAATGCTGATAATATAAGAATGTGCTTTAGGACAAGTTTCTCCTACCACTGGGCTAGGTCACATTTTACTGTCATGGACTTCGTCTGATGAATAATCACACATACTGCCAAACATCAGTGTTGTGGATGGCTGCAGAAACTGTGACCATAAATCAGGGCTTGGACGGCAGCCCTCAAGGGCATCCTGGAATAGATATCAGATACTGAAGTGTTTCAACAATGTCATTTCTGTTCCCACAAAGTCAGTCAGGTATGTGTGCCTAGTGAGACCCCAGCCACATTATTTCACATGACACTTAAACTCAGGAGTAGTACTGTAAGGAATGAGAACACTTGATTTTTTTTTCTCCTGTTAGTGAAATCTAGCCCTAACTTTTCTTCCATCATAGTGTTTCCATTCCTTATAGTTGCACGTTCTGGCTAAACTTAACTAAGAGGACAAGCCAGGTCCAACTTTCTGGGTAGAGTCTGAAGATCACATTTCTTGTGATACAGCAGCAGGTAACAAGGCAGAAAGAAACAACAGCTCAGCCTGCCTGACATACTCACTTTTTAAACCAACTACTTCTGGGCTAGGGATTTAGCTCAGTGGTCTGCCTTTCAAGTTCAAGGACCTGAGTTCAATCCCTGGTACCAAAAAAAAAAAAAAGAAAAGAAAAAAAACTACTTCTGTGGCCTTGGGTAAGACATGCAATACCTTGAGCGTCAGCCTCTTCAAGTGAAAAGTGGAATAAATGAGTTATTATTTTTATCTTTACTATGATAACTAGCACACTATATCCCAATGTACTTATAAAGGTAAAAACAGATTTTATACATACAAAAATCTACTTATTATGGGACACTATGTGTATCAGAATGTATGTGTTCATAAGCAACTGATGCTGATATTTTAAGTCACTTCCTAAACTAATCAACATTTTTTTTTCTCAGAAGTGCATTCCCCACTAGCATAAAGTTGAAGGGAGGTTTAAAACACAACCAAAGGACTCAGGGTTGGAAGGGACCTCCGGATTTCAAGCACCTGGATTTCAAGCCCCACACCCCACCTGGCTTTGGGGACTAAAGGGGCCCAGCTGGGGCATGAAGACCCTCACGGTTTCCGAAGGCCTCCTTCCACTCAGGTACGGGAGGGACAAGAAGTACCAAATGTCACTCTTCTACATGATTGACAGTGGCCTTCTCTTCGCAGTACATTTCAATTAGCACCAGAGAACAAAAAGTAAGGGGGTCAAATTAATTTGACTGTCTCTTGAGGAAAAAACAATCTTATGAGATTCACCATTCTTGCTTTACCCATCAGCAAAACGGTGGCTTGCACACGCGGGGAGGGCGGCCACGGAAGCCAGTTTGGCTGAGCAGCATACACTGCCCTACCTTGATTGCAGGTCTTCCCGGCATATCCAGGGTGGCACTTGCACTTGTTCGGCCCGACACAGTCACCATGCTTGCACTGCGGGTGGCACACAGCTGGGGAAAGACGGAACTGTGTGTTATCTCTAGACCAGCAGCACAGCAATCACACAGCACTACACAATGGACCAGTTTGGTAATAAGGGGAAAAAACGAAGTAACGAAGAACTTCAAGTGGCAGAAAGAAACAAATCAGTGTTTTCTGTAGATACAGTACACACAGGCCGTGAGTGTGTGTGTGTGTGTGTGTGTGTGTATGTTACTTGGGGCTGGAAATTTTTCTAAACTTGAGGCCATGACTCAATTTAAAAAGGTAACACTGCATACAGTTGTAACTGATGTCTGTCTACAACTGTAACAACAATAACTCACATCACTGGTTCCCCATTCATTTTCTCATACACACTTCAAAAAGGTAGTTCTTAGTCCAAAGACACTGGCTATGCATAAGATCCACTGGCTACGTAATAACACACTTAGTGTGTCCGAAATGATAATCTAAGTGTGAAATGATTCCAAGCGGAACATAATCTGAAACAACGTTTTGGAACTTGGCCCAGGCCCTCACCAGCATCCTGCTCTTTACAACCCCGGTCCATCCTCACCGCCCTCCCACCCATGGTGGCCTTGCGGACAGAGCAGCCGGAGCTCGCGTTTGACCTCCACTCCCTTCCATCCACTTCAGCCCACTTCCCTCGAGACCTGCAAACGCTGAAGTCGCCTCTCAGGGCTTTTCCCAGCGTGAGCGGAGTCTGTTCCTTGCGCTCATGCCCGCAGCTCTCGGCTTCTCTCTCCTTTGGGCACACGTGGCAGCGCCCTGAGGCCCTCTGGCTGACACACGTGCAGAAGTGCTACTGGCTCGGTGGACAGAGGACGGGGCGCTGCTCGACACCCTAAACACAGTGCCCACCTGAAAATACCAGCCGAGACGAGACGGCTGGCCAACACCGTACCTCGGATGTCCATGATACTAGGCCAGACACCACAAAAGGTAAAAAATAATCACGCAGCACTGTTCCTAGGGGCCTAGAATCCAGATGCAGGGACAAACAGCCATGTGTTTGTAATTCAAGGTAAGATTTAAAACTAAGCAAAAGGGTGGTGTGTACGAATATGAAATGTGTGAGGAAACCATCACGCAAGCAAATACACACCAAAAGCCTCACGGGCAGGGGCTGTGTTGGATCCTGAAGTGTACAGACAGAAGGAGAGGATCACGTAAGGAGAAAGGGTCACAGGCAAGTGGACCAAGGTGAGTTAGTGGTCACTCAAGATGCTTGTGCCACTGAGAAGATGGAAGACGCCGGTGAAGGGCAAGAAGCCATCGCACCTGAGTGATATCTGAAGGGGTTTCTTGAATTTCACTGAGAAACATGCAGTGAGGGGACATTTCCCCAAGTTCATCATCAGGGACACACACGGAAGTGCTAGGGACACGGGCAGGGTGGTCCCGTGCAGGACGGCCTGGGGGAAAGCACTTGGCACACAGGTGAGTTTGCAGGCCTGACGTGTGCATGGACGGAATACACGGTCCTGAGGAACCACCGAGTGAAAGGCGGGTCAGCCTGGAAGACCCAGGGAAACAGAGTCACGGTGACCCTGCGGTCTGGAGCCCCAACCCTGCGCTTCCCTCGGCAGCCCATCAAGTCCACCCTTCTGGGACGGCTCCAGCCTCCGGGCCAACCAGTCCACACTGCTTCCTCTGAAACTGCAAACGCGTATGCCTGTCCCCGGGCGGCCTTCACACTCGCCCTCTCTCCCCACCAGCCCTTCCCTTGTCCGCCCGCCTCCATGTGGCTTTCTTTGCTAATTTTAGGCTTATTTGCTGCAGCAGCTGGATCTGCCCCAGGGTCACTCCTTGCACTGTGCTGCTCGGGATGTATTTACCTCAAAAGCTTCTGGGGAGAGCAGAACGGAAGTTGGAGGGACTTTAGACCTGGCATTAAATTCCAAGGGACACAGTTTCGTTGGGATTTGTGAGAAGAAATGATGTGTGAGCCTTTAATTAATGAATCGCACACATTTACTCTGTGTCATCCACAGCTTTAAAAATTAGTCCCAGAAACTAGCTATTCGGTGTGCAATTTCCAAGCCTCACCCCCAAGAAATCTGAGTTTGAAAAACAAAAATGTAATCTTTAAGGAAAAGACCCATAAATCATAATACTTACATAAGAACACAATCTGAATAACCAAGTAGTACACAGACACCCAGAATGTCACACTTTAAAAAATTAAACATCTCAAAATCATTATACGTAAGTCAAGGTACAAAGCCTCCTGGAATAACTGGCATTTGAAAATATCTGTAAACATATGACAAAGTAGTTTAGAAAGTGTCACTTAAGATCACGAAGAAGGGTTTCAACAGAGGTTCTTGTAGAGCGAGAATAGGGTTTCAAAGTAAGAAATTAAGTATGCTCTGCTTTCCTTTAAGGGAAAAGCATGCAGAAGTTGACATGGGAGAGAACAGTCGAGGGACAGTTAGACAGGGCCAGCGTGCTGCCTTTCGAACCCGGGCCACGGCCAGCTGCTTGGTCATTCTGTTCAGGTTCAGGCGCTCTCCAGGAACAAATGGCTTTTGTGTTCCTCCTTCCTTTTTATCCCTTGTGCCCTGTCTCGGGCACATCAAATGCACACGTTCCAGGAGGGCCGGACTGTTAATGTTTCTCCCACATCTAGGGACGCAGGATGTTAAGCAACGAGCCCAATGCACTTCTGCCCAGGAGGCAACTTCTGAAGTGACCACCAAAACTGCCAGGTCAGCCCACAGCTGCGGAAAGTCAGCTCACACAGCCCATCTTTCTCCCTAGAAAAGGAAACACTGCAGATTTTTGACAAAATGACTTTACCCTGCTACCCTGTTGGCCTCTGTCTGGGCTAGAATTCCATAAACAGGGATGGGACACCTGGACGTGTAATGTTACTGCCCCAGAGGAGTGTGAGGGAATGAGAGGGTTCCAGGGAGTGCATGATTGTCTTCACCAAGACAGAAAGACGACAGAACCCAGGGGCATGGATGGCAAGTATAAGGCAGGTCATGGAGAGCCTCAGGTGCGAAAGAGGCAGCTGGGACTGCAGACAGCATTCCGGGGCCCAAGAGCAGGGGGCTCATGAAGGGGCCATGGGTGTAAGTGCTTCACACAGCGGACCTATGATGCCAGCAGCAGGAAAGCGAAGGCAGATCACACAAGGCCAGCTGGAGTCTCTGGACTCTTCCCAGTTCCATCTTTCCTTTTCCCTGCTGTTTTAACATAGAATGGCTTATGTATTTTTATTCTTATTGTTCTGAGTGGGTGATAAGTTACATTTCCTATCCTCCTTGGCAGGGGGACACAGCCAAATGACTGAACTCTGGCAGATGGACGGGTAAGCAGAGGTCACAGGAGGGGAGTTTGGGGTGCTACATAAAGGGTGAAGGGTGGGTACTATATGGGCCTCCTTGTTTTGGCCCGCTATATGGAAGTCTTGGCTGAACTACAGTGGCCTTGTAGGACCCTGAGGTGATCCCGGGAATGGAAATCATAACATGAACCCTAAATTCTTTGTGTCACTATTACTTCTGGCCAAAGAACTGGCTATTCTTGAGCACCAGCCTGTGGAATCTGGGCTTAATATATGTATTATCAAGCTGGCAAAGGACATGCAGTTAGGAGAGAGGAGTTACGGGGAGATCCTAGCAGAGAAATAAAACCTATCAATTTCTTTTGTAATTGGAGTACCTTATACTTGTGGAAGGAAAATAATAACTTCATTTCTATATCTAAGAAACTAGTTTAGAAAGTGCATAGCTATTTTAAAAGTAGAGGAAATGACCTCCAACCTTGAGGCAAACTGGCCCACCTTTTAATCACTCCTTCTCCCGTAAAGTTGGCCTTGGGAGCCAGCAGACACCAACCTTTATAACACGCGTCTGTGAACAGCAGCGCCCCAGAAGAAAAAAGGACAAATAGCGCATCTTCACCTAGCAGTGGTCTTCTAACACACCGGAACAGTGACGCAGCAGACTCAGGGCAGATCAGACAGGGCAGCGCCACTTCCCTGAGCCACCTGTGGGTCAGAACTGGAAGTCCGGGCCGTATTTGGTGGTCCGCTGTCCCTGGCATCCACATCCAGTCCCACATATGTGATTTTTTTTCCAAAAGTAGTTACCAGCATTAAGCCCAAATAGGTAAATCACACTCAAAATTTACTAACATTCCTGTGGCTTAATCCCCAAAAATGCCCTTAAAATAACCTCTAAGTCATTGTTTTAACTAGAAAAAGAAACAAGTCTCCAGTGGCAAAGCAAACATAGCTCTGTAATCCCCGCGTCCACCTGTTCTGTCTGACAACAACATCACATTTTCCTCTTAAAAACACATCCTAACGCTGGCAAGGCTGCAGAGTCCAAGTGCACCCTCTTCACTGTTGGTGGGAAAGTGAACCAGGACAAGCACTATACACATCAGAATGGAGATTCCCTCAAAAAATTGAAACTAGAAACTCAGCTACTTCTCTTCCAGGGATCTCCCCCAAAAGCCAAAGATCAAATTATAGTCATCGACACAGGCCTGTGGTTATAACAGCACAGCTCATGATGGCGAAGTCTGAGAGGCAGCCTACACACCCATCAGTAGATAAATACATAAAGGGGCATTTGCACACCATGGAGCACTACTCTGCTGTAAAGATAAACGAGTTATTTGTAGGAAACCGATGCACCCTGAGACATAATGCTAAGTGAAATAAATCAGACACACGAGCTTAAATATTACACGATTTTTTAAAAGTGAGAAACCCAAATTATAAACAAAAAGCAAAATAAAAAGAGATAATAGGAAGTAGGGAGAGCGATCTTTCTCAAGTGTGAAGGAAAACGGGAGATGCAGGGATGGGAGAGGGAGAAGGGATTTTAAAAAGGAATTAAAATATGCTGTATACATGTAGCAGCTCCACACAAGGAATGCAAACATATCACTGTGTACTGCAAAAAAAAAAAAAAATATATATATAT
>NW_022900937.1:5205014-5227980 GCF_012274545.1 Fukomys damarensis
CAAAAAAAAAAAAATATATATATATGCATCATAACAGGATTCTGAGGGCTGGACAGCTCTGATATAGGTTGTGAGATAATATGGAAGCCGGAGAGGAATTAAACTCCTGCACCAATTTTCTGATGTTCCAAAAGAAAGCCAACACCCTGGACTCAAGGGAAGTGTCACAGCTGGAAGGCTGGGAGGCTGCAGACCTGGCGGGGGAAAGGGGAAAGCGAGCCCAACCTCAGTGTTGTTAGCAGCCAGAGGAGGCTTCGCCTCCTGTTAGTAACAGTGCCACTGGAATGCTAAGAGCTATTTGTAATGCATGCAATCTACATCACCTCGCTGTTCAGAAAGGCACCACTAAGACCAGAACAAAGAACCCTGCCCCACAGGTTATCTCAGTCAGAAAGAGGTGACACAAGGGCAGCCAGTGGAGGCGGGAACAGCCTCAGAGCTGGGGGTCTGCATGCTCCTGACACCCAAGGAGGGCCAGATTCAGATCTGCATGAGCCCAGCTGACAAGGGAACACAGCACTGGCTTTTCCCAAGAACAGCTGGCCTCAGAAGAGGAAAGGCTGCTAAAAACAGCATGAAACAACCACCACTGTCCGCTGCTGTATTAATAGAACCTGGAAGGAATGCGGGAATTTCACGCGATCCCCTGGAGGAGGCCCTGCAGGGTCAGGCAGAGCAGACGCAAACCCAGAGGAGAGAGGCGCAGAGCCTGATCCCTCTGAGGAAAACGCCTCTCAGCCTGCGGGACCCCTGCACTCCCGTGTCAGTTTCTCAACGTTCAAATCTGAATTCCTGCTGCAATCAAACCGAGCCAAAGTGCCTCTGATTGTTAGAACTTAAAATGGTCCTTTCCCAAATGCTCTCATGATGAGATGGGCTGGATTCATCCTCACAACAGCCACAGGAGGCAGGAGAAAAGCAGACTTCACCTCTGTCTCCCCACCATATATCCGAGAACACAGGTTAGAGAAGCCCGCCGGCCAATTTCTGTAAAACCTCCTAACCCAGGTCCGCTACCCTCAGTCCACGAGCTCCAGTGGTGTCAGAAAAAGACCAGAAAGGCCAGCATTTTGAGTGGATTTGGAAGGGAGGGAGGGAGAGTAAAAAGCAAGAAAGGGTTGGGGGTTGGAGAATGGTGATTTAAGGCATAAAGTATTTAAGTAACTTTCTCAGAAAAGAAGAGTCCTAGTTAAGAACACGGTCTATAGTTTAAAACAAAAACCAAAAGTAATCCTGCCAAAATATGTTATAATAAAATAATCTCTTTATTATTGTGTATAGATGCTTGATTCTGAACCATGAATAAAGTATAGACTTATCAGCTCTGCTGAACCATTCTATATCTAGGGTTTTTTTCTCCTCTTTGGGCAAAATCTAGGGTTACAATTAGGAACTTAACTAGTCAAAAACTATAGTCAAACATTGATGGCAACTTATAGCATGTAGTTAAAATAAATAAGGGTTTATGATCCATACAATGTTGTCCCCCAAGAGTGGTCTCACGATCATTTATTTTTGTGGCTGGGGATTTATCTCAGTGGTGCCACTGCCTGCTTTGCAAGCACAATGTCCTGAGTTCGATCCCTGGTACCCAATAGTAATAATGATAATAATAATCATCATTTTTTTGTCTTTGGGAACATGCAATTCAGACCAGTCTCTCAAATCTATTTCATGTCTCACTGCTGTTTAATTCCTAACGTGGCCCCAGGGATATGAGCGGCTACACAGGGTTTTTGGCTTCTCAAGCCAACTTTCAAAATCATCAGCAAGCACTTGCTCTCTCCACTCCAAAGACCTCCCCCTGGGCACTGCGGTCATTTTCAACTGACTAGGAATTTTAACTCTTTTTTTTCTGCTTTCATTGTACAGAAAACTGTCAAATTGAGAGTGATGCCAACTTAGATTTTAAGAACACCTACAAAAGTGTTATCAGTATTTGCTTGGAAAGGAAGTAAGGGTATTGGTCTTTTTAAGGAGGGTACCAGGAGCAACAAGCACCCCGATACCTGGATCTTTGTTCCTAAATATCACTCCGCCCAAAGAGGAAACAGGGCTGGGCAGGAAGGCAGGGGTAATTTTCTATGCCACAAAGCGAGGAAATACTTTAGAGAACAGGGGAGATCTGGCTTGTTAGGGGTTCCCACCGGCCCAACCTGGGATCGTTTGGGATCAGGAAGAGAGATGACATAACGGATGACGACTGAAAAACAAAATCATCCGCGGGTCCAAAGCTATTCTAAAAAACGACGGGCCTGAGCTCCTTGTTCTGAAGAGCACAGCTAACATGCACAAGGGATGCTACAGTTTGAAAAACACGGTTGTACAACCTCCATGGAAGTAAGTGACTTGAGGAAAGATCCGCCACAGATGTTAAAACGCTCACTGGGAAAAGAAGTCTACTGGGAAACAGGATATTCCACTTCTGTGTATCAGGTTACCCACTAACTACGAAAGAAAAGGAAGGAGCCACCACCTTAACCCCATGATCCAGCGCTGCCTCCCTGTATCCCCCAGACTACGAGCCATGGGGATACGGTGACACAGCATCACCTATGTAACCTTGGGGCCAAACAAACAGACCCAGAGCTGGATGACGGTACAGAAACTGCGGATGACAAATTTAGGTCGTGGAGATTCTTTTTTTATTTTTTTTCCTTTTATTGAGTTTATTGGTACAATCTAGGTCTACAATGCAGTCACATTCATTAACTGGGATCCTCTACCTTCACGTGACAGGTCTTGGTTCTCATTTTTTCCCCTTGTCCCTGCCCTCCCTTCACCCCTCCCCGCCTCCCTGTAAATGGAGATTCTACCAAGCAAATGAAATGGACTGTTCAAAACAGTGATGTCAAGAAGGGAAAAAAATGATAGACCTGTTCTAGTTCAGAGACCAAAGAGGAATGTCCCCCAAAAATCCTTAAGAAGAATCATTGCAACAATGGAGTGACCTAACTACGGACTGTTTGTTATACAACATTGTGTCTATGTTAATTTCTTAAGCATAGTGATGATTCGTGGTTTGAGGTAAAAAACTTTATTCTCTTTAGATGAATGACGACCTATCCAGGCAAGAAGGGCCAATATGTCCAGGAAGCTTTCAAATGGGAAGGGAAGAGGGGTGCAGGGAGGAAGACGGGGAACACGGGCGATCACAGATGAAGAGAGTTGGGCATTTAAAGTTCCTATTTTCTCAACTGCTCTGTAGGCTTAAAATTCTTCAAATAAAAAAGTAGGGAAAATATAACAAGCAGGAGTATAATAACATGGGTACCCGCAAGGCTCGTGTGTGAGCTGCTGCTCATTTTGCAGTGCTCTGGGGAGCAGGGGTGGCCAGGGGTGCTGGGTGAGGGTGCTGGGTCCCGTCCCTGTACCTGGGAAACACGACCCCAGACCTCCCAGCTTCGCTCTGCTCCCAGCAGATGAGAGAGTGAACCCCCGAAACGTGCCAGAGCTGCCACCTTTTTACTTAAAAAGTAGTCAGGGCACGAGGTCCATTAGAACCCACTCCGGCTTACTGAGAAAACCCACAGGAAGCCCTTAAAACAACGCCCACCTGACTCAGTACTCGGAGAAACGCTGGGTATGGGGAGGGGACGGGGCCGGCAGGAGGGAGGACCCGGCATCCCCGACGCCATGGGAGGACGGAGACCGGGAAGTGGACACAGCGCGGGGCAGCGCTGGTCTGTGAAGCCAGAGAAGGCCGAGCAAGGAACCGGCGCTCACAGACCCGGGAGTTCAGCGCGATGAGGTGAGACCAGGGTGCGAGGAAGCGCCGGTCTTCCTCAGTCTGAAATCGCCCCGGCTGCCTTACTGAACAAGGCGACCCTCTCCTTTTGAGCTGGTTTACCTCGAGTCACCACAAACGGTCAGAACATTTTAAGGTCACCGTGATCACCTTTCTCAGCACCCCAAACCCCGTACCTAGGGGCTGCTGATACAAGTCCCATTAAGCTGCTCGTGAACTACCAACAATTAAATCACCTCGTGACGACGAACAGACTGACACGGCGCACTCTGCAGCTGGGCCTTCTTTCCTGAAGAGGAACCTCAAGTGCTCCAAGTTGACCTAGTGAAGGGCTCTCGCCAGACACCTGGAAGCAGCCGGAAGCCCCATCAGTCGGGGTGCTCAAGTGAGGGAGGCAGCACGGTCCTTGTGCCTCCGCGCTGTGACTCCAGGGCTGGCCCGACCGCCGCTCCCTGCTCCTCCTGAGACCCGGTGCTCAGCATGGCCTTCAGGGCCAGCTCTCAGGACTGGACTCCTGCCCATGCCGCCAGCCCGTCCCGACTCACACAGATGCACGACTAGCCGACGTCCCCAGGAAGTAGCCGGCATCCCTCCCTGTCACTCGGAGAGCCGTGCTGTCCCTCGCTGGCCACACTCGGTCTAGTCAGGCTCCAGCATGGCTCGGGTCACCCACTGCCCTCGGTGCGACTGAGCGCCGGCCTCCCTCGCAGGGCTTTCCCTGGCCCCTCGCAGCCTTCCACACAAGTCAGGTGCCTTGATAAACGCACATCTCACGCTACTTTTACGATTTTTTAAAGTCCCACTCCCTCACTAGACCTGAGCTCTCTAACCACAGCCCTGCTCGGAAGCACTGTTCAGCCTCCCAGCACTGGGGACTGTGCCGCTGCAGATACAGACCGGCGAGCACAGGAGCCAGAGCAGGGACAAGGCCGGGAGAAGATGGAGCTGAGGCCTGAAGGGTGAGCAGGGCTGGCCACGTGGACTGGGCCAGGGCCTCTGACTCAGGCTGAGCAGCAGAAGAAAAGCCAGCGAGGCAGGAAGCAGCGTGGGCCTGAAAGACCGGAGCGTCCACGGTGACCGAGGCCAGAGAGCAAAAAGCAGTCACTTGAATGTGAGGCGACTGCCAGCCTGAAGGGCCTGTGTGCACTCAGATTTCTACCTGGACCGAAGAGTCGGAGGATTACACGCCATCAATGCCACCCTCAATTACATTAATGTGTTTTCAAGCAGGTAAGTCGGCTTTTTATTCTTTTAACGAAGCGCTAAGATCTGTGATATGTAAGAACTTCATAAGAGAAGCCAGCAAAATATATTCATTTCCCCGATAAACTGTCCCTCCTAAAAACTGTAATCCATGTGTTAAGATCACAAATCACTCATGAGCTTTTCCTTCCTTTTATACAGAGATGTGGGGCCCTTATGCCTTCAGGGTTCCCAAGCTGTAGAGGGTGGGGCGCTGCACACACAACGGCCCGGGTCTACACTGTGCAGCACGTGCTTCACCCTCGAGGACAGAGCGGATCAAATGGCTCAGGTCGACAAGCAGCCATGGGCAGGGCACTGCGGTGACACACGGTCCTCACGAGAGAACGCGCAGGGGACAGGGAGGAGACGGCATCTGAGCCGGGGCGAGGTTGAATCGGGAGGGAATGCAGACTTACAACACAGACGCAGTCTTCTATAACGAACGATTCACTTTCAGTCAAACATTTGCCCGGGTTTAGGAGTGACCGTGACAGGAAGTAGAAAAGGTCAACCCAAGGGGAGAAGCTGGACTCGCTTCTCCACAGGGGCTGACACGGCGGACCGGGAAACATTCTCTGGAAGGGCTGGAGACTCGGATTGCGCTCAGCCAAAGCGGGACGCGGTGTCTCGGCTCTCCGCACCCTTCCGTTTGGTAGAAGTCGTGGCGATGGGCAAGGCTGACCGTGAAGAGGGGGTGGAAGGAAACAAGGGAAGGCGGGCCTGGGGGGCCAGGAAAGAGGGGAGCTGGGTGAGAGCAGCCTGTGCACCCGCACTGCCCTGCACGCTTCGGCTCCCTGCAGAACGAGCTGGAACGGGCTGCTCTCCTTGGTCCCCACTTCGCATTCTCCACAGCATCCCCGGAGCAACAGCTGCCTTGCGGGAAGTGACTCGGGAGCCAGTGCCCCGCGGTTTTCTCATGCTCCTCACTAACGGCCTCTAAGACAGCTCTTTCTTGTCTAAATCTTACCAAAAAAGCAGCTGCAACCTGGAAAAGTTGTTTCCCAAACCAATTTGTCCTGGCAGTCAGGCCCAGGCCAGCCAGCAAGGTCCTAATGCTGCCTGATTCTCTGCCCCTTCTATTTAGTATCAAACCCTCTCCTTCTTTTTGTTCCTCTCACCAACTGCTTAAAGTCAAGCCCAAATTTTCACCAGGTCGACTGCACAGCTTCTGGACCAGAGCCTCAAAGGCTGATTCTCCAGCCTACCGGAGTGGACGCTCCGGGAGAGGCCCACACCTCCAAGTCTGCAGCCCACGCGTCTGCTTTAAGCAAGTGAGTCCCGGGGAAATGACCACCCACTTCCTCCGGGCACAAGGACCTCAGCTGTTGAGAAGCCTCTGCCCCAGGCTCTCGGCGAGGTGCAGAGCTACAGCGCCACTGATACGCACAGTCCTGGGGCAATGCTGGTGACTAAGTAATGTGAAAATACTCTGAGCAAATCTAAATTCACCTGCACGCTACCTCTGGCCCAGGAACACAGCTTCTACCTTCTGAGTCATGACTGGATGTCCCGGCTTCGGATCTTTACCGTGTCCCTGCGCTAACCAGCTCACCGGATGTCAAAGGCTGGGCTGGGACGTGCTCTCTCGGCATGAAAACACCTCCCATCTGAGGTGGTCGTCACCTGTGGCCTTCGAGGAGGACCCTGGTTTTCTGGGATGCTGCGTGGTGGGCTCAGGACCAGGCAAGCAACAGCGGGCAGTGTCCCTGGGCTGAAGGGATGAATCTGCCGACACCAGGAAGTCCCCCGACCTCCCTGCAGGAAGGGGCTCCTCCCCTGGACCTTCACTATGTGTCCCTCTCTCCTAGCTTAGAGTCCCAGGAGGAAGAAAAGCCGATCCTCTCACTTAACTGAAGCCCCTGAAAGTGCGTGTCTCCCTCAGCTTTGTATCTTCCTAGTTCCTAACTCAGCTCCTGGCCTCTAGCAAGCTCTCAAATGTTTCTCAGGTAAATCCCAGGCCCCTACACGCGCTGAGGCTCCACAGTTCCAATTCAATGCCTTCTCATCCATTTTCTAAGTGCAAACACTGCTAACTAACCAAAACTGTTCCACTCTGAGGTCTGTGGATGGGTATTATGAGAGAAATGGGAAAGAAATCGTGCAGAAACGCAGCTATCTGGTGAAAGGCTTTATTTTAGAAATGAATAAGTGGAGAAAATGTACACTCCATGGAGTCAGTCCCAGAAGACAGTCACAAAAGAACACACTCGAAAACACGTAACACCACACATCCTATGACGGGAGCCAGGACAACGTGTCTTCGAGTTCTTCATACATTCCACATGTTGGCCACATACCAATGACGGCAAACATTTACCAATAACCACTGTCTAGATAGCATTCCACTGATGGCCAGCAAGACTCTTGCAAAGCTGGTTTAAAGATTAGAAAAGCATGCCTCTAAAAGTTAAATAAATGTCTCTTTTCTCACAGCTGGTAGGTCCGAGGAAGGGGTCCCAAACCCGAACCCGTCAGCAACAAATCTACTCTTTCTCTAATGTCACCTCCCCAACCCAGCTCTGGCAGCGCACCCTGAAATTGCTACTTACCTTAATGTACACACTGTGCTTTTTTTTAAAGTCTCCCTAAACAAAGATACACTTAACTTTTATTTCTAAGAACATCAATTTTGTCCCCAAATGTTCTTTCAATTAAAATTCGACCTTAAAACATTTCTATGATATGTGATAGTGCCTTTCATCACTCAGTTCAAGACAGGAGAATTTTACCAAAACTTTCCACTAAAATATTACAGGTTGATTTATTCACTGCCAACACATTTTTAACAATGAACTCTTTATGTGCACAAAATGCATAAACACCCATAAGGGCTACTGATTAAAACAGCTGGTGTATCTCATACAATCAAAATATTTCTTACCTGAAATTCCATGGATGATTAATAAATATGAAACACAATCCTCTTGGGTAAATGATAGGTTGGTGTTAGTAATTTCATTTGGTGGACTTTTTTATTTGTTTCTTGAAGTATTAAAAATATAAACTGTGCTTTAGGTTAGAAGGGAGGTCAATTCATTAGATTGATAAAACGGGAGAAATGAATTATAAAGTGAAAGGGAAAAGCTAAATGTAATGACTGAATTAAAATTAATTTAGTACAATTACAAACAGAATGAGCATATCTTTAAGGAATAGTTTCCCGAGAAGGAACTCAAAAACATAACTAATGTTTTGTTCATAGCTTTATAAAGTTATTATTTAGAAGTTACGCCTTTCAAGACATAGATTAGCCAAAATTATTGCAAGAAATATGATCATCTAACCTTGAAGCTGGCACCTTATCCTGGCTATTCTCTGTCTTAAGACGTAGAAAGCTGCAAAACAAATGTCCAAAAAAAGAAATTCCAGATCTTTTCTCTGTAAGGAGGCTGGACTTGGGTATTTATCCACTTGTTACATTCCCGGAGACTTACACATACTCAACTCTCAGTGCTTCTCTGAAACAACAACAAAAAAATCTAGGACACGTTTAAAATAGTAACATTTTAGTCACCATTCTGTTATTAGAAAACATTTTGTAACAAAATTATTCACTAATAATTGAAGTTATGCTATTCTTCTATAGTCCACATTCTAATTAAAATCTATCAGACCTTGTATGACACTGTATCTTCCAATTCAATTTTTCATTTGCAGAATATTAGTTTTTGGTTCTCGGAGACAGTATCTCTTTATTTAAATGAACAGTTTACCACACATCTGAAAAATATTAGAACTTTTGATCAATTAGTAACCGAGGCTGGCAGCTTTTAAATGGATACATCTTTACTTACCTGTTTCTCCAACTCTGAAGAGGAAATAGTAACATATCTTTCTTCCCTGGCCCAGCATTTTCTTCTGCATGGCTGCTTTGGTTGGTAATGCAGTAAGTGTGGACTGTGAATATGCAGACGCTCCCCTTGCAGGTGCAGACACACCCAGGTAGATGGATAGGTAAGGGGCTAAGATCCAGGTGCTGCTGGTAAAGGGCAGGGCTCCCCCATCCTAGGACCCCAGAGGCAGGGAAAAGGTGATTTTCATTACATCCTGTGGATTAATGCCTCCCCTCTTTAAAGCGGAAAATATCTGCTTTAGCATGATTTTTATGTATTTGACTTTAGGCTCTTGATTATAACTGTTACTGGTTAGGTTTACAACTAATTAATATTATTTTATTGTTGTTTTCAATTTTTAAAGAACCCACCATTTCTTAGAACAGAATACCAAAACATCAAGTATAAACTAAGCAAACAGCTGCAAATAGTCAAAGCATAAATTAAATTCTGGACCACAAATTAAAGAAAATTATTTACAACCTAGTTATGCATGAGAATGAAAGAATATAAAAGGATACCATTTCTTCAATACTTTTGAATTGCCAATTTTGAACAATGCAATTTATCAGAAAAAAAATTAAATTATTTTAAACAACGTAAGACAAGTCAGTAAAGATCAGCAAATTCATTATTTTCTAACTAGCTGTATTAGTACCAAGCAATCAAATAGTTCTGTATTATTTCCTTCTTATCATATCACAAAATTGGGTCACATTTGTCCTACTTAACAAAAATCAACCTGGACAGACACAGGTTCAGTAAATTTTATGATATAAATACATGTACTGTTTAGACTTCCAGCATAAAATGTTAGCTAAGGTCCCTTACTTTAAAATTTTCCTTTTAAAACTATACGGAACTACATTTTAAATGAAAGAAATGTCAAACCTGGCATAGATTCATCGCTATTGATGGATGAGGAAAGTTTCATAGGCAGCTATCCATTTTTGTAAAGTTGCCCAAAAAGGCCCTGTGTGCAATGTGTGTGTGTGCATGTGTGTTTGTGTGTGTGCACGTGTGCGTGCATGGCTTAGTTCTCTGTGGGAGATGCTAAACAGGATGCATCAGCAGCACATGGTGCAGCAGCATGGGTCCCACTTCTCCTAGTGACCTGCCCCTTGGGTCATCACAAAGCAGCCGCCCAGTTAGGCTTACAGCGCTGCAGCTCACACTCTGTGCTTGTCTGCTGGTCTATGGGGCCGCAGGGCTATTGCACACGCTGTAGGGATGGCATGAGGAAGCACTCTGAGATTTTAGGAAGCTGGGACTCACCCAGGGAAAGTAAATTGAGCAGAGATGATCTTCCCTTGCCTGCTAAACACAGGTTTACAGATTTGGAGACAGTCTGAAACTTTGGACAGTGTTCAAGAGACAAAAGAAACCCTAAGACAAAAAGAAACCCTAAGGAGCTTCGAGGGAAACTTGCTCTTCTCCAAAGGGACACCTGTGTGCAGGGGCACCGCTTAATCCGCTGTGAAGGGTATGAAATACTCAAAGGTTGGGCCAAGCAAAAGCTCTGGAAAGGAAATGAAACACTGCGGATGGAGGTGGCAGCTTCAGGGATCCCAGACTCGGCGACACAGAGCCTCTCGAGCCAGCAGTGCCCAGGGACACCGGGTTAGTTAGGTCAGAGCCTGGACAGTCTCAGCGGCAGTGCACTACTTTATAAATATTAAAGATACAGAAGAATCCATCTGACTTCAATGCAAGATTAGAGAACACTTAGCAATTCTATAATTATATTTTCATAATGCTGTATTTTTCTTTCTCAAGAGTAACTGTTTCAAAAAACACTCCTCCCTTAAGAACCATCAGAATGTCATAATCTTGGCCATTCACCAACAGCAAGACATAATGAATATTTTAATTCATTAATGAGTTGAAAACTCAGTCCAAACTGGGCAGTATGCATATGCCTGTAATCTCAATGACTTGGGAGGCTGAGACAGGAGGATTACAAGTTCAAGGCCAGCCCCAAGCAATTTGGTAAGAGCTCATCTCAAAACAAAACAAGACAAAAATGCCACAACTCAATGCAAGGGACAGAGGATCTCAAAAACACCATTATCTTTGGGAAACACCCTAAAAATAGAACCATATGAGTTTGGAACAATTAATCCACTCGAAATGGTTCACATAATAAATAGACACAATATGAAATCAACTTTCAATACTCACACACACTAAATCAATGCAATCACATGCTAGCTGCAATCAGAGCTTTTCTATGACTGATCGAAGATTGCTGCTCATTGGCACACAAACCTGTGGCAGACGATTATGAGTTCCTAAAAAATCTTAGCACTGAAATAAAACAGGAGGTGCCAAAGGCTTTGCAAAAACATTTTGGATGTTGCAAATCTTACATTTGGAAAATCTTCCCCTCAAGTTAGTTTCTGTAAATAACAGTAGTAGACACCTCTGACCGATTAAGAAGCTTCCACGAAGAATGAATTTGAGAACTCTGATTTATGAAAATAAGGCTGGAGGTTTTGAAAACTAATAGTGCTTTTGGCAAAGTATGTATAAATCTAAGAACTAATTGTTTCTTCCTTTTATGTACCTTAGCACAAAATTAAACAGGGGTGATATAGTTCCCAAATTTTCATCTATGGAAGCAACACTACCTGTGAGATCTGCTGTGGCTACATGTAACAGGAAAGCCACGTCAAGTCCTGCAGATTTATGTCATTAATCTTAAAAACGGCTAAAGAAAACTGACCAAAGGAAGCATGTTGCTTTGTAGTTTTGAATTGTAGTTACCTTTTCATTACCGACAAGCAAATAACCTACAGCAGCTAGATCTCAAGTCTCCAATCCCTACGTCCCTGGAAACCAATGTCTACCAGAGCTGTCTCCAGCCTTTAGTCAAAGAGGGCCCAGAAAATGATCCTATTTCTCCTGAAACAGAGTTGAGGGAAACATTGTCTTCCAAATCAGATAATGTACTCTCAAGCTAAAAAATTATTTTGACCATTCATATAGCTTTCTTCCCATCAAATGATGAATAAATTGCTTTAACCGTTTCATCAGGTTACATGGAAACTAGAATTCACAGAACCAATAAAATAGCACAGAATGGACCCACAACTGTCCTTCGATATTTACTGTACATCGCAATGCTTCTCACACCGTACACTGGCTATACATTCTCCTTTATGCTGGATTTATTTGGAATTTTATTGTGGCAAAATAAGAATCTTTAATTAGATACTATAAATAATTAAGAGATGAAACCAGAAAGCTTTTTAAAAGTTGCAGTGCTTTAAGGAAGAAATTTCCGCTGGGTATGGTGGCACACACCTGTAATCCCAGCACTGGGGAGGCTGAGGCAGGAGGATCCCTGTGAGTTCGAGACCAGTCTGGGGTACATAGTGAATTCCAGGTCAGTCTCAACTACATAGTGAGACCCTGTCTCAAAAAAAAAAAAAAAAAAAAAAAGGTAGAAATTTCCTTGTAGGGGATATCACTTCACTGAGTGCTGCACCTTACAATGCACAGACTTCAGGAAGTCGGTGCCTTTGGTACCTAAGGTACCTGGCGCTCCTGAGGTGCACCACACTCCAGTGAGTCACATTACAGTCATGTCAGACCTCTGCCACTTGCACCTGCTATGGCAGAGCCCATGATGGCTATACTGAAATGTTTCTAAGCAAGGTTATCTTGGCTGTGCTCCATTATCTCTGAGGATGGGCCTTCCTTTGCTCTGATGAAGTGGAAAATGTTGGCTGTGGAGATGCTGCTGCCTCAGCTCCCCTCCAGGCTGGTCCAGGTGCCAAGTTAGACAGGTTAGAGTCCTCAGCCATGCAGATGTCTGAGGGAACAGGATCTAAGAGCTTTCTGTTCTCCCAAGGAGACGGGCCCTGACTGGATCGAAGCCTTCGCAGGACACACACTGAGCCTCCCTTTTGTTACTTTATCTGGGGATTGGTGGGGTTTCTTCCATGTGTGCCCCAGGACCTCAGGCCCCACTGCTCTCGGGCCGTCAGGACTGCCTGAGAAGTCGCCCTTCCTCACGCCCCCGAGAAGAGCTCTTCGGTTTGGGCACTGGATGAAGACATAGGGACCCAGGCTCTGCAGAGTCCGCGCAGCTCACGTGAATCAGCGCCTCCTGCCGTTCAGACCCCCACAGCCACAATCGGCAGGAACACGAACAGTGCGGAGCGACATGCTGACGGGCTTAGGCACTGATGCCCAAAGAGTGCAAAACTGACATTAAAATCTCCCACTGATTTCTCTGCAGAAGCCACTTATACTGAAGCCCAGCCCAGAGGGCACAGATCTCCACTACGTCCCCATTCCTCTGGGTAAAACTTCATTAACTGCTGCCTGCTCCTGAAAATACAGACTAAAAACCAAATAAATACACGAAGACCGGCCTTTACCAAAGAGCACTGGCAGTGATCCCAGCTGACACCGCCTGTCTCTCTGGAGCTGTCAGCCTGTAGCCCCAGGCTTACATCACGGAGAGACACTGGAGCTGGGCCACACCGAGCCCAGAGGAAGCTTCTGAAGTTGGGGTCATCATGGCACAGCCAGAAAAATGTGGACCCTCTTCCCACGAGCTGCAAGTTCAGAGTCAGGGCCTCATCGAGGGGGACTATCGAACTGCCATGAAACTGTTTTTCCAAAGCCACCGGCTTTCTGACAGGAACCTGCTGTGGCCCCAGCAGTCAGGACTCCACAGGACCACACAAACATTCGCGCCCAGAACCACAGGCAGCAAAGCCATACTTTTCCCTCTAAATGACTGGTTTGCTTTTTCCCTAACAAAAAAACATTTAGCAGTAATTACACTTCTTTTCCCTTGGGCTAGTGGAAGCTAAGCGTCAAACTGTAAGACATGCTTAGTTTTCTATGGCTTACATGTCTGTATTTCCATAGCCCTCCTCCTAGGGTCTTCTATTTCTCCCTATTGGCCTTGTTAATTACATGTTCCAATCTCATTGCATGAATTCCCTAGAAGCTGCTTCACGTCCTTTTCCAAACAACATAAAGTGTAAGCAAACAGAGAAGTCAACTATATTTATCTTTTAAAATATCATCTAAGGAATCAAAGTAGAAAGTGACTGATCTGGCTTCCACTCTGTGATATTGGCCATGATTTACTCTCCTTTGATTTATATATTTGTAATAAAATTATACAAATATAAAAAATGTAACAATAAAATGAAAGCTTCTCATTTATTGTACTAATACAGAAATGTGATACATACCTATAATCTTCCCATGTCTAATTGCGTTTAATAATGACAATGACAGGTGCACTGATTTCGTCATAGCATACAGTATTTTGTAAAAGCACAATATCGAAAACCACTTCATGTACCTAAACATTGGCAATTATTATGGTATATCCACAAGAAAAGCATACTATATAGCTATTTAGAAGAATCAGTCACACTTCTGTGAATTGACATGAACTGTCTTTATATGAAAAAAGCAAGATAAAGAATGGTTTTTACTGTGTATAATGCTTTATGGAAAAGGAAGATTTTGGAAATATTTAGATGTCTCCACAAAGATTAGCAGGAAACGGTAGTTGCCTGTGGAGGTTAGAAAGCGGTGGCAGGACAACTGAGGCATCAGAAGTGTTTACCTTTGCTGCCTCCTTTCTCTCCCCCATCTTTAATTTTTTACTTAATCATACATTTCTTATTTTTTTTAATTTTGAGTTAAATATATAATTGTGATAAAGATTAGAATAGCTGATGGAAAGCATACATCCCTATAGTTCTAAAATCACTTTTTAAAAGAGTTTCTGATTTTAAAAAATGTTGTAATGCTCCTTTTTATTGTAACAGGTATTGAGAAACGGCACTGAGATCCTGGAATCCTACACACACACACACACACACACACACACACACCCCGCAGAGCGTGAGAGGAGGGAAACGGCACCCACCACACAGGAATGGAAATTACACCTGAAGCACAGGTAATGAGATCGAGGAAGGAGTTCCTGGAGTACAAGTGGAGCTTACGAGTACAAAGAGATGCACACCTATTAAAAGCAGGTGACCGACGGGCGGAAATGCAGGGGCCAGACAGACGGACACCGCGCGCCGCATGCTCTCAGCTTCTGCAGGCGCCTCTCATTCTCTGGTCCAAGAGGAAACATGACAAATGAGGAAAGAAGAGCACCCCACCCCAAGATCGAGCGGCAGGTGTGACTCTGGATACCACACGGCGGCAGCTGCTCCCTAACCTGCGTACTCCCGAGGAAGAGAGCATCGGCCATGAATCCAAACAACAGACGTGTGCGTGCAGCAGTGGGCCACGCGCGGAAATGCTTCCTGGGCAATAGCAGCACCCGTGCGAAATGACATCGCCAGGACCACCCGCGAGGTCATCGCAGAACTGCTTTGTTAGCAAGCAACGACCCCAGCAGAAAGGCCCGCCCACAGCAGGCGGCTTCCGTTGTGGTACAGCCACACCGTGGAGTACTACGACCCTGTTAAAAAGTAAGGAGGCCCTTCAAGGACAGGTGATAAAGAACCAGGATGAACTGTTAAGAAAAGCAGATAAGCAACAGAGCAGCCTGTAAGCACCTCTCTGTTGTATGAAATGGGGAGCCAATTTACCATTAAGAATGCCAGGCATTTTTTTAAAAAATACACAGATCAAAAAAAACCCTGATAATATGCATTTCTCCATTTCTCGGAGGAGGGGTACTAGATGACGTGAATACATTTTCTCTTTCAAGGCAAATTAATATTTTAGAAATAGTGATGGGAAAAATTTTTAAACCTGCACAATATCAGTGCAAAAGGACAAAAGCACCTGTGAACTGAGGGCTCAAATCATCGAAGAAAGATACCATGGATATATTCTGTGACCGCGGACAGGAGTCAGTGGCGAGAGGCACAGAGCCCTCTTTGCAGCCCTTCACCCACCCCAGCCAAGTCCAGTCCCTGTGTCGGACACCAGACGGAGTCACCCCAGGTCACTCACTGTCACGCTGCAGGACACAGGGCGTCCCACCGACCTCCAAGCAGACAGCATGACCGCCACACACTTGCTCTGGACAGAGGCCAGGCGAGAAGCGCAGCACAGCTGTAGAGCGATCAGCAAGTTTCCCAGCAGCAGACAGAGGTGCCTGTGGCAGGCGTGTGACAGTGACAGGATCCCACCAATGGACCTGTCCACAGCCCCTCCTTCCGGCTAGAGAAGCGGTGCTAGGACCCTGAGGCTGGACTGCAAGAGGGGACCTCAGGAAACTGGCAGATCTTAATAGCATTCAGGCAAAGGTCAGTTCCAACCAGGGGAAAGGATGGAGGACCAAAGTGATTCCTGTGAAATTTAACTTCGAAGGCAACACGTACTCAAAAGTACCTGTCTGAAAAGGTCAAGTCTCTTCAACACTGCTTCGCGCCTGGAATTCGCATTCCAAGACCCCTTGATGTTACTCAAAGTACACGGTGTTCTTAAACAAACTTTCGAGGCAAGTGGGAGCTGAATAATCTCCACTTCCCTCCCTCAGGATTCGGGGGTGTGGGTGTAACGACGAAAGTAATTGTAAAATCAGCCTCTGCCTTCCTTGCTCTGGTTGCTCTCTCAACAAAATAGAATGAGAACAACCTGACGAACAAAGCGGGGTCTGTATTCTCATCCCAAACACGGGAGGAAGCTACCGAGCCTGGGAGAGCGGGGACCACGGGGCCTGAGACCTCGCAGCCCACCGCCGGGGAGGCCCCAAGAGCACTTGCTCTCTCCCCTCAGGACTCCTCTCTGCTCCAGGGTGGCCCGTGACTGCACACGCACAAGAAGTGGCAGTATGTCTGAACTACGAAGCCCCATTCCACAGAAGCTACCATAGCTCCGAGCACAAGCAGAAAGGCACCCTCTGGGGGTCACGCTGTGGGGAGGTGTCGCCTGTGACCCTGAACGCTGATTCCAAAGCGTCTCACAGCAGGGGTAAGGGTCGAGCGTGGGGGGCCTGCCGGGTCTACAGCCTGGGCGCCACTCCCAGCACCCCGTCTAGCTTAGTCCGCCACTGTGAACAGCGTGTTCACAACTGAGGGCTCAAATCATCAAAGAAAGATACCATCGATATAATTCTGTGACTGCGGACAGGAAGTCAATGACAGCAGAATTAATAATCATGTTCCTTCCCTAAGACCGTTTCTGAATCCAGATACAAGAAATTAAACAAGAAATTTAAATATCTCACTTACTAAACCAAAGTTCTTTGCTGAAACTAAGATCCTTGTCACTTGAAATACAGAAATAATTTGATAATTTGCTTATCAATCTTCCCAGTTCACAATTAGCCAGTAATAAACATCCAGTGACAACTATTTGACCACTGCAAAATAGCTTCCAAATAAAGTACCCTTTCATGATTCCTGTTCACTAATCTGTGTTTCTAAAGCTGATAAAAGGATGATATTTTCACTTTACATGACACTTATAAAGCTATAAACTTTATTAATTTTAAGAAAGAAATACAGAAACTGAGAGCCAGAACTAAAACAGCAAAGTCAATCTGCAGGTATGTTTTACATCTTCTCAAACCTCTGGCAGAAACATTTCTACATTTTCCCTGGTCTGGATAATACAAAACCCACCCCAACGCACATCGCAACAGAAACCACAAACTGTTCACCAATAGCCAAGAAACTCAGAAGTTGAGTAGCTTTGCTGAAACCCAGAACTACTTCTGAGTTTTTCCTCACATCTCTAGAAAGTATTTTCAACAAGATGCTATTAGGCTGGGTATGGTGGTGGTGCACACTTGCAATCCCAGCACTCGGGAGGCTGAGGCAGGAGGGTGGCTGTGAGTACAAGGCAAGCCCGCGCTACACAGTGAGACCTTGTCTCAAAAAAACAAAAACAAAAAACAAAACACCCTAAGATGCTAATGTCATCATTCAGCCAAATCTCCCAGTACACAGAAAGATGACCACAGAGGAAGACACAGGAAGCCAGTGTCCCAATCCGACAGTCTTCTCTCCATGAAAGATGTTCTCAAGTAGAGTTTGGGGTTGTAGTCGTGAACCTTGGAAACCTGCTGTAAAGAAAGAAAACTGGCTAAGAAATGTCACTTAGCTAATTAACAAAAACCAGGACTTGGCCTCAAGTGGTGCAAATTATCTAGTACATTTAGTCAAGAGTTATTTCCATAGCAAACACAGCTTTTAATGTAAAATCAAAACAAAACCCAGAGAAAGCCCTATTACAGAAGTCTCTCCTTGGTAGAAGGACAAAAGTAGTTTAACATAATAAAATGAAACATGTCATTATGATAATGGAAAAGTTAAGGAACAAAATAATTATAGAAGCAAAAACCAAAAATATACTGCGACATCTGTGAGAGCATGAACTGTTGTGTGTACTACTCGACCACCAGTGGGTGAACTCAGTGAGGAAATCTCACTTGACCATAAAGAGCCACAGCATGCAAATTATACAACCACTAGCGAAATCAGCAGAGTCCTCAAAACACTAAAAACAGAAATTCCATCGGCCCAGCTATTCCCCTCCGAGATAGCTTCCCCAAAGAGTTAAAGACATTGTATCATATTACAGAGATCCGTGTGTGTCCTTGCTTATAGCAACAGAGTCACAATAGCTGAGTCTTGGAAGCAGCCTCTGTTTTCATCGACAGATGAATGGATAAAGAAGATGGGGTACTTATATAAAATGGAGTACTAGTCTGCCATTAAGAAGAATAAACTTGGTTATATGTAGAAAATAGATGAACCTTAGGACCTCAGTGTTAAGTGAAATAAGTCAGACACTCAAGCTTAAATGTCACGTGGCTTCCCTTATATAAGAAAGCCAAAGTATAAGTAAATTAAAGAGTGAAATGAAAGGCAAGTAAGAGGAAGCAGGAAGATAGGTCTTTTGCAAATGGGAAGGGGACCAAGAGATGGAGGAGAGAGCAGGGGATGGAGGAGGAAGGGAAAGTAGAAAGAATTAGGGTGTGTTATGTACATGTCCCAGCTCTCCTTGGGGAAGGTAATCATTAAGTACTGCAAACAGGCACTAATACAAATAAAGATTTTAAAAATAGTCATTGATATTCAGCAAAAGTGAAGCCCAAGATAATTCGAAAGTCGCGTTTTGGATTTTCTATACTCAAGAGATCAGTTAATGAGTCGGGATCACAGAATGAAGAATGAAGGAGGAAGAAGCCGAGGCCGGCTCCACCAAAGGACCCGCGCCAACACCACACACCTGTTCCTCTCAACAGGGCTGACGACGGTGCCCACTGGGGAGCGGCCCGGATCATCCTTCCTCAGCCCGAGGGAAAGCGGGTCCCCTGGCTGATGGCTGCAGCTGGATGCAGCGAGCGGAGGGCACGCAGCAGCTCCCCACCCAGGGGGAGGTGGGCAGCAGTCACTGTGGGCGCTGCACCCAGATTCCCACACCTGACTCCGCCACCTCCAGTCACCAGAGGGTCGCGGGACCAGTGCAGCTCTGAGGAGGGCATCACCCTCAGCTCATCACCTTCTGAGAGGCGCTGTGCACGGGGTGTGCTGCCTGAGCAGGAAAATCACTCTGAAGTGAGTCACTCAGAAGAAAAGAGCGCAGGGTCCTTTTGATAAGGAAGGGAGACTGCTCCTCCGTGCAGAGCGAACTCTGACTGTCCAGGGGTCAGAAAGCCAGAAGTATTTCTCACATGGAATTTACTAGCTGCTGTTTGGAATTTTCATAGGTAATCCATTGCTACATTTAATTGTGATAGAATAGCAAGGCATTTTCCTGGAAAGTATGTCCCGGCAAGGTGTGTTCACTTCATAAACGCTTTCTCTGAGAAACAATCAGGAATGTTTGGTGCTATCTCAGTCATCCACAAGCTCTTTTGGTGCTGTTCTACCCCTCGGGCTGGCCTCTGACCCCACATTCCTCTACCTGTTTATATGGAAACAAAGAGGCAGAACTCTGAACTAACCTGAGCCGAATGGATTAAGACTCTGAGAAAATAAAACACACGGACGAACACATCCACCTCTCCACCTCTGAATTTGCTTTGACAACCTTGCCGACTTCAGCATCAATAGTGAAGAAGCATTTCGCTCCTGCTCAATTTGTGGGTGTCTTATTTTATCAAAACACAAAGAACTTCGGAACCAGTTTTAATTTTGGCAGGAACAAGGTAAAAAGCGTCACGGCTCACGAAAACACAGACTCCAATAACAGATGCGCCCTTCCTCCCACACGGCTTGGAGCGCACCTCTCTTGCATCTCTTTCACTTTACTAAATTCACACACAGTGCTGACTCAGTGCCAAGAGCTGTGATTTGTGCAGAAAGATTTTACACACTTTTATAACACAACCATTTCAACAATCGACTCACGCCGTGCTGCAGTTTTCTCAGATCACTGAGGAATAAGAAGAGGGAAAAGACGAACACTAGCAGATACTATATTTACCATTTTGCCTTCTTTTAGGAACAAAATGAAGTATAAACACACTAAAAGTGCCCCGTGACTGTTAGGAAAGCTATGTGGAAAGTAAAACACTTGGAAATTTCTTGAATGACAAAACCCTGTAGTATCTCTGTAACTCTAAAAGGTCTCTGCATGAATTTAAACTCAATTGCCTGCCACGTGCCTGTTGGGTACAGGAAACCAGAGCAGCTCCAACAGATGCTACCTGGGGGGCTTCTCAGTGCAAGAAACTCCTGGAGATCCTGGCAGTGTTTCCTTCAGACTCCTTCCCACGCCCTGGCCAGAAGCCTGCATGCCCAAGCTCTGCCTTTAGAAAGGAAGGTGCGCCTGCTGCTGCCCGGGGCTTTCTGCCAGTGCAGCATACCCTGGGCATGGCCCACACTTGCAGGACCCTACAGCACTGCAGCATCTGATTAGGGCAGCACAGGAGGAGGGCTGGAAAGAGACTCCCCGCTTTCCCGTGGGGGAGTGTGTACAGACAGGGCCAAGGCAAGGATGCTCTTCGTTATTACAGCCCGGGGGTGCTCCAATTCACCTGTTGGCCTCCAGGTGTGCAAACACTCCTGGCACTATGGTCTAATTGGCAGGGCACTAATTCCCGCCAGATACCGCTCTCCTTTCTGACCATCTTCCTTGAAACACTACTGAGCAGACCCAGCAGCGGGGACACCGCATCTTCGCCTCCTCTTGCTTCCTGGAAACTAGAGTCACCTCATCTCTAACGAAGGGACAGGGGCTGGGCAGGGCACAGGGCCTCGCTCCTGGCTCGCACAGCACAGGGTGAGAAGCGTGAGCCCCGGTCACCACCCCTTCCCAGCCAGCCAGAGACAGAAGCCTGTGTGTGCGACCAGAGTCATCGTGCACAGAAACCTCACCAGCACACTCCCACATCGAGGGAGCCGAGGGAAACTTAACTTGCCTGGCCCATTTACTGGCCAGCCCTCTCTAAGGTAGGGTCCTCCTCCACCAGCCCCAGCTGTAACCACCTTCCTCAGCCTGAGCAGCTCCCTTCTCCCCAGCACAACCCCATGGCTCCCTTCCTCTCACCTCCTGGGCCCCCAGCATGCTAGAGATGTCCTGGATGTTTATTTGATCATCTGCTGTCCATGCGGGGGGGTAAAATTTTGAGATCCAGGTAAACTCTGGAAAGATATTGTCTAAACTTCTCAAGCATCCGGGATGTAGCCCTGATACTTCACCAAAATAATGTTCATTTTGAATGTGAGAAAACAGAAACTAGTGTTCCGGTTGGGTACTTTGAGCTTGATGCTTTTCCAGGTCTTCTCTGACTGCAGTAGGTGGTTCACTAAGGGCACTGTGAAGGCACCCTCTCTTCAAAAGCAACTATAAATGGGCCTCTTTACACAACAGCTGCTGTGGAGGTTTTAGAAGCGCTCTAAGGTTCCCAGTTTATTTAGTGTAAATATCGTCTAGACTCCTTGTCTTACTCCACCTCAGGGCCTGCAGGGAAGAAACCAGTGAGCACAAAGGGAACACGGGAGCCCCAAGGGCACCTGGTAAAATGCACCCCGGGCTCTCCTCAGAGGGGAGCTGGCCGGAACCGGCGGAGGGCTGATACTCACGCTGGCATTGTCCCCAGGAGCGGCGAGTCCAGCCCCAGCAGCAGTCAATCCGCCCACCGTAGCGACAGAGGCCAATCAAGGACACGAGCTGTCCAGGCCACCTACCACACACAGACAACAGCACGAGTAAGACACTGGAGGCAGAAGAAAATTTCCCCTCCACTATTGTAGAACCGATCAAAACACATCCAACAATCTCCTACAACTCTTCATGCCTAGAGAAATGTAGGGCTAAAGACACTCACAGAAATAGTTTTGCTAGCCTCTTATCTCAAATCTCAGACACTCAGCATGTGCGCACCTGTACAGAAACACACACACACACACACACACACACACACACACACACCCAGCACACAAGGATAGGGGAAAAGAAGAAGACCCTTTCCTAACTAGAAATTGTAGCACCGGCCCACCATTGCCAGGCTTGAAATAAAACAAATTCCTCCAAGGCTCACACCTGTTACTGGGATGGGGAAAAACCAGTTCTGACGGCTTCATCACAAACTGAAAAGCATTAAAGAATAAAAGACCTGACAAAGCACAAGGAATTCCTGCCTGGGAGAAGGGGCAGATGGGATACAAAGAGAGCAGGCTCCTGAGAAGCCAAGGAAACAGAGCTGGGGAAAACACTGCAAAAAAGAAAAGAAAGGAAAGGGAAAGGAAAGGAAGGAAATAGCATTAGAAAAAGAAATCTAAATAAAACCGAAGAGTTTGAAGTGTAGCAGACTCCTCCGTGTGGAATGAGGTTGGCATGAATGCACACTAACATGATTTCGATTTTCCTCTTTAATGTAAGTGGTGCGTAAGGAAAGTAGCGAGTCTGGGACAGATTCCGCTTTGACCTGTCACGGCTACATGTTTCCTTGTTCAGATTCACACCTAAATGACTTTTTCCTCCAAGAAGGGCACGACTTCAGTTGCTGTTTTAATCCTCTTTTAAAATCTACATTAAAATCCTAGCCTACTTGTAAATGTGCGTGCAAGAAATGCGAAGCACGGCCCAGGTGGACGGAGACCCGCTTCTAGGAACTCAGTTCAATCCAGAGGCCTGGCTCCGGCCGCTGCCCGCTCCCTTAAACTCTTTCCATTTCCTCTGCGTCACCTCTGGCTCCCCCGGGCCCCCCGAGGGTCGCTGGGGCTGGAATCACCGG
>NW_022900937.1:5228465-5248536 GCF_012274545.1 Fukomys damarensis
CCTGGGTGGGCGGGGCCGAGCAGGTGGCTCCCGGAGGGCGGGCTCAGAGCTTGGGGGCCGACCCCACGGCGGGACCCGGGAGTGAAGACGGAGCCCGGGACGGTTCCTCCCTGTCGACTCAAAAGCGTCTGCAGAATCGCGCAGACCGCGGCCTCTGCCCCAACCCCAGCGCAAGGCCCCAGCGACGCTGTGCCCATGACGCGGTGCCTGGTCTTCGGGACCCTTGGGAACCAGCGCAGCAGCGCTGCTCCTTTGCAAGTAAAAAGCACGCCATTACAACATTACAACAATAAATCCTCTATACCAGGTGGACTCCCAGCCCTCCGTCCTCCTGGCCACCCCTGCCTGGGACCACCGCGCACCTATGCCTGTCCGGGGCCCTGTTAGGGCAGGACTCGCACTCACCTCCTTCGGGCTCTGCTCAGAGTAACCTCAGATCAGAGCTCGCTCCCCGCTAACCCTGTCCACTTCTTCTACTTCAGGGACGATTTTATCTCCCGCGAACGCATTCTTCTTGCTAGAATGCAAACTCCACCAGAGCAGGTACCTTTGTTTAGGGCCTAGGGCATTGCCAGGCACAGAGTACGTGATCACAAACCTTGCGCATTGAATTTGCTACATTACACAGCTTTCCCCATGTTTTATTTTCGAGATTTCTGCAAATTCAAATTGTTAATGGAAAGTTCTGTATCAGAGTGACCTTGCTATCCTGACCTCAGTGTGCATAAAAAAGGGAATTTTTGGCAAGCAAAGGAAAAGAAAGATTCCAATTTAAACCACTCTTTGATTTCCAAGTTGTTTTCTGTCAGCAAAACACGTTTCTATTTTAATCTCAGGACACATCCATGCCAGTTCAGGCTGGGGACATCATCCTAGGCAAACAGCTTGGTGTCATCCATTTCAGATCCTTCTAATGAGGTCGAAAGATGTAGAAGTCAAAATATTTTTCCTGCAGAACATCAGATTTTGTGAGTGAGGTGCAGGCCTGGTTCCAGTCCCCGTTGGCAACCGCAGCTGTTTTCTGTTTACTGCTCTGCACTGGACTCACAAAAAGCTCTGCTAGAGATGAGGACTCAGGGAGGCTAAACTCCAGGTTAGAGAGCCCGGGGGCCGAGGTGCAAGGGTGCCTCCGGGTTGTGCATCTGAAGCAGAGGGCTATGCCCCTTCCCGTCCTCTCCCCCCACTATTTCCTTTGCCCGGACGAACCCCATTTATCGTCCTTCCGTACTTGGCAGGTCCCCACTCCCCACCCAGGAAGCCAGCTCTGACCCCGTGCTGAGCTGCAGCCTGTGCTGCAGGGGCCTCTCCGCCACTCTGGGTCCCAGAGACAGCGTCTCTCTGAAGGGCTTGGCTGCACATGTGCAGTCCCGGGGCACACACTGCCCGGCACAAGGCGTCCGCGCAGTGAGGTTAAGTAGACAGGAGTGGGTGGATTTGAGCTCTGCCTGGTGAACTTCAGCTTCATCCTTAAGTGGGGGCTGATTGTCAGTTTTTGTTGAATCATGGAATAAGAAAAACTCCTGGACTTCCAAGGTCAGACTGGATTATTATACTGTGGTCATGACCAGCAGGGATCATTCCAAGAAAGAGGCGGCATGCGGCCAGGAGTGGCGTCTTACTATCTTATTATTTTTCCTGGTGCCAGAGACCAAACCTAGGGCCAAACCCAGGGCCTCACACACGCTAAGCAATTGCTGTACCAGTGAACTACTGCAACCTCAACCCCACACACAATCTGTCTTAAGACAACAAGCGAGATCAAACGTCTTGCTTTTAGCAGTAACTATGCATGTGGTTTGACAGAATTTTCCATGCGAGGTCCCACCGTGTGATGCCATCTCATAAGTGGTCACCCCGATTTTCTCAGGCACAAATAGCAGTCAGTCACTGGTTATGGGCGGTATAAACAGAATAGAATCGACAAGCCTAACTTCAAACATTTGGAAATTAGCAGCTCATAACTTCTTAGATGTTTTTTCCCAATAAATATTCACCAGGAGCCTACGGGATATCCGCATTTCTAGGTGCTGGGACAAGCTAGGAAAAAGATGAAGTTCTGCCCTGAGAGTTTCTATTCTCGCAAGGAGCAAGCCGGTGATCTGCAGAGAGAGAAGTCTGTAAAGAGAGGTCTGAGACTGACTACAGCGACAGGAAGTGCTGAGGTGTGCATGGAGTGGCTTGGTCACCTCTGCACAGGTGACATTTAAGCCAGGACCTGACGGGGTGGGGCTGGGTGGGGTCCAGGCAGAGGGCAGAGCAAGTTACATTTTCTCTGTCAAGTAGGTGTCAGGCACAGATCATCGTGCAGTTGCTCCCCAGGACACAGGCAGGGTGGTGACAAGGACACAGGATCATGCTCCTGAGAAACTCTTAAGCAAAAGGTACCCACAGCTGCTGGTTCATGGCGATTTTGACTCCCAGCTGAGCAAGAATTCTGGAGACCCTGCTCTGGCAGTGGAGGAAATACTTGGATAGTCAGGGCCCCCTGCGTTGGGATTTCTACTTGGGTGTCCCCCCAAAGGCCCATGTGATGGAGGGTTAGGGATTGAGGGAGGCAGCTGCATTACAGGGGTTTATAGCTGGCTTGCTGTTGGGATGTGGGACCTGGTAGAAAGAGGTGCATCCCTGGAGCCTGACCTAGAAGACTGTCTCTGTCCCGGCTCTTCCCTTCTCCCGCTGCTTCCTGACCTCCATGAGGTGAGCAGCTGTCCTCTGTCAGACCCGGACTCCCGCCATGCCCTTCCTGCCTTGAAGGCAGCCAAGTGTGGACTGCAAACACAGTCGGAAAACTTCTCCTTTAAGTTGTGGGTGTCCGGTATTGTGTCTCTGTGACAGGAAAGTGACAAAGTCCCAGCTTCTTTAGGTGAGCCACTGTTAGTGCCTATTAGAGTGCAGTGTATGCCTCCTTGAGGGGTAAATTACTCACAGCCTTTCTCACTGGCATGAACAGAAAGGCCTGTGAGTTGCCTTAAGGAACAGAGACTGGCATTTTCTGGTCATCTGTGGTGACCAGATGTCCTTAAAAACCTCAACAAGCTCTGATCTGATTGCATCCAGTCAGTTCCTTATGCAGAAAATCGAGCTGAGTCCACTCTAGTCCTCACCCCAGCCAGTGTGTCCATGCCTAGCTCTCGACTCAGTGGAGGCCACTATGAGACAAGCTGGGGTCCCAGGGTCCTTTGGGAGGACAACACCCTTCCTCGGACCTTTGCCATGAAACACAAACCCCAGGTGTTTGTTCATGTGTGGGATGTAAAAGGAACTTTCTCAACTTTTTTTTTCTCATTGAGTTTATTGGTACATTTTAGGTATACGGTACAGTCACATTCTTCATTGGGATCTTGTACCTTACATGACAGATCTTGGTTCTCATTTTTCCCGTTGTCCCTGCCCTCCCTTCACCCGCTCCACCCTTCCCTATTTACAAAGTCTTTGTTTCCATTATTTCATTTTCTCATATTTTTTCTTCTCCCTTATTTCCTTTCTCCTTCCCTTCTCACTTCCCCTACACCTTAAGCCCCTTTCTTCCTATTTCACATTGTGAATTATACAATTTGCATCTTATTTACACTTTTAGTTTTTCACACCAGAGAAGCTATTTGGTATTTGCACATGTGTGTGCTATTTCACTTAAGAGTATGGCCTCAATATGCATCCATTTACCTATGAATGACTCTAGTTTCTTAATCTTTAAGTGTCTTACCCAACTTTGAGAAGCCCTAAATTTCTGAAAATTCTCATTTTTTTTCCATTTCTGCTTATGAATCAAGCAGCTCTTGCCTGAACTCATTTCTTTCTTATGATACCTTACTAAAAGCAGGGAGCAGCAAGGTACGCTAACACCATCACTTTTTACGAGCGCTTTCCCTCACAGAGATGTGTGTTACGCTTTCCTGGCTGTGGCACTCGATGGTCATACGGAACAGTGAATCGTGGGCTTGCCACCCTGCCCTCAGCAGTTCCCACACAGTGCGTCACACCACAGCCCAGCTCTGTGGGCCTCACCCCATGGCAGGCAGAGCCAAGGACTCCTCCCACTGTCCTCCTGCCTCGTCTTCTAACCGCACGGTTGCCTGGATGGCGGAAAATGCAGTTTTCTGTTGCAATGTCCCTCCTGGTCCCCGTTTCTCTGCCTGCAACATGAAAGGTTAACACTGTATCACAGAGGGCCCCCAATGTGTAATGCCTTCAGAGAGATGGAAGCTGAGTCCGCACCCTGTGCTAGTCAGGGGTGCGTATACCTGGGGGCGGGCAGCTCCCTGTCATGCAGCACCCTGCTCTCGGACTGAATCACTGTCACCAAAACTCAGGCTGAAGGAAAGTGCGGGGAGGCTGTGTGTGGGCCAGGAAAGAACTCCAAGCTCTGCTACTCCCCTGACCCAAAAGGACTGCTCAGTGGCACACTCATGGTCCACCCCTGCGTCCAGCTTTCTCTCTGTCCCATGCGGAAAGGGGAGTTGGGATTTGGAGAGCAGTCCCAGCCACACAAGTGAACAACGTATCTGTGGATGTTCAAACATAGAGGTCAGCTTGGCAGGTCTGGGTGTCCGCAGGAGTTTGGGGCTGGCAATATAAATCTGGTTATTACACAGCATTTAAGTCCTGCAGCTGGGGAGGGTGAGAGACTATGGGTGTGGACTGGAGGGTATGGAGGGAAGAAACGTGATTAGGAAGACTAGGGACAGAGTGAAGGGATCGTCACAATTCAGACTATGGCAAGGAGGAGGGCAGGACAGGAGCCAAGAAGCAGGAACCGGAGCAGAAACCGATCCAGAGTCTGCTGTCCTGGAGCCAGGGGTCAGGAGGAGGCTGGAAGGGCCAAGAGTGGGCACCTGCAGGGGACCGTGACGTTGGCTATGCCTAATGCTGGTGAGGCAGTGTGGGCTGTAAAAGTGAGCCCACCATTGTCTTGTTTTGAGAAATGAGTCCAGCCAAAGCCTACATGCTGACATCAGAGTAACCTGCACCCAAATCCCATTCCCACAACTGCAACCTTCTTAACTAGAGACAGTGTTCTAATTACAACCATATATTTTGTCTGTTCTGTTCCTAATTTGAGAATGCTTTGTCTTGTCCTTCATGAAACCTGCTTACATTAATTTCCATAGAAATGGCTCAAATGTGCATCCTCACATACAGTCCTGCCCCTGCACAGAGCTGGCCTTTATCCCAGTTGATTAATAATAAAAACCAGTGGCTGGAACTGGCCATTGCCTTTGGTGGTGGTTGTGCAGGCATTGGTCATCCTGGCCCCTACTTTCTGTCTCTCTTAGTTCTGTCTTTTTTCCTCGGTACTGAGGTGTACACTGAGCAGGAGACTGAAGCCTACTGCAGAGGTTTCTGGTAACATTTCAAGGATCTCCAGTAGGGACCAGTGCCCAGTGCTGCTGAGGTTAAGGAGGCTTACAGCTGAGAGGTGATCACCAGGTCTGACAAGGAGGCAGCTCTGAAGACCTTGACACAAGCCATTCCAGAGGAGGAGTTGTGACCCTACTCTAATGAAGAGAAGAGGTGCTGAAATGAATGCACAAGTCACACCATCCTGCAGGAGTGTTGCTCTGAAAGGAGGCAGAGAACAGGGTGGGAGCTGGAGGGAGATGTGCAGTCTAGGAAGGAAGTTTTTAAAGGATAGAGATGCACAGAAAGATAGGGATGGCCCCAGAGATGAAAAGGAAGTAAATGCAAAACCGAATTACTTGGGGAAGTAAGACATTAGACCCAGTAGTCCAGTCGAACTAAAAACTTAGAAATAACAAGAAAAATTGCAAAATATCTAGAAAGTGATAACAAAAATACTTTATCCATATAATCACTATGCATGGCTACAAATGAACTCAAAGGAAACTTCATAGCTTTAACTCATATTACTAAATAAAAGAGTGACACTTATAAAGCATTGGATACAAAGGATTAGAAAAAGAATCACAAATTAAACAAAGACTGCAAAAAAGGAATCAGCAGCAATGAAAAATATAAATTAACGAATTAGGTTACTGAGTAATACAATTGGTAAATTCACATGAGTTGATTTTTGGGAGGAGAAAACCTACCATAATGTTTGAAATGTTAGCTTGTCTAGCAAGAGAAAATTATTGAACAAATATCCAAATTCCAATATAGAAGGGATAAATAATACAGTTTAAACACAGGAAAAAATGAAATGACCTTAGTATGTAAAAGAATAGCTCAAGTGAAACAGAAATCTAAAGTAACCAATAACCCTGAAACAAGATAAGCTAAGAACTGCCTTTCAACCCTTGTCTAACACACACACACACACACACACACACACACACACACACACACGGATACTTACAAGTTATTCCCAAAACATAGGCACCTAAACCTAGGGCATGGATATCTTCTCACATATGCAGAAATGCACACGACTCATCTCCTCATCTCACATGCAAACATCAACGCAATGGCTTTATCGGCAAGTGGGACCCAGCCACTACTGAAAGAGCCCAGGAGAGCTCGGTTAAGAACTGCCCCACGTGGGGCCCGGCCCCGTGTGGCTCCACCTGCTGGCCATCTGTGTCCTCTGCAGTAAACAGGCGCGGATGCCCACGAGGGTCCCGAGAGCCTGTTCACCCAAGCCTGTGACTCCTCCTGGGGCATGGCGCCCCCGCCCCACAGCCAGCGCTACTGAGACTGAGCTTTAAAAACTTACTCATGATAGATGTGATCTTGAAACTAAAAAACAGAATATTATATAATGATGAATTACTGGGAAAAGTCTTATTAATGTTTAGAAAGGGGTGAGGGGGTTTTATCACTATATTCATTTACGATATTCTAGAAATACTATTGCTACAATTAGATAAAAGCAAACCGTGTTTTGAAAGCAAGAGATCAAGTTCTTATTATTTGAATGTGATATGACTACACAACTGAAGGAAAACAGTCACTTGAAGTCTCTGGGAGCGGCCCACAAGGCTGTGTGTCTGTCATCTCGGCTGCCTGAGGCTGGATCAGGATGATCACTTTGTCCCGGCCAACAGAGTGAGACCCACCTTGAAAAAAAACAAAAATAAAAAACTACTGGAAAAAAATAAGAAGGTTTGGTACTCTGCTTATGTAGACAAACCAGTAATTTATATATTTGCAGACACATATCTACATGAAGAAATCAAAGCATAATGAAAACATTGCCAAATAAAAAGATTGACCCACAGAACATTATGCCAGTTTTTCTCTTTATAAACTGAAGGTGGTGGTCTCTCAGTCTAACACAGCACACAAGAATCCAAAGCTGTCAGCTGATTCCTGAGGATGGTTCTCATCCACCTTCAAATTCTTCTACAAAGCAACACTGAAGACTTCACAGGACAGGCTTGGGTTCTACTCTGATATTCCTGGGAGAGCTGAAGTAGGAAAGGCTGACCAACAAATGAGAAAGCACTTTGAAGAGTAATAAAATAGTCTGTATTTGATATTTTTGTTTCCCACCCTTCAGCTGTTTTGAAATTATGCAGTTGATCTATAAATTGTCAATAAATTTTGATATGCATTTTATTTAGGAAACTGGGAAGATTCTTTATATAGGCAATAAATCTTTGGCGTCTATAGCTAGGCACAATGATGCCAGATCTCTTCTGTAACACAGTGCCTCCATTTCCACAGTGAAATCCCACTCACCTGTTATAGGTGCAACAGGTGCACTCTGCCCTCTGCAGTCTCCTGTGGCCACAAGGTCAAGGGAGAAAAAGGAGCCGCCTATCACCCAGGGGACATGAGCTGCGCTCCTGGCCGCTCCCTAGCCACACGGCCCCAAGTCAACTGCAAGGACATCGGGAAATGTATCTTTCCAGAAGGCTCAGGAGGACAGGGAGAACTTTTAATTGAACATACAGCACCAACTTCACCTGGCTTGGAGAAGCCAGTGAACTTATTTCACCTCTGCCAGAAAGAAGGATGAACATCATTCCGATGTCACTAAAACTTATATTTGTAAATCGCTCTTCCAAATTCATTTAGGCAGTGATTCTCACTGCATAGCAAGTCCACGTGCTTACATTGGAATTCACAACATGGACAGCCCCCAGTTGTGTTAAGTATGTCACACAGCAGCTACCACGGCACGGGTAGGAAGCTCTCAGCAGAGCCTGTGGCTGCCTGAAGCAGGGGTGTTGCTGCTGGGAATTATCTTCTCTACGAGGACTTTTGATGTCCCATCCAAGGCAGGCAATGGCACAGACCCACATAAAACAGCCCTGGAATGCTGTGCTAGGAATCTCAAATCTCAACCCAGCTCTTATCAAAGGCCTTGCACTCATTCGAAGTTGCCTAAAATGCCCTTGCTCTGCTCTGCCACACAGAGGGAGAACTAGTCAAGTCTTCCAACTTTCCCAACCCACTGTCCATGTCCCACTGGCCTCTAGAACATGGACCAGTTCTCAAATATCACAGAGGACCAGCTTCAGGCAAACTATTAGTGTGTATAAAAACCCTGTTAAAATAAATGCCACTTAGGGAGGCCAGACTAGGTAGGGAGTGCGTTAGCTATCAGCCTCCTGATTTCCCAAATAATAACCTTGGTAAATTACTCTTAGAACTCAACTTCAGGAGAAAACTCTCCTCTTACTGTGTTGAGCTTGAATTGTTGTGAGAAAGAAACAAATAAGATCTGTACCTATACTTTCCTAGAGAGTATTGTGGATGTTTTCTGATGTATCTATCTTAATTTCCGTAAGATAAATTGGTTTCTTACAGATTTAGGGCCAAGAAAACATTTTGTTTCTTCTGAGAAATGTTTATGTCTTCTCAAGTAAATGCAAGAAAACTATGGCAACAGTAAGAAAGGTCAGAATTCCTGGTGTAGCAGCACATGACGGTAATGCCAGCACTGTGGAGGCTGAGGCAGGAGGATCGCTGTGAGTTAGAGGCCAGCTTGGGCTACATAGTCAGTTCACGGCCAGACTGAGTGAGAAATTATCTCAAAAAGAGAGGAAGGAAGGGATCAAAAGTTCCCAGGGTTAGCAGGAGGGGTGAACAGGAAGAGGACAGCAGCATTTCGGGGCAGTGGACGCCTCTGTGTGCTACTTCAGTGCAAGTGACATCATCATGCATTTGTGAAGCCCACAGCATGAACAGTGCCAAGGTAAACGTGTGGATGCTGCCTCACACTGCACACAAAGGAGCCCATCTGAAGCTAAAGGAGGGGCCTAAAGCTGATCTCAACATGGTCCTTGTTTTGTTGTTTGTTCTTGTTGGTTTGTTTGTTTGGTTTGGTTTGGTTTTTTGAGACAGGGTCTCACTATGTAGTTGAGACTGACCTGGAACTCACTGTGTAGCCCATGCTGGTCTCGAACTCACAGCGATCCTCCTGCCTCGGCCTCCTGAGGGCTGGGATTACAGGCGTGCGCCACCACGCCCGGTTTGGTCCTTGAATTTATAAGTGGCTGCCAGGAAGCTCATATCTTGATTCTGTCCCAAGAGTGATTTGAGCTCCGGTGGGTTAGCATCTGTGTTCTTTCCCCACTTGTCAAAGTTCAGACCTCTCTCTCTCTCTCTCTCTCTCTCATAGCGCTTATTTTATATCGTCATTTCTTGAAGCCTTTCTCCAAGTTTAGCTAGAAACAGGTCTAAAATAAATTCAGTAGTAAAAAGATTTTAAAAATGTGTTTCACTTCTATTAATCTTTAGCAGATTTCAGAGCTGCAGCTTCACCGCTAGGTGTTTTAGTATTTCCATCTTTCCTGCTTCTAACACTGAGCTGTTTCCCAGACAAATCTTTCAGATTCGGATTGTACCATCTTTCCTTTACATAAGTGCTCACCTCTGTACCAATTCATGTTCATGCCCTCTGAATAGTAAGCCACAGAATAGATTGCCTTTCCGAAATCAGGATTTGGCCTCTCTCTGCTGGAAGATTCCTTAGGTATAACCTAAATCCATTACGATGACTGCCACTTGTTCTGTCCAAGTGGAAAAAAAGCAAAATATCCTTCTCTACACAGCGTAAACTACACGGTCTATTGAAGGAGGAAAACCTCAGTCCCTTGTGCAAATAGTTTGAAGTGTAAAATTCATTGAAACGGAACGGTTGGAGGATGCTGCTAGATGAATATTTGTAATTACTGTGTCTTCTATCGAGGTGAGTACACAAGTCAAGTCCCTTGAGAGGCATTATCTCATCTCATTTCTCTAAATTCAAGTCTAGGAGTATAATGTTATTTTGAAGAATTTTCCATAAAGAAAAAAAAAAAAAACAGTCCAGAACACACCGTAAGGACTGGCAGATTGTCAGATCTCAGCCCACTCCTAAATAGCAGCTGGGCCCTGACAGCTCAGTCTCTTCCCCGGACCTTTGTGTCTGTCGTACATTATCTGGGAATGTTCACACGTGCTTGGAAGAATTACTACGGAAACTTAATGAGCAGATGTACTTCGGTCTCTCCACAGCGCCTGACACCTGGAGGGTGGTCAGCACCCGGTAGGTGAGAGCCAGGGGCCTAACAGGGGAGCATAGCTCCAGCTTCTGTGGCCACAGCACAGCCCATCCACAGTCTGAGAGCACACAGAACTGTCCTGTGCAGATTCTGAGAGGGAGGTGGACACGGGACCTGATAAATATGTCTTATTCTTTTTTTTGGCACCAGGTATTGAACTCAGGACCTTGCTCTTGCAAGGCAGGTGGCAGAATCACTGAGTTAAATCCTTGGCCCTGCCTTAGTTTTCTTAAAACAACAAAGACTCCATTGCACTATCCAGCTGCCTCTTTATGGTAATGCATCTTCTTTACTCACACAAGTGAAGATAGGATGGACCAGAGTACAGAAGAGTCAAACTATGTGTGTCGCTGAGGCAGGCACTGGGGGATTCAAACTAAACATCAGGATGTAAGCGTGCCCAGAACTTGGGCATAAACACAGCAGTCAGAGGTGGTTTATACCACAGAAATTTGCATCAGCCCTGCCATGGGGGGACCCATAGCTCTCCTTAGAGTTGTCTCCAGATCTTCCTATTAACCAGATTGTGCTGCTTAACCCCATTTTGCACCAGTAAACATCAGCTTGGCAGGGTATCTGGCACTCGGTCACTACGTCCCTCAAACATACATCAAACCTATAGGGAAGAATTCTGCTTCTAGAAGTGGTGGATGAGGAGGGTTGAACTCATCCTGTTTTTGAGAATGGCTAGAAAAACTGCCCCAGTCAAGAGGAACTAGGAAGGTGGGCACAACCTGTAAACCCAGCACTCTGAGAGGATGAGGCAGGAGGGTCAAAGATTCAAGCCCAGCTGCACAATCTAGTGACTCAGTGAGACCCTACCTCAAAATAAAACATAAAAGAATAAAGAGGACTGGGACGCAGCTCAGTGGGAAGACCTGGGTCTGAGCACTGAGAAGTAGGGCGTTAGCAGAGCCCAAGAGCTGCAGGGGTTTGGGGTGGAATAATTCATGTTCAGAGCTTCCCAAGGAGGACGGGTCCTGGGAACCCCTCTGTGGGAATCAGAGGGAGCTGGACCAGCCCTGAGCAGACCCATCCTGGCAGCCCAGCGACCATAACCTTCACCACCTGCTGAGCAGGTGCCCAGGTGACAGGAGCCCTCTCTGTAGGAGAGCTCTGCATCCCTGCCCTGGGGTCTCCACATGCTTTCCAGCACAGTGAGCCTTGGAAGCCAGGACTGAGAGAAAGAGGGGTGGACAAGAGGAGTGGCCTTGCATTTGGGGCAACAGATATTGGAGTTAGCCGACAGAAGTTTTAAAAATACATGATTCAAATGTTCAAGAAATTAAAAATGAAAATTGAGAATTTGGACACAGAATGGGAAATGAACACAAAATCAAAAGGTAAAAAGAAATTTCTAGAACTGAAAATGGATGGAGGGCATGAAGAAGTCCCAAACTGGCTGACAGACTGGACACACATGAAGAGGGGGCAGAGCAGGCAGAAGAAACCAGCTTTGTTGAGAGCCCAAGGGTGAAAAATACTCGAAGGGTGCAAGGAATTTACGGAAAGGTGAAAGGGCAGGGATGTATGCAGTCATAACCCCGGACACAGGGAGAACGGGTGGAGCAAAGGTATGAAGAGACAATCCCCAAAGTAAGCGTGGATCTAAAACACACTGTGAAGTCCAAGCCGGCTGCATACAAGAGAACCACACCCAGATAAAGCTTGCAAAACAAAGGGCAAGATCCCACAAGCACACAAGAGAAAAAAGAGGCCCTGGCTTCCCCACCTGCTTTCCCAAGGCGGTGATTTCTGAGAACAGCTTTGCAGGAGGCCGGGACAGAGTTGAGGAAGCCTGCGTTTCTGCCTACAAAGACAATCACTCTGGGAAACCGAGGCCACCTCCTCACTTTAAACCCTTAGTCTATTATTTGAAGATAGAACTAGATATTCGTTTGGCACTTAGAAACCACTGTGTATATAGAATTAACTTGCAATAATTATGATTGGTAAAGCTATTATCATCTGGAATCTGAGATAAGAAACTAAGTCATTTGCCTACAGCAGAGAGGCCAGGAAGAGGAAAAGCTACAGACCACACCCATCACAGATGGGCACCTCCTTCCTTCATGTCACCAGCAGAGATGGTGCAATCCTGTTGGAAAGAATGCCACTCTAACTTCCCGGGATCCCTCACACCGCCTCTCTGTGTGCCTTGCAGCCAGTGACTGCTCAAATAACACACCACCAACAACAACAAACAAACAACCTCCTTACCGTAGCAGCCACTGCTGAGTACTTCAAACACCCCAGCGCTGACTCTTCCTCCTTGTCCGCTTGTGAGCTGGGTACTGGCGTTACCTCGTGTTGGGGCACAGGTGTGAAGGGACTTGTGAGGCCACACAGCTAGGGTGCGGCAGAGCTGAGAGGCAGAGCCCCGCAGGGTGGCGTCACAGCCTGTGTCCGTGCGCAGCTCCACTGCGGCTCTGGCCCTAGCAGAAGGCAGTGGAGGAAGCCATACCTCCAATTTCACTGTATGTGCTGCCGGATGGAGCACAGAAGTGACAGCTCACGGCCTGCAGGACGAGGCACTCACTGGCTGCGAGCAATCACAGCTGCAGAGACGCTGAGAAAGGCAAGGCGACACAGCACATTTCCCGCTCTCCTCTTTGGCTGCAGGAGATCGCTCGGTCTACACCCCGCCAGCGTGTGACTGCACTGGTGTGAATGCCCAGGCCATCTGTTGCACAGTTATGTTCCTCGCTCACTTTTCATCCTCCTATTTATGGAAGAAGCCTTTCAGTGGCCCCTCAAGTCGCTTGATTGTTGCTTTGTCCCTTCAAGCAAAAAGTGAAGGAGCTAGAGCCCTATCAGGAGTGCACCTGTGCTCTACCCTAGTTAGGGGAGGGTTCACGAGAAAGCCTAGGGCCAGGGCATCTGAGCGCTGTTGGGAAGAGGAGGCTCCCTTCTGGGAGAGGTGGTTTCTGTCCACAGGTGCCCAGAAGGCAGGCTCTGCGGCTCCTGCTTCTTCCTCCCGGAAGGCACACACATCTCACTGAGGCTGCAGTTAATGTCATCTTAAATGTCATTCAGCTCAGAATGTCGCTGGAAGCGTTTCAAAGACGCCCTGCCCAGGGTGAAGCAAGACAGGGAGGGTTTTCAGTGCACTGTGGCTGCCCACTGCTTTTGGCTTGATTAAAGAAATGAAGCCCGTCTGCTGCTTCCAGTAAAGGAGAAAGTCTCTGCAGCAGTGCCTCGGGAGGAAGACAGGACAGCCCGGCCCCTGGGCTGAGACTCCCGGCATGGCTCTGAGCTGGGGGCCTCTGCGAGTCCTCCTGCCTGGTGTCCTGGCCATGTCCCTCTGTTGCTGTCCTCCACTCCCGTCGTCACCCGCCCCCCGCCAGGTGGCCTGTTTGGGTCTCAGCCCAGGGGTCCAGCTTCTGCCTCATCAGAGAGCACTGTGTTTATTTGGCATAAACACAGGGAGAAGCTGCACTGAATCTGGGAGAATCAGGGCATTCTTAAGGAAGAGAATGAGCCTGGTATGGTGTTGCATGCCTGAAAGCACAGTACTCTGCGAAGCTGGGGCAGGCGGATCGCAAGTTTGAGCCCAGCCTGGACAACTTAGTGACTTAGCAAGATCCTATCTCAAAAGGAAACATAAAAATGGGCCAGATATATGGTTCAGGATCAGGACTGTGAGTTCAAACTCCAGTATGAAGCAGGTGGAAAACAGGGAAGAAATCTCAAAATGTATAAAATGTGTGTCTAACCACTGGGATCTGGATCCAGTGTTCAGCACCCTGGGCCCCTCACAAAATGTCGAATAACTGGAAGGTCAAGCTCACAGGGCAGGAGAGGACTTGAGAAGAACGGACATGCTAAAAGCGACACTTGTGACACTTGTAAACTGGTCCCGCCAAATCAGGGTTCAGGTCATAAATTTCTCCTCACCGACAGCGTGATATTCAACTGAATCAAAGTAAAACTTTTAGCAACACATCTGAACATTCACCACAGATTGAGACGAGCTCCAATGAAGCTGCGCTTCTCCAGTCAACAGAACGTGACGCATTAGGCAGAGCACGCCAGCTCCTGTCCTGACTTTAGTGGCAGGAAGCGAAGTAGCTTTACAGACACTGCGTGCAAGGACCTTCCGAGCGCCCCGCAGAGAGGACGCTACAGATTTTGCCGGCTGAGCTGCGCCCGCGCGGGAGCTAACTGATGAGCCAGGACCCCATGGAGACTTCCGCCCGGCCCCCAGGACCAAAGTGGCAGCCCCGGCAGGGGGTCAGGCCGAGGGCCTGGAGGCTGTGGCCAAAGTTTGGCTTCAACTTTCCGGGGCCATTTTTTAAGTATCAGGACGTACCTTTTGGCAGCAGAATACTTTAATAGCAAGATACCATTCTCAAACTTTAGTAAATTTTAATCCTGTTTGAGAGTATTTATATTACAATATGAGATATGAAATATATTAAATATTGCATGAGTTTTTGAAAATTAAATGGTTGCTCAGTCTACTCAAGCAAACGAATCGTCTGAGTATATACTTCACATTTTGGGGGGAAAGTTTTGAAACCTGGAATTTTCTTAAGTTTTTCAGGTCAGATTTTAAAATTAATTTGTACCCATTATTTTGATTTTGTGCACTGTATTTGAAGACTATATGATTGAGATATAAGGGACCCTTGACTTAGGAACTCGATCGGTTCGTGAGAGCTGGTTTAACTCCAGCTGGTTGTAAGTCATTACAGCTGAGCTCTGGATGTTCACGTGGGTACATGTTATAGATAACGAGAGGCAGATGAATCTTCCATTAACCTAATTAACCCAAGTTGTTCATATGTCAGGCTGGTCCTAACTTGAGGGTCCAGGGTATTTGCTTTTAAAATCCACCTTGAATGTCATTATATTACTGCATTAGTGTTTTGTGTTTGAATCCCTTACACTAAGCTCCCACGTGTAATTTAGTGGTTGCCACTTGCAGCCCAAAGCTAAAGAAAATTAGATATTTTAAATAGTGTTTTAATACTTGAGTGTATCTTGTTTTAAATGCAACTGTGGCTTCTAATAAAAGACTTTTTAGAGAGAGGGTAAAAATGTATCTGTAATGGACCTTAATACTCGGCATACACTTGTTCTTCAGCCTTTACTTGTAGAGAGGAAAAGAAAGTTGGATAACCAAGCAGAATTATTATTATTATTGTTGGTTTGGTTTGGTTTTTGTACCAGGGATTGAACTCAGGACCTCAAACTTGCCAGGCAGGTGCTGTATCACTGAGCTACGGCCCTGGACCCCAAGGGGAATTTTTTAGCTGCTTTTCCCCCGAGAAACAATGGCCCTGGTGGTTCATTCCTAGTATTATTCCTAGCTTTCCAACGAAGAAGCTGAGGTCTTAAGGAGGTTAAGCAACTCACCCACGGTCACACAGCTACCGAGAGCAATCTGGTCTCTAACCGAGGCCCGGCCATGGCGAAGCCCCAGCTGCCCTGTCACGGACGCCTCGCATCCTGTGGATTCGCAGCGTAGGTTTCTAGGTCTGAGGAAGATGTGCCCTTGCATTAGTCATAGCACAATCCGATTGCAGCTCCGCGCTGAGCGTATGTGCACGTGTGAGTGAGCTGGGGGTGGCTGGAATGTTCTCGCTCCAAAAGTCCGTCCTGTGTACCATTGCGACTCCCGGCTTCTCTCGGTGAAACGGGAGGAAATAGCTGCCGATATAGTGGCTGCAAAGCCTTGTGCACGGATGCTCATTAGGTGTGAATTATCGCAGGGAGCGTCCGTGCAAAAGCAAAGCCGAGCGACTGAATCCCTCTCGGAAACAAACCGAGGGGCTGTGAAGACTCTGCAAGTTCTGGGCGTGGGAAGGCTGAGCCAAGGAGCCCACGCCGGGATGAAGGCGCGTCTCTGCACCCTTGGGGATCCTGGAGATTTTCTCACTGAGGAAAGGCTTCGAAGGTCTTTGCAGCCAACCAGCTGGGAAAAAGGTGAGGGCGGCGCGGGGTCGGCGCCATACGGGGTGGGCTGCATGCTGAGGCCGAAAGTCAGTGGAGACATTCCCAGGACTTCGAGACCGAAGTCGCCCACTGGCCTGGTTCCGGAAGTGCCGTCTCCGGAGCAGCGTGGCCCTAGCATCTGCTTCCTCTTCTCTCCTCAGAGCCTCGCGCCGAGCTTCCCGCGCTCTCCCTGCTCTTGAGGACTTTCCCGGAGGGCGGGCAACGCGTGTCCCCGCTCGGATGGCGAACCTGGCTCTGTGCATGAGAAATACCGGACAGAGGAGACGCCCGAGGAGCGTCCCGGTAACTATACTTCAGATAGTAAGAAGAGAATGTCTAAATTACTGTCGAATGTTATATTTGTCATTTTAAGTGATGAGGATATTGAAATTAATTGAATGGATTTGTGATTAGTCCATCTTCGCAGGCCCAACAGTCGGGACAAGGAATATTGGGCCTGGAAAATAAGAATTCCATCATTTGCTACGAAATGATTTTTGAACCGCACTGTTTGCTCAGAAGTTTGTTTCTACAAGTAAATCTTAGGTATGGAACAAAATGAGGACCGAGGTCTTTCATTCAGGTACTGTGACAGCTGTGTGTGCAGTCAGGGGGCCACAGAAGGTCTGAGAGGGACAGTTAGGGAAGTGTCCCGGGAACTGGAAATAAAAGTGAGATTGTTTTCAAGGACGTCGAGTAAAAAAAAAACTGCCATTCTTAGTGATGGAATAAGTGTAGGAGATGGCATTATAAATACATGAATAAGCGGGTCCCGATCCCAGGCTAGTGACGCTCACCCTATACATTATTTGGGACACTCACATGCTCATGAATAGTTTGGAAATAAACAATCGATGCTAAAATTCAAAATTAGCAGTCAGATACAGTGGCACACACCTGTCATCCCAGCCATCTGGGAGGGTAAGGAAGGAGGGTTGGTTGCAAATTCAAGGCTGGCCTGAGTCACATGGTAGACCCGTCTCAAAAACAGTCAAACAAACCCTGATTTATTATTGAAAACTCTGAATGCTAGTATATTGGTGCAAAGAATACCCAGGTATCCATTATGGGCTAAACATTACTGTTCACACTGGAGCACTAAATTAATGTGGCATTTAACAGCAAATTGATGCACTGTACCAGTTATTCAGAAATGCAATTTGTAAACACTCAAAATAAGTCACTCTGTGCAGTTGTGACCATTGCCCATATATGACAGAAAAATGAAAGCAGCGTTCAAGGAGCCACAGGCGGAAGTAAAATGTGCTCCTGCTCCCTGCACGCTCAGTCCACGCCCTCGGGCTGGCCATTGCCTTCGCCTGCCCGGCAGGAACCAAGCCCCACAGACAGTGGCTGCTGCTAACTTACAGGGTGCCAGAGTGGTGGCAGCCAAGCCCCCCAGTCAGGGTGTGCAGGCAGCGTCATACCTCAGGTCACCAGGGGCCACACAGCTCCATGTGGAAGAGTTCAAAGCAGGGAGGAGGCACAGAGCCGGACCAGCCTTCTCCCACGCACATCCAGCTGCTTCCTGCCCTTGATCCCCAGGAAGATGAGTCACCTGGTTCTCAGGACCCATCCCTGGCAGGAGGGAATGAGGCCGCCCTGCCCAGCCTAGGTCTGCAGACTCAAGGCCCGGTCCCTCCGCAAACAGGAGGAGTGGGGCCTGGGGACTGGCACACCGTGAATCATGTGCTAACGTCTGCTCGGTCTCTCTGACAGCTAAGGAACAGTATTATAAATACTATGTATCAGATGATATCGATACCATATTATTACTTTATATACAGTAATGCACGACATGCTCCCACATGTGTGTTTACACATGACCGTTCATGCTTGATATTTGCCTACGTAGGTTCTATATTTTACATGGGGCACTACATGCAAGGCTTAATACATAGTAAGCATTCTACCAATGCTAATTATAATTAGTGCACTGTTATTGTTACAGTTTTTGAGACAATGTATACCCTTCAAAAAAATGAGGATCATTTCCAGAAGATTCTACATTCTGTCTTATTAGCACTTTTAAAAAGGATGCCAACACGTATTCCTCAGACTATCGTCCTCTTGACAATATGAACAGCAGAGCTCCTTTAAAAAGATATGAGAATTGCTGTGGGTTGCAGCGAATTCCATTTAAACATAGTAAAATGATTCGGGGAATAACAGCTAAGTGACTAGATGTTTACTTTCTGATGGATATCTAGCCACAAATATTTTCCAATCATGCTAATGTGCAGGCAGAAGAAGAGGTGAGTTTTAAACATTTTTTAATATGTTTGCACAAAATATCATGTTAAATAAATTTTAAATCACTGACAGATTTCTGTAGGAGAAATACCACTTTTTTTTTTTTTTGAATTTATACTGCAGGAATTAGGTGGTTTGAGAGATTCTCGTGGAAGACAAAGCCAATACAGAGACTGTAAGAGAAAGCAAAACTCTCTTCTTCCAGTGCCTGGCACGACTGGATGGAGATGGTGGGAGAGGAGGGGCTAGGTGGGAACCTGGGGTGGGGCCAAGGGCACAGGAAGGGTGGCCCTGCAGTGCCCGACTTCCCATTGTCCTTGGCCTGCAGAGAGGACCTCTCCTAGTCTGTAAGGCCATGTCATCCAATAGTTTGCCTTTTTTGGTAAAAACTATATCTTTTAGTCTCATTTTCTCATGGTTTGTTATCATTTATCCAAAAATGTGCGCTAAATATGAAAATATTATGATTATATACGACAAGTTGTTTAATCTCTTGGACTCCATGTTCTTAGATTTCCAAACAAGTTGGTGTAATTAAATGACCTAGAGGATAAGGAGGGACCACAGTCTCTGGACGTGACAGGTCATCAGAGGCATCTGGGGAGATGGCAGTGTTTCTGGAGTCAAGCTTCTGGACTCCACCTCTTCGAAGTCTGAAGAATCCGTTCAGTGAATGATCACAGAGGGCAGGGGTTAAAGGCCAGGTGTGCAGTGGGCGAGGAACCCGACCCAGTCCCGTCCTCATAGGTGCCGGAGAGTGAGCCTGGTAATCTGCTCTTGAAAACACTTTCTCTGGAAACCAGGAAGTTTTGAGAAGCTCTGTGTTGGACCATGAACAAACACTTGATATTTCTGAGGGACCTCTGCATTTTATTTGGGATGAACTCTGCTTTACACTCTAAGCCCACAGTCTTTCGGTAGCTATTCTAAAATACACAGCTGGGATCTGTAGGTCTAAACACCTGCCCCTAGCTCTCTTAGGGTGGAACCTAGGTGTTAAGAAAGCACACACAGGACACATGTATCTATACGTGTGGGTGCTGAATGAGGCTTTAACAGATTAACTCAGTGGCCCCTGCACTAACTGAAGTCATCTGCAAAAGTTGGAAGAAAGTAATTTGATTTAAAATGGGAGTGAAACTTCAGATTGCTTAGCCAAATAAACGAGATGTATAATTTGACTTCTATTATTTTATTCTTCCTACTCGGTAAGGAATTTTAAAACTTCACCTATCTTTGTGTAGAACAATTTTTTTTGTTTGTTTTCTCATTGAGTTTAATGGTACATTTTAGGTATACAGTACAGTTACATTCATTATTGGGATCTTGTACCTTTACATGACAGGTCTTGGTTCTCATTTTTTCCCCTTGTCCCTGCCCTCCCCTCACCCCCTCCTCCCCTCCCCCTTTATAAACACTTCATT
>NW_022900937.1:5249272-5290861 GCF_012274545.1 Fukomys damarensis
CCCTTCCCCTTTATAAACACTTCATTTACATTTTTCATTTTCTCATATTTTTTTCTTTGCCCATATTAGCTTTCCCCTACCCTTCCCACTTTTCTTACAACTTTCTCTGGTGTGAATAAACTATAATAGTACATAAGATCCTAATGATATAATTGACAATGTGAAATAGGAAGAAAGGGGCTAAATGTGTAGAACAATTTCAATTACAATGAAATATTAGACTGCATGCCCTAGGAATGATGAGATTTATGACATTGTGTGTGTGTGTGTGTGAGTGTGTGTGCGCATGTGTGTGTACTAGGCACTGAACACAGGGTTTCATGATGAACTGCATCCCCAGCCCTCTACTTACTTTATTTAGTCACAGGGTCACTGAATTGCCCCGGCTGGGCTCAAACTTGTGATCCTCACTCAATGGGAAAGAGAGTTTCACCTATGTTTAAGAGGTGTAACTCCAGGGTGCCATAAAAGTAAATGTCAATGAAGGACTAAGAATAACCAGCCTTGTCTAATTTGTAAATTAGTCAGAATCCTTGTCACAAGTTTCTTTTCTCCATCAATACCCGCCATTCTAATGTATTCAGTAAAAAAGGCTGGCCAGGTGTGGGGGTGCACACCTGTCATCCCAGCACCTGGTGGGACTGAGGCAGGAGGATCACTTTGAGTTCCAGGCCAGCCTGGGCTGCATAAGGAGTTTCTGTCTCTACCCCTCTCCTCAAAAGAAAAACATGGAAAGTAGTCCGTATCTATGCATTTTTATCTCTGTCTCAACCCAGGTTCCAGCAGGTAATCACGAAGGTCAGATGGTTTCTCTTCACCCATTCTTACTCCTATGGCAAAGCAAAGACTGGATAATTGATCAAGAGCAGAAATTTACTTTCTCACAGTTTCAGAGTCGGGGAAGCCTGGGATTCAGGTGAGGCAGGTTCTGTGTCTGTTGAGGGACGCTGGGCTCCTAGGCGGGTCCTTTGCTGCGTCTTCACCCTGTGTGTGAGGCAGAGGACAAAGGAGAGGTTGGGAAAGGTGAGAGCAGGTACAATGCAGAGGGACAGAGGGAGGGGCGCCCTGAAGACTGGAGGGCAGGGTTCCTCCCACACAGCTGAGCCTGTCAAGGAACACAGAGGCCCTGCCTTCCCTGGGGCCCCTCTCCTCCCTCCCCCACCCCCCCTTCTCTTATTTTCTGCTGTTTCCCCCGTGCCAGCTTCCTGAGAGAGCAACAGGGAAGGAAGTGAATCGGGGATGTGTAGATATTTAAGGAAGACCCATTGACTCAAGATAATTTTGGGAATATTTAAAACTATTTTTAAACTGTAGACTTCTTACTTGTAGATCCATGGCTGATTCCAAATCAAACTCAGCGTCTGGATACAAACAAGGTTTTACTTGCCGTGTTTCCATAAATCCAGGCTGCAGGAAACCATGCCACTGTGTCGCCTTTCCTCAGGGTTTAGCGATCCACAGTGCATTCTATGGGCACGGGCCCACGTCTAAGACCAAAAGGATGACGGCCCAGACTCCCGATTTGGTGGTCAACCTCATGGGATTAGTAAACAGCCCCACGAACATGAGCCGGGAGCCAGCTGTGCACTTCTGCGACCTCTGTCATCGGCGCCGGTGTGGGTCGCAGTCGACACTCACACAAAGCCCGCCTTTCTTCAATACCTCGGTAATTGGAAATGCCGCAATATATTGTATGAATGGGCAAGAAGAGAGAATAATAACCGTCACTGCTGCCGAAAAGCTGGCTGAGCAACTGGCTCTGGGACACGGACGCAGACGATGGCAGCTCACGTGCACCCGGGCAAGGACACGGACCCGAGGCCGGTGCGCGTTACAGGCAGGGCCTTCCCGGGGCAGGGAGCACGCTCGCCGCTGCCCGCCGGGGTCTTGCGCTCTTCAGGGGCAGCAATTGCAGAAGACCGAAGGCAGCCTGCCACTGACAGCAGGGGCAGCCTCGGAGAGGTCGTCTGCCATCCAGACAGCAGTGCCTGAGCCGGAAGAGAAGCAGCAGCGGGGAGCTGATGTCACCGGGAAGATTCGCACTGCTCGCTCTCAGAGTGATGCAGCAGTTCGTGGTTTTAGAGAGCTAAATCCTCCCGACTTCATTACTTCTCCTCAAGGGCAGAAGTCACCATGGACGTTAGGCAGGGGAGGGCGGTAGGAAAGCCCATTGATTCCACTGTTCTTGCGAGTTACAACAGGAGGCGAAGACTGGCCTTTCGTGTGTTCCCAATTACTTTCAGGTGGCCAATGTAAACTTGATTTCATCCTAATTTCAGAAGGCACCATACAAAGTTTGGGGGATGTGTAGATTAAGAAGGTTTGGAGTTGAGTAGAAAATGTGCTTTTCCTTCTGTTCCTCCTTTGCTGTAATGACCGCTGATGCCTAATAAGATTCCCTGCAGTCTAAGTCTGGATGTTCAATACATCATCTCATTCACTTGTTTTAATTTACATTAGGCCCTCTGTTCCAGCCACAACTGAGCGACCTCGGAAAGCACCGCCTCTGCCCATGTGGAGTGCTTATACCTGCTTAGCTGAGCAATGGCCACGTCTCGATTCTAAATTTGCAGCAAGTATGTAGGAGTTCTCTTCTTTTCTCTCCTTTTGTTTCCTCTCTCCATCTTTCTCTTTTACTTTCTCTTTCCTTCCTTTTTTCTCCCTCTCCTTCCTTCCTTTTGAAAGGAAGTCTCGCTGTGTTGCCCAGGTTGACCTTGAACTCCTGGGCTCAAGTGATTCTCCTGCCTCAGCTTCCCAAGTTGTTGGCCTGTGCCACCATGTGTGTGATTTTTCCCATTTCTTAAACTAATACTTTGATGAATCATCGTCTTCCTTGAAGAGCCGAATGTCCTCTCATTGCAAATAAGACTGTCAGAGGATAACGTGCTTGGAAATTTATTTGTAGTTTGGTTCTCTTCGTTCACCTACAGTTACTGTTCTCACCCCTCCTCCAACGGGTAAGTTTGTCTTCTTTAGCAGAGGGGTTTGCTCAGGCCTAAAGAGCAGCTTAAGGACCATACCTTGTTCTGTCTTTCTAACATTCTGAGAGTGCTACTCAGGCACAGCTAAGTGTCCAGAACAAGTCAGGAGACTGAGGGGTGATGCTGAGGAAGCCAAGCGAGAGGAGATTCTCCCCAGACTGCACATGGCAGTGGGTTCCCTGAGGATGGGAGACCCGCCCACACTCGTGGAGGGCTCAGCTTCAGAGGGAGGGAAAGGCTGGGGGATTATGGGCCTGGAGCCATGAGGTCCCCAGAGCGACAACTGAAGACTTTTCCCAACATAGCCTGACATAGCTACTCGATGGCCTGGCCTGATGTCACAGTCATTCAGCTGCTGACAGTGTCGGGATCTCGGGCTAGGAGGCTCTCTGCTGCCTTCTGAGGGATTGGAGCCGATTCAGACCCTTGCTCTGATATTAATAGTGATATTTTCTAGAGCATGTATATTTGAACCTTATTATGTACAACTTTAAAATGCGAAATTAGTACCCCTGGGCCAGGTTGTGAAAGTACGAGGTTATGGACAACATGTAGTAGTCAGTAAAGAAAATGACTTAGAATGACCAGAGTTATAAAAGTTTTTCATATATAAAATAATATTCCCCGAGTTGACAGTTTACAATGTTTCCATCCTTCCCAAAAGCCTTTGGGTCAGTCTCATGAACTGCCTTTTCTTTTGCCCTACAACATTAGCCCAGTGCATTAGTTCTTCACACAAGAATCTGATGAAACCCACGGACCACACATACAACAAATACTACAAATCCTTTGCTGGAATGACCGATCCCTAGAGAACCATTACCCAGTTTAAGAACAATTGTCTTAGAATAAGCTATTCTCTGATTTCCTTGACTAATTACTGACTTACAGTTACTGATATAATTCATGGGGCAGCAAACTTTCTGTAAAAGGCAAGGGCACACTTTCAGCCTTAGGGGCTAATCTCTACTCAACTCCACATTTGTAGTACAAAAGTAGCCACAGAAAACGAAAACAAAGGAGCATGGTAGTGTTCCAATAAAACTTTATTTGTAAAAATAACCTGGGGGCTGGCCTTAGCCCATAGTTTGACCACCTATGGTTCAATTCTTTCAGTAGTAGCTGTGAACAGGGGAACTCTTGAAAACACACACACTGTCACACACACACAGAGGTGCTCTTCCCTTCCCATCACATTTGATGATCACCTTTTAATTTGCATCTGATGGCAACTGGCAGCTTTCAGTTGTGTTGGCCCACCTCAGGGTCATCCATGAGACTTGACACCAGTGATATGAACTTCTGGTGCATTCTGTAGCTAGGAGACAGGGAAATGCACAGGGTGCAGTGTTAGCTCCTCCAGACCTGTGTTTACCATGCCTGCCAAGGGCAGCATGTTTCTTTAAAAAACTTGCTCAGAACTGAATTGAGCGAGATTATGCTACTTGTGTATACAGCTCTCAGGAATAAGATGATGCTATCACTTCTTCCCCAGTTAATCTCTAAATCAGGGCAGCTCCAATCAAAATTCCCACAGGCTTTTCCTGGAACATGACAAGCAGGTCTTCATTTTACATGGAAGAGCAACCGGGCAAGAACAGTCAAGACTATCCGAGGTAGCACAAAAAAGGCAGGGCTTCCTCTGCCAGGTACTCAAACTTCCTAGTGTTAGGTGACTATGAGAGTCCCTGACATTCTTTACTCTGTCCAGGTCGCAGAGGAGCTCAGCAAATGCATCCAGAAGAGAAGGTGGGCATCGTGCCAGGAATGGAAGGGCACCTTGGGAATGCTGAGAGGTGTAGGAAGCCAGACTCAACAAGGAAAATGGGGATCACTCAGTCCGGTGAAAATTCCAGCACTACTCTGCAAATGATAATAAACGTGGTGAAGAGTAGTGCTTTTGAAGTAAGCACTACTTACTTACTTAGTTACCAACTGAAAGCAAGGAGAGTCCCTTCACAGCTGTTGTCCCTTGCCATTAACACAAGAACCTGAGATGCATTTTCCTGTAGCATGCGGAATTTAGCTGAAACGGAATTTCTTGGAGGCGAGATCAGAAGAGCACACTAAAGATTTATGGAGAAAGAAGTTCCAAGCTCTTGTTCTGCATGCCTTTAAAAATCAGATTGACTTGACTTTCTCAGGAGATTTGAAAATTTAATGTAATAAAGATTTTGAAATTACTAATTTGGCTACGTGAATTATTTCCAGTCAGACAATTCTAGAAATAGCCTGAAGAGGCACTCCCAGAAAGGGGAGAATGCTGCTACTCGGGATTCAGACGCCTACGCGCCCCTCGCAGTCAGCCAATGGACTGCTCAGGACGTGTCCACTTCATCACCCTGCGCTGCGGCGGGAGGCCCTGCGGCTCTGTTCAGTCACGTGCCCGCCTATGTTTAGTCTCTGGAAACTCAAAGCCAGGTGAGGGATGGTTAATGAGAGGCGGAAGATAAATGTTTGAATCAGAGAAATAAATCAGATGACCACTGACAAATTTTCAGTGAAAAGTTGATTATGCACAAGATGTACTCGGTTACTATTCACATTTAGTAAACTTAGTTATGTATATAAACCACAGTTTAACTGTCCACGGTACACTTTTACTCCTAGGATGGCTCTCCTCATACACCCAAGAACTTCTGGCTTATTTGTCCCGATTACTGAGAAAGTCTTAAGGGATTAAATTGCTATGATCAACAAAATATGTGCTATATTCCACACTTACACTGGGTCATCCGCTACCTGCAAAGAAGAAAACATCTGGCAGGAAAATGCAAAGCTCATCCATGTCCCTCTAAGGGAGACAGGCTCTTGGAGAGCCCAGGTACTCAGCACTAACCCTAGGGGACTAACGCTAGCGGCACACTTCCCTTTCCAGTTGAAGAAGCTCTCATGACAGATGGCCACCCAGCCCTCATACCCTGTAGTGTACATCCAATTGTTTTATTTCCTGAATGATCATTCAGTATATCTCATTCAACAAATACTATGCACCTAAGGTGAGCCATGCTGTATGCTGAGACAGGTGTACGGCAGTAAACACCAAACCAGCCCTGGTTAAGAACCTTCTCTCCTCACTTTAGCTTGAGCTTGTTCTCTTTTGCCTCCTCCTCCATAAATGGGGAAAATAACTGGTGAGTACCCTCTTCACAAGCACTACTCAGATGACACAAGGCGGTGGCTGGTGTTGCTTAGCATGCTGTAGCACTGGACAAATATGTTTTAAGGACCTGGAACAAAACAAAAGCAGTGGAAACCAAGCCAATATGAAAGTTAAGCCATTGGGGTTAAAAAGCATATGACTTATTCAATGTCTGTTGAGTTCCTACTCTATGCCTGACACTGAATTAAATATTGAAAATACAGTGCTGGACAAACAGACTGCTTACAGCTTAGGTTCTAGGGAGGAAGACATCATGAACATATAGGTGAATGTAAGTGTACTGTGGGGAGACGGAGTAACTGGGCCTGGACACTGTAGGTGGACACAACTACCCTTCTGGCAAGAGACAGCAACGAACATAGTGTCTGACTCACGCTATGGAAATTTTCGGGACCTGTAGATGACTCATCCAGTAAATTTAGTCTTCTGCTTGCTGCTGACTTTGTTTCCTTACTTGATACTATGCTGTCATTCTTCACATCTGATAAACTAGGATTGAAAGCAAACAAACAAAAAATGAACAGAATCTGGCTTTTTAATAAAAGGGTTATGAAAGAGGAGCCCAACAAAAAGAAAGAATGATTCTTTTGTTGCTGATATTGGAAAGGTTTTATATTTGGTGAATTCTTCCATGCCAAACATAAGACTCTGGAGCGGTGCTGCTGTGCTCTGGATCCCGACACACCCAGGTTAAGGCTTGGTCCCCAGCGTGGGCTTAGATCTCTGGGTCACTAGGGGTGACCCTCAAGAGACTCTGGACCCGCTGTCTCTTCTCTTGCACCCTGGCCACAAGGTCAGTGATTTCCCGCTGAGTGTCTTACCAGGTGCTGCCACAGGCCCAGAGCAGGGCATGGAATGTGGGGCCGTGAGCCCCTATAACCAACCCTCTTCCCTTGTCACCCTGGCATTTGGTGGAGTCATGGAAAGCCGACTCCAAAATGTTTTGCTTCCTTTAAAGATTAGTGATACTTAACATTATTTTGGGTCAGGATCTTTTCAAAAATTTAACTGAAACTACCATTCCTCTCTCCAGGAAAATGTAAGTGTATTTTAAAAATTGGGACAAGTGTTTTTGGGATGGCACAGCCATTCTCCATATGTCAGGTCACAGATCTATTACTGGACTTCCAGGAAGACAGGGTAAGCAGCAACAAATCAACCTCTCCAAGATTTGGAATCCAGGCATTGAAAAATAACAACTTGGAGAAGACAGGAAAAGAGGAGGTGGATCCTCGGGACGCAGGAAAGGTCTGAAGGAAAAACTGGAGCCTGCAGAGAAAGTAAGGAGACAGACCAGGGCACAGAGAGGAGGCAAACTGTACCCCTACCCCACCAACTTGGGGCGTGAGAGAGGAGAATTCAATCTAGAGGCACAGCAAGGATCAGCGAGTCCAGAGGCCTCCAGGGAGAAACCCGTGCAGCAGAGCAATGCATGTTGTGTGCTGCAGGGGCCGCCGAGTGACTGAAGTCCAGGCGACAGCTGTGTCCCCTAGAAAGAGTGCTTGGTCGGTCTCTTTTGAGGGAGGGGCAACTGAACCCAGGACTCACAGCAGCCGTGGGTTGGCTTTATCTCAGGGCTCCCAGTGTTGAAATCACACAATAACTGGGTGAGGGACGGTCATGGGAGACGTCCAAGGTCAGGGAGCCATGGGTGACTGGTGAGGAACGTCCAGAGTGTTGCTGGCTGAAGACTCAGGTTCCAGCCGCTCAACCAGAGGCCAGCATCAGCACCAGAATCTGCACACCACCCGACCTTACTGTAGGCTTGCTGGCATCATCCAGCGCCTCACCCTAATCCCACTGCAGATTGACTGGCTCTGACTTGGATATAGCCACAAAACTGTAAGCACCAGAAGATAGCCACCGGCTTGAAGTCACAGAAAAATATTTCTTTTTTTGTTGTTTTCATCATTTTTTCCTTGTCTCATTTTGTGTTTTTCATGATTGTGAACATTGTTTTTAGTTTATATTGCTTTGCTTTGTTGTTTCGTCCTTCCTTCCCTCTTATCTTCTTTACCAGTTTCCCAAAACTTGAGTAATCATCCTTTGCTTGCTTTTAATCTTGTTATTTTAATTTATATCCCTATTTATTCCTTGTATCCCTTTTAGGTTCTCTTCCCTGAGGGTAAAATTGCTCTAAGTGAATTTTTACGCTATATATTTTGATTGGTTTTAGATTTTGTTATATAACTATAAAGCTTGTACCTATGGTTAAAGGTGGCAAATTAATAGTTACAGTTTATCATTTTCTGGACTGTGCGTGACAATTATGTTATTACTAGTCATACTTTTTTAGCTGAGGTAAAATCATTGTGATCAGTTTGTTTTTGCTTCTATGCCAATACCAAGATTTCTGGGGGGCTCACAAACAATACCATAGTCCAGTACCAAAGAACTGGGTGCCAGGCCAAACAGACACCATTAGTCCCTAACAAACTGAAAAGGCAGGATCTTAGGACAGATTCATAAGCCAAAAGCCAGCTATACATAGAAGAAATCTCTGAGAAGTAGTCATTTCCTAAAGAGATCTAGGTACTAATAACCTATCATAAGCAATTTAAAGGTATCAATGCAGAAAACAAATTTTAAAAAGAGAAAATAAGGAATCGCGAAAGCAAGATGCAATCCCACACCTTGAGCTCACCCAAGCCAATCCAGGGAGCACTGAGGTGGACGTAATTGAAAGCCACTCTAAACACAAATCAGAACATCACGCCCCTGGCTTCCCAAAGACTCATGCTCACTCCTTTATGCAAAAGGCAATCAGTCCATCTCCAAGAGCTGCCAAAGTTCTAACAGTTTCAGCACTGCTGAAAAGTTCAAGTCCAGTCTCCTCTGAGATTTAAGGTAAACTTAGCTGTGAGCCCCTGTGCAAATGAAAAGAAAATTAAACACTTTCAATATGCAATGACACAAAACAGACATTTCCATCCCAAAAGTTATGAACAGGGGTATACAAAGGAATGGGACAAAAGCAATCCAAAATCCAGCCAAGGAAACCTTAAATCCCACAGTTCTATTTCCAGCTCCGAAAGGGCTTGGGTAGCTTTGCCCCTGTGGCACTTCTGGTGGTTCCCATGGCTTCTCTTTTGGACCAGTTCTGCTCCCTCCTTGCAGCTTGCCTCAAAGGAAAGGCTCCTCGCTTCTCCACATTTCTGGGGTCCCCACAGCACCTTCGGCTTCACACTCACAGCTTCACACACTGCCCTCTCAGGGGCTCCCCACCCAGCCTCCCAGGCCTTCTGAAATCTGAACGGAAGCCTTCCTGACCTCACAACTCTTCCACCCTGCATGTGCCTAAAACCAGCCCCACATGGATGATGCCAAGGTCTGTGCCAGCTGGAACAGTATCGGGCTTCCCTCTCTCTGCTGTAGGTAGGGTTCGAATGCCCAGATCTCTGAGCACTCTGAACACAGTCCGCGGGAATAAATTGCCTAGGCCGCCACGATTCTGGAACATGGTGCTCTGGGGCTCTCCTCTCAGAGCAAAGTCTTTCACTTTTGTAATTTCGAGGCTGCGAAGGGTGGAGTCCTGCTGCTTCCTGTGATGCTCTCAGACCATCTTTTCTCCTGTTCTTCCTAAGCAATCAAGATTTCCTCTGCTCTGTCTTTGCAGTCCACAGCTTTACTGGAGCTTCCTTTCTGGCCAAACTCAAAACACTTAAAATCATTCTTCTGGGCTCTTTGCTCTTGATTCTCAACATAAATCTGTTTAAAAGCCCCATGCTACCACCTCAACCTTAGACTTGTCTCGAAATTTCTTCCGCCAGATGAATTAGCCCACCACCCTTAATTTCAGTCTCAGCCAAAGTCTCTGGACGGGAGCAAAATGTAGACAAACTCTGTGCCAAGCCATAACACACATCGCCTGGAGTCCAGCAGCCAGTGCAGTCCTTCTTTCCAGCAGAAACCTCCCAAGCCTGGTCTTCACTGGCTTTCTGGTCTTCTGAGCCCCGAGCAGAATCTCCCATACAGGAGTCCCAGCTCTACTTCTTCTCCAGCATCTCCAAACCTTTCCTAACTCTTGCCCCTCCCACAAGCCAGTTCCAAAGGCTCTTGAGACACAAGGCCAGGTAATGTCACAGCGAACATCCCACTTCTGTGCTACAAAATTTCTGTCATAGATACTTTTCTGTCATTGCCGAGAAAAATACCTGACACCCAAAGTTAAAGGAGAAAGAGTTCAGTTAGCTCACAGTCTGCAAAGGTTTCAGCCCATCACCAGCTGGCTCCAAGGAAGGGTGGCACGGCTAAGGAGCATTGCAGAGGAGAAACAGGTCATGGCACCCACAGGGTAGCAAAAGCAACAAGAGACCTTAAAGGGTCTTTCTGCCCCTTTTATTTTATTCAGACTACTTAGGGCAGGCAGCACTCACACCCTTAATTCTAGTGCCCTCAGGCCTCGCCCCACCATGAATCAATCATACACTATAGAGTCAGTCACCTTCAAAGTTGCCAATGACCAGATGAGGCTCTGGGGGGACATCTAGACACGAACCATAACAGTACTGCGTAAGGTAATAACACAAAAAGTAACATTAGATTACTATCTCAAACCACTCACCAAAAGAAATTCTTGCTGTTCTAAAGATTGAAATGGAAATGTTAAAACTATTAAAAATGATAATATCAAAATGAGTTTTTAACATCTGCGGGAGTTGGGTCTGGTGGTTCACATCTGTAATCCCAGCGCTCAGGAGGCCGAGGCAAGAGGATTGCTGTGAGTTCAAGCCCAGTCAGGGCTACATAGTGAGTTCAAGGCCAGCCTGAATTACATAGTGAGACTCTGTCTCAAAGTATAAAACAAAACAAAACAAAAAAATCACTGAGTAGAAAAAAATATTTCTGAGCAGAAACCACAAAGAAAAGTGACATATGTATAATCCCATGCATACCTTGAATTTTATAGCAAAAGACCAACAAAAACCTACTGTAAAAAAATGTAACCAACACATCCTTGATTTGTAAGTAAACCTTTACTAATTTATGTAAAGGATGAAAGTACAAAGTGAATAATCAGCATAGAACATAAACACAATGTCTGGTCTCAAAATGCTATAAACTTGATTTAAATTAGATTGAGTAGGCCACTCAATATAAAGAGCCAAACAACATATAAAAAGTTTCAAACCATAATTTAAAAAAATGAAAATCAAAAGTAAAATAATAGTTTTTGCTGATCATGTTGGCCAAGTTTTTTAAAAATCTGATGCCTGTAATAATGATTGAGAGTGCAGGATAATACATACTAGTGTATTCCTCTTGGGAGTGTGAACTTGTACCTTCATAAAGGACTGTTTGGCATTGTAGATCAAGTACTCTAATGTATGAGGCAGAATTTACAAATTTGAAATGCCATTTAATGTTGCTCCAACCTTCTGGAACAACAAAACTTAAAATCCCCTGAGTGGTTTGAGGGGGTGAGATTCCTCTCCAAGAGTAACTGTGAGTCCACAGAGCAGTGACAGGAAATGCTGGGGCATGTGCCTCCTCCTCTTTGATGGAGTTGACAGAAAGCTCTACCCCAAGGCCTTGGTGCTCAGGATCTGTCTAAACTGGGCCACAGCCTTTCTTCTGTTCTTTTCTGCCTTTGTCCACGACCCTCTTCCCTTGTCTGTCAACTCCACTGCTGAAGGGACTCTGTGCTACTGGAGAAAGCAACACCTTAACCCTAACCATGATCCTTTCCCCTTAAGCTGGTCCCACCTTGTTTGGCCAACACAGCAAGGAGAGTGAGGGACATCACATCCGGGCTAAATCCTTAATAGGTCTCTGGTAGTCTGCAGCCTGTTTTTCCTTGCAGTGAGACCAGTTATGCTCCTGATAGAGGCTGCTTCATCAGGCTGGATCTGTGTGAAGGTAATGTGGAATAGCATGGAAAGGTAGACGATATGTCCTGTGAGTGAAAGGGCACTGAGATAGTGTTCTCCTGGTTTATCTCAGGCAGACTATTAGTGTTTGTTGGGTAAAGACGTGTGTGTGTGTGTGTGTGTGTGTGTGTGTGTGTGTAAGTAAAACAAAGTCTGATGGGGCTCAGGACATAGTTAGTGGTGGGGCACTTGCCTAGCATGTGTGAGGCCCCGGGTTTAATAGAACTACAAAAAGAAAAGGCGCTAAGAAGGTACACAACAAAGTGTTAACACATTGAATTTAATTTTTCTTCTTTTTGTTTGGCAGGATTTACATTTTTTTCTCTTTGCTTAGCCACATCTTATGGCTGTTCTACAATAAGCATATTCCTTGAGTAATTAAAATATTCTATCCCCAAATCCCAAACCATTCTGCTAGTTTTTAAGATTATAATTTAAAAATGTGTTGCTTTCTTTGCATGATTTCTCCACCGTGATAACTTCTCAGGCAAATACCTCTAATTTCCTTATGAACAACAGAAAAACTGGTTTCAGTGTAACCGCAAATTTTCTATGGAAAATTGAAGAGGGCAAGCCCAGCAGCAAAGATCTCCAGTGTAAGAGTAAATATTTAATTATTTCTGTGTGTGGCCTGAAAATGTTGTGACTCCTAATATGAATGAAATGTGCCTCTCTCAATAAGATATAAGGTGGTTTAGCCACTACTAATTAGGACCCTGGTTCTCTGAGTCCGTCTGAAGTCCACACAAGGGGAGCCCAGTTTCTCACACGATTACAGCTCGTCTGGGGGTAAGGAGAGAGAGCGGGTGAGCCCGGGCCTCCGTCCTACTGCTGCCCGCACCCAGCCCCTCTATTTGCTCTGGCAGGAAGGAGCCCTAGCAGATTTATACAAAAAGTCCAGAGCCCAGAGAAGCACAACACTGTATCTATTGCCAGTGCAGGAGGAATGGGGTGGGGAGCAGAGGACTCCGTGGAGAGCAGGGACAGGGCAGGCTGCCCGCTGCCGCCTCCCTTTCTCTCCTAACTATGCTGCAGGCTGTTCAGGACACTGTGAACACCAAGGAAAAAGCCGAGTTAATAGCGCACACCATCAAAAAATAAATGAAATGAACCCTCCACCCTGAAAATTACAAAACACTGCTGAAATTATTACAGGAGACCTAAATATATGGAAGACACATTATATTCAAGGTTAGAAAATCTAATATTGTTAAGACGTTCAGTTTTCCCAAATTGAAAATCCAGAGGGCCTTTTTTCTTTTTCTTTTTTGGAAGGAGGGTAATTAAAAGCTAATTCTAAGGTGTATGTAGAAATACAATGAATCTAGAACAGTCAAAATAATCTAGAGAAAATGAAAACTGGAAGACAAACTGCCTGATCTTCAGATTTACTATAAAGTTTTTGCAATCAAAACAGATTAATGGAATCGACCAGAGAATTTAGGAAATGAATTAATAACTACACCCACTGATTTTTATCTGAAGTATCAAGTCATTTCAGCAGGTAGAGTAAGATTTTTTTTAACAGAGGGCTGAAATAACTACATATTCCTTAATATATGCCTACTTCTTTATGTGAATAAGGATTTGTGACAGTTCACAGACTTGAATATAAAAAGCAGGGCTGTGAAGTTTTACCAAAAAAACCCAACAACAATGACAACAAAAAGAAATCTTCCTAATCTTAGGATGGGTAAAGATTTATTAGAGAGGACACAGGAAATAGGCAGCATAAAAGAAGAAAGATGAATTAAACCTCATCAATATCAGAACACTGTGAAAATAAATATAAGTCACAGGCTGGGGAAATAGCCTCAATGCACATGTCTTACAACATATGATGGAAATATTCGGCATTTTACTTAATGGTCATTGTGTGGGACAGCTGCCAAAAGTTTCAAATAAAATGCTTAAAAATCTGTTACTGTGATGTATATAAATTATACCTCCATTATTTAAAAGAAAGTTCAGGATAAAAAAGCATGTTGATCCATGGACACAAATGGCTAAGATTCTCAGGGCTAATAGCTACTTATTTTCTTAAATTTTATCTCACAAAATAAGACTAGAACCCCCCTGGCTCCATCCATACTGCCCTATAAACCAGTCCCGGACCCTAACCCTTGAGGACGAACAAAGTCTTGTCTTCTTGTGATGTGTCGCAAAGGAATTGGAAACATCAAAACTGGTGAAATCTTAAATGGAATGATTCAGGACATGCAAAGTTAAGTGAACAGCATGGGAGAGAGGATCTGCCACCTCTAAAGATGCTGGCTGGTAAAAAAGGAGAATTTAGTCAGGGAGAATTACTCAAATAAGATTTTGTATCTTCAGAAAAATACAGGGCAGGGTCTTAAAAATATGGGACTGCAAATTCTCTCTTATAAAGTTGAGTTAAGTAATCAGTGTATTTACTATTTGGTTAGAATTTAAGAACACACAATTCTCCCCACATAAAATGTTTGAACCAGGGGTGATCTTATTTGGTAATTTAACTTAAATGGACTACATTAAGTGACATACAAAGGTTCAACTAACCCCAGCTTAAAAATAACCATATTATCTATGCCTTTCTAGATTTAAAAAAAATAATAGAAAAAGTACAATTCTTAAAAATATAAAATACACAAACCCCACTGAGTTCAGCTTCAGTCTCCAGGTGTGAGTGGCTCAGTGATACAAAATAAAGGCCCGCGGGTACTTTATCTGGGATTGAATGTCGCACTGGCAAGATCAGGCAAGGCTTAGGGACTGAGAAGGACCCTGCTCCAGCACTGGGCCCTCACTGGCATTTTTCTCTTGGCAGCTGAGGTTTCGGATGTTCTCAGTCTGAAACCAGCAGCCCCAGTCACCCTGAGAACCTTTACAGCGCACAGGCAGCCTGGCTCCAGCTTCCCCTTGCTCCCTCCCTCAGCACTACAGGCTCAGGAGGGCTCGTGCTGCCCTGCGGGTGTCAAGCCAGTGGCAACGCATCCAAACACACGCAGCAGGTCTACACGGGGACCCCCACGATCATGTTATTTTTGGGGGAGCAGCTCTCCGGCTCCATGGATATCACTTGGACAGAGTAGCCATGCTCTTCCGCAGCTCTTGCTCGGTCCAAATCCACCAGGCACATGCACTGTTTTCCTGAAACACAGGCAGAGGGCTCTGTGAGATGCACTTCCACTGGCAGGGCGATTTCAGTTGGTCTAAGGTCGTCCGTCTACACAGCGACAGAATCCCCGAGTGCTGTGGAAACTGCTGTTCACACCAAGCCCTGTTCATTGGGCGGTTACAAATATACACTGCAAAGATTTATCTGTGCTCATAAGGAAGGTTAACCTTTTTAACTGTATGAATAAATAAATCTCAAATTAGAACTACAGATACTGTTTTCTACAGTGGTTAAATGCCCTTTAAAGACTTTTCCTCTGTGTTCCTATAAAATTGTGTCATTTACAACACTGTGAGAAAAAAACTGTCTTTGAGAATATCCAAAGTAACTGGCTGACAAAGAACCATCCGAAAGACATTTTCCACTTGGAGTTTTTCCAGACTATGAAGAAATAAGAAATGGAAAATACCTGAGGAAGTTCGTAATTGTGTGATGATGACTTCAGGTAGACAAGCAATGCTCAGTGTAATACACTCTTAATTTTTCAGATCTCCCCCATCCCTACAAAATAATGATACTCTATTTCTTTTGCAGTCTTTCAGAGAGGCAAGAGGAAACCTGACTAGCAAGCAAAGCAGTTAATTTCTTTTCCCTTGGCAAACACAAGCATCAAACTTGAAAAGTAGCTCAGGAAGAAAATGATTTGGGGCTGAATGTATGCAGAGTCATGGTTTACTTTCATGCTTTCAATTGTTCCTAATTCAACATTTAAGTTTCTCCACCCTCTTGAAAAGGTTACAGACTATGCAGATCCACATTCATTTGATTTTTTTCTCAATAATTATGATGCCTGAGTATTATTTTTAAAATACAGTCATCTATTTGAGTGACAGTGAAAACTGCTATACTAAAATGACTTTGGAAATGAAGACAGATAAATGAAATACAAAACTTCTGTGGAAGATAGCGTCCTTATAGAAAAATAAAACTGTGGCAGGTGAACTCAGTAGTGAGAACTGGCAGAAACTCAGATTTAAAATATTTATGTTATGCACGTCCTTAAAAGGACTGTGCTGTAAAGAATGAACTGTGTGAGAAATCATGATATAAAAGGAGATGTCTAGAGCTGGGGATTTAGCTCAGTGGCTCCGCCACCTGCCTCACAAGTGCAAGGACCAGGGTTCAATCTCTGGTACTGAAAAAAATAAAATAAAAATAAAAAATGTGTAGAATTCCACTTAAGCAAAATCATCTCCTCTTCTTCAACAGCTATACGGCTGTATTCTTTTTGCCCTCAAAATGTTGTCCTCCTTCAGGATATCTGTAAATGTTTCCCCATCTACCTTTTAGCTTAAATTAAAACATTCTCTGTCAGAGTGGGATGCTCTACATTCCATCAGGACCCACCCTGGGCTTGTATTTCTCCTCATTTACCGCTGGCTTTGATCCCAGTCTGGTTATTAACTTTTTCTTTTTCGTTGTGTATGAGAATTCGTGTTTTCACATGCTTATGTGTCATTACAACTAAAATTCAGCTGCGTCTACCTTTGGAGGCTGAATAACTTTCTAATGGAATCTATGTGATTTTTTTTTTTTTTGGTACTGAAGATCGAACTCAGGACCCTGAGTTTGCAAGGCGGGTGTGGGGTTGCTGAGCTTAATCCCCAGCCTTTTGATGGAATACATGGCACTGTATGAACCAACCCCACTTCCTGTCAGCAGTCTTGCCCAATCCACTTCGTCCTCAGCTACAGCAACTTCCCTTCAGTCTCTCCTCCACCTCACACCTCCATCTGCCATAGTAACTGTGACTCTGCTGGGTTGTGTGGCTTGAATATGTCCCCCAGACAGCATGAGTCGGAAACCCAGCCCCAGTCAACAGTGTTGGAAGTGGGCCCCAAAGGGAGGTGATCAGGCCACGAGCACAGACTCGGCGTGTTAACGCAGTGTAGTTTGTTATCAGAAGAGAGGGCTCTTTATAAGACAAGCCTGCCCTTTCTTATGCGAACATTCCCCTCTATTCTCCCTCTCCCTTCTCTCTCCCGTTAGGACAGTCAGAAGGCCCTTGACAGACGCCGTCCTTCAGATTCCCCAGTCTCCAGAACTGGGAGCCAAATCAATTTCTGTTCACTATTACTCAGCCTGTGGTTTTCCGCTCCAGTGGTACAAGTGGATTGAGCTGCGGATCTGGTGCAGTTATAACAAAGGTCAACTGGACCAACTCAGTGCTGGAGAGGGAAGTGTTTCCGTCTCAGAGCGTGAGACGAGAAGGGAATAGCTGCTCCCTGTCTCAGGCCGCGGGCCTTGCGAGTATAAAGCTGTTTCCCGTGCAATGAATGCACGCTGATTCTTATCCTGAGCTCAGCCAGCAGGCAGTCTGTTTTCTAGTGCACTACGGATGGTAACAGGGTAGCTGGGATTCTGGAGGAGGGAGTGGCAGGGCCCAACTGAGGCTTCTCTGAGTAATTTTGAAGATTATTTGGTTTTACCCATTGAGCTTAAGCCCTGATTTTAGGAACCCAACTTCTAGTGGTGACTCCAGTGTGCTGAGCAGTACTGCAAGAGTGAGCAAGAGCTTCAGTCTGGAATCACGTAATATGACTCACAGTGCAGTTCTATCATCCGCCACATGAAGAACACCAGGGAAGCTTTTGTCTTGGTCCTCTCACATTAAGATATAAATGATATTACACACCTCCTAAGCACATTTGCGAGTTCCTTCCGAGGTCTCAGGTGAGGCCATGTAACTCGCTGTCTAAATGTATAACGACAATTCTGATGAATGGTCAATTTCTTTTTTCTAAAATCTTTCATAAATCAAATACATCATAAATTTGAAATACTTCTCTGGCCTTCTGATCTAAGTAGTGCTTAGTATTGCAAATGTTGAATACATTTCTCTTGATGAATAATATATTTTTTTCTGAGAAAGAAAACATCCTCATCGATACATTTTTCGTACATCAATTTTGGTGTGCACAGTGGACTTCCCCATCTTTACTAACTTCTTTGGTGTCCTTCGATAGATCCTGCAGTTGGCCCATCACAGAAAGAACGCTATTCTATTCAGTGTAAAAGCACTGAAAATGGACCGAAAAGTATTACCAAGATGGCTCGAGATGTCATTGCAAGTACAACACTCCTGCTGATATGGGCTAGATTTCCTGGGAAGTGCACACTCCCGTTTCTCGCTGCTACATGGTCCAGTTGTGCCCGTCTACACTCAAGCTACCTGCTCCTTGGCAATCGTGCACGTCCACACAGCAGCTGCCCTGCGAAACACGCACCTATGATCCTGCGCTGGGGCGGGAGCTGGACGGCTGTCTGATCTGCAAACCTGCACAGAACCATGTGTTCCTGAAAGAAAAGGTAACAGAATAGGGCTTTAATCTTCTGCTTTAAAGCTGTAAAAACCCAAAAAGAAAACAGCTACTTCCCTTGTTTCTGGAGTTTCACCCTGAACTGAGTAAATACTACACAGACAGTACTTCTGGAAGAAGCAAAGTTTGAGGAGTTGGTACCCACGGCTTCTTCCCTTCACTCACACTGATCTTCAGCTGAAGTTCTTAAGAAGAGTCTCACACTCAAGGTCACACTGCCCCACTGCTTTTACCAAAACAGAACACAATGTTACTGTGTGTTCCATTAAAAGGCCAACAGCTCCTTCATTTTTCGTTCATAAAATTTACTTGAATCTCTTGGCCTGGGCGCCCAGAGGACACGCTGTATAAGTGGAAAAGGAGGCCAGGCGCTGGCCAGCTGTGGCTCCAGTGGTCCCGGGAACCCGCGGGCTGTGCTCTGGGCCTTTCCCCAGGCTCCTGTGCCTGGCCCTTAGCACAGGGCAGCCTGGCACTCTCCACCTCACTCCAAAGGCTCCAGATGGCCCATCCCTCTCCACTGTAAGACAACCCCAAGGGAGACCCCAGTAAAGGGAAGGAAGATTTTTACTTCTATCAGTTTTAGGAAGGGTTTCATTCATGGGGACAAAAAGGCTTTAAAGGATCAGAGTCGGTCCACAAGTGGCCCAAGGAGAGTGGCTGGGAACAGCCCAAGTGACTGCTAGGCCCCGCTGGCCGGGCAAACAGGGGCACCCAGAGATACCATGAGTCCTAAGCATGCCGGGCATGAAGTCTGAAGCCTCTGTTTTTACAAATACAGTAAGAGATGTGATTGTGGCAATTTTCTAAGCAGGGAGATATTTGTCTCAACTTTTATGTATTTAAAAATATTATAATGTTCACTATAAATTATAATGGCAAAGGGTGGGAAACTAATACAATGATTTGAATGAATAACTTTTATAAATTCCCACAAACTAACTGGCCTCAACAAGGAGCCAGAAGAAGAATTCAGAATAGTGTGATCTGAAGAAAAGGCAAAACGCAGCCGTGTCCTCTGTCCTCGTGCTGTTCCTCAGCCAAGGTTCGTGGATGGTCGAGGAAGTAAGGCACAACCTCGGGCCTGGTGCGATCCTCTCCCTCTGTTTTATGATCTGTACGTTCTCTTTCTGCACAGCTGAGTGTGAGAGGGCATCACACACTGCAGGTCCCCGCAAAGATTTCCTGCTGAATCTAACTGGAGAAGAATGTCTCCGAAGCGTTCTCAGAGTGTGTTGGCTCACGTGCCTTCCAGGGCAAACATTCTGAAGGAGCCGAGCGATTGTGAGATGTCATCTTGTCACAGGACCAAGCTGTGACTGCTCTGCAATGCAGGCTGGTACAGAGCAGCTCTGGGGGAGCAGGAGGAAGAGGAGGCACCAGCTGGGACCCTGGGGAGCTGCTACCCTGGAGTGGCCTATGTCCCGCGTCCCCTTCTGGCGAGGTTCACACTTGTCCAGCCAGTGGGCTGTAGCCCATCTCCTCGCTGCCTGAGTCTCCCCTGTACCCTCTTATTGTGTGCTTTGCTAGCAGTGGTGGAGGGACTGAAAAAGAGGGATCTACCTTTTGCTTTTCCCAATTTATTTCCTACTTCATTGGCAGAGCCCTGTGACAGAAAGCTGAGGTACTGTGTTTTGAATCTTATTCAAATAAAGATTCTGGGGTCCTAATGTTTCGTGAAAATCATAAATTTCCTAGGATGTGACAATGTTTAATCTGACAGTGATGTCCAGCATAGTCAGAGGGAGGAAGAGGGGAAGAAGGCGCGCCAGGGCACCCTTCAGGAAGGAGGAAGGAGAGGTGACAGGTACAGCCGCTGAGGTGGCAGAAAGAACAGGATGTGACACTGTACTCCACCATTTCACTGTAAGACGGAGAAGGTAAAATCCATAAAATGTAGGGGCTGGTCTAAAATCAAACTGTGTTTTCAGTGGGTCTGCATAAGTGAAATTGAGCAAAACAAAAAGCCAAACTAATTTATCAAGTTTCAGTGGGATTATTTCTGTATTCCTCTTGCATGTTACTAGCCCTGTTTATGACTGTTACGCAAATTACTTAGTCTAGAGGCTCAGCCCAGCAGGAGGTAAGTGGTGCAGGGTGCTGGCCAAAGCTGGGAACCAGTTGTCTCTTGGAGCTTTCACACCTGTCAGGGATGCGGCTGGCCCTGGCTCCAGACGAGGGGCACCAGTCCACAAGCAGGCAGCTCAGAAGCAGTTTTAGGGATGGATTGTGAGTTAGTAGAGTTTTTATACTCTAAGAGAGTTCTAAGCTAACAGTGACAAGGACAAGGGCAAATAGGAACGAAGTTTGTTTCCGGCTAGCAAAGTCTAACATATTTGCTATCTGATTCTTTATAAAGGAATTTTTCTCTAGTTGAGATGACTATTCAAGCTTGTTTTTTAAAAGCACAGACTCCCGGTAGAGGCACCCGGCCCATACCGGCGCGGGCCATAGGGAGTCAGGGTGACAGAGACCAGTCACTGCTCACTGCTGTTCTGCGCACCAATCTGCCTTCGGTCTCATACTCGCGGCTGTGATTTGTTCTGCTGGCATCCAGCAGACCTCGCTAACTCACTGTCCCAAAAGGAGGGAGCACCAACTGCTGGTCCTTCGCTGACCATGCCAACCACTGCAAGGCTTTGGCTGGAGCCATTTTAGACGTTTCCAAGTGACATAGTGTACACATGGGCTATATACATTCCATTAGAAACTCGGGGAAAGTGTGAGGAAAGGGTAAAAAAGTACACGAGGAAGACAGCTAGAGCTTTTTAAGGTTACCTTGTATGATAAAGTTTTCTTGAATTGTTCACTGAAATAGAAAAGAAAACTGAATTAGCCATGATTCTAAAAAATTAAGCACACCAAATAAACTGGTGTGTGTGTGTGTGTGTGTGTGTGTGTGTGTGTGTGTGTGTTGTATCTGAAGGACATAAAATGCTATCCTAGGGCTGGGGGTTTAGCTCAGTGGTTCCACCACCTGCCTTGCAAGCTAAATTCGACTCCCAATACCAAAAAAATAAAAATAAATAAATAAAATGCTATCCTGAAGTAAATGCCAATTTGAAATGTATAAAAGGACAAAAGCAAGCCACCAGTGTTGCTCATTTTAAAGGGTTTCTTTCACAGATTGTTTACTGTTAAGAGAAGCACAGCCATTATTTTTTCTTTTCAACCTCAAAGGATCAAGTGGAAGTACTGTAGTCTTGTGGTGGGGGAGTCTGATCATTACTGAGACCAGGCGGGGAGGCCGAGAGTGCACAGGCAGTCGCCCCTGCGCAGAGGCTTCATTCCTCCAAGGTCTCCTGGAAGAGGGGCCCCGCATGCCAGTGGGGGCAGAGGGGTCCAGTCATCACGGGCAGGGACCTGATTGCGGGACCCTGGGCAGCAGAGGAGCAGCCGGAGGGGTGCTGGTTCATGTGGAGGGGTCCTCCTCATCCACCCCACCCCCAGCGTGCTGGGACGGGATCTGTGTTCAGGTTCAGGAAGTGCCAGATGTAACGAAGGGGGATGTTGTGGGTAAGGGCCCTGGGTTGGCTGGTTTGCAGGTAAAAGTCGTACCTGCCAGCAAGTCATTTACTTGGATGTCAAAACATCAGAAAGCAAAAAGGCACACATACACCAGTAGACGGATGCTACCACAGCTGTCCAAGGCAAGCACACGTCCCCTGTGTACTGGCTTCTCAATGCTGTAGCTCTGGCTCTTAGTTACCTCACCGAAAACATACATCTGTACATAGACCATGTCAATTACCTTGTTCGAAATGAGTTTCTGTCTCCACATATTTTAGAAACGCTAGCTATTCACAAATTCCCCACTCTATCTTTAGTGACTGAGAGAGGTCTTACACACACATAAAATCAACTTTCTAAAGACATCAGTTCCAAGGGAGGGAAATGTCAGTAAATCTACAGGGATATGAAAAAATTAAAACTAAATGAAGGCATTTAAATTAGTGAAGTTAGAAGCTGAACAAGTCAACTTAGCATTCTTCAGAATCTTTTTTTTTTTTTTTGGTACCAGGGATCGAACTTGGGTCCTTGTGCTTGCAGGCAGGTGCTAGAAACAATGAGCTAAACCCCTGGCCCTCTTCAGAATCTGTATAGTGCTAGACTTATAAATTTCTTAGTTAGTTGCAAAAATACACATTTTATCAGTATAGATTTAGAATAAAATGAGATTTCAATGGTTGAATAAGCCTCAAATTATATTTTATTGTTGGCTTTTTAATAGCTCCTTTGGCTTTTTCCTCAGCTAGCTGTGAATTATAGTAAGAACAAAGTAAAAGACAAAAAAGATGGCTATTTGCATTTTACTTTGCTTATTATATGGAAACCTTTAAATATAAATTTAAAGGAAATTTTCTGAAGTATCCTAGAAATAATGATGTAGCTGATCAAGGAGGTTTTTGGCCGCGCTGTAGGACAATGTTTCCAGAGTAACATGGATTCATCACCAATGATTCACAGCAGAGTAGCTCTCAGCAGGACCCGGGAGCAGAACCTCCACCACGAGGCAGCAACAGCCACTGACCATGGGCTGAACCCCGAAACCCTGAGCCAAAATATATCTTTTCAGTTGTTTATCTCAGGTACTTTGTCTCCCAGTGGAAAGCGAACACAGAACTACTTAAAAATATTACTGCTCCTGCTGTTCCTAGCGACAGTTCCCATTTATTGAGTGTCTACTCTATTCCACTTGTACCACACATATGACTATGACAAAAATTGTTGCTACTATACATTGTTACTAGTCCAGCCCTTATTTTAAATGAGAAAACAGGCAAAAAGAATAAGTAACTTGCCTGGGATTAAGTAACCTATAAGACGATAAGGGGCCAAGAAGTGTGCATCCAGGTCCCGAACACTCCCCACTGCATTCCACTGCCTCTTCTAAATGGAGGCTTTAGTTTTATTTAGAAGACACAGACGTGCTGAAGTGATGGACCTCCAGGTGACTGACTCCTAGACAGACTTGCTTCCAACTTCAGCAGGGGTGGGCCAGGGGAAAAATCAGGACAGACAGAGAGGAGACACTCCTTTCCCATAACATTTATGAATACTTGCATTGTGAAAAGAGTAAATGTTCTCAGATGAAATCTTGCAACCACAGCAAACAAGTCTTGTGTGCTAGTTTATCTACATATATTAGTATCTCGGTTAGGAGTGGTAAACATCACCTTTTTGGAAAGTTGAACTTTGAGGTGTTCTGGATGAAACCATAACAACAGGGGCAGGTGACGAAGGAAGCCCGGGTTTTGATGCACTGTTCAATCACCATGTCTGTTGCCACTCCACAAGCATGCAAGGCCACCTGGAAGATGAAACCAGAACTCTCCCTTAGGTCCTTTAGCCAACATTGCAACTTCTGTGTCTTTAAAAATGTGTGACTGATCCCTGGGAGGTTTCAAGTTACCAGGGTATCATTCTACAACAGTTTAAACTGTTCTTATTTGGAAACACCAAAGGGCTGCTCAGCTATTCATATTAAGAAAATCAGGCCAGGTTGAAAGATTAGCAAAGGAATACTGTAAATAAACCAAAAGACTCATAGTGGGAAATGTAGTGTAACATTAACTGTAGGAACAGAATACACATGGATACCTATACTAGCGCTCCTGGTAATTATGAGTTTAGTTCAGTTGTAGTACTATAAGAAAAACACTAGAACTGAAATAAGGATTCCAGTCTAGAATTCCAGTTTGCTGTCAGCCCTGTGATCCCTTTAAATTTAGCTTCCTTAGGCCTTTGCCTTCTCAATGGGAAACCATGGCTATCAATACTGATTTATCACAATGCTTACAGAACTGAAATAAAAATTATCTGAAAACACTTTTATAATTGCTGCATGAATATAATTTAATATAAAAACTGACCTAAACTTTTTTTTTTTGATACCACGGATCAAACCCGGGACCTTGCACTTTTGAGACAGGCAGCAGCCCCACTGAGCTAAATTCCTGGCCCAGACCAAATCATTTTTAGTTTTTGTACTGGGGACTGAACTCAGGACCTTGTGCTTGTGAGACAGGTGAGGGAACCACTGAGTTAAATCCCAGGCCCCAGATCAAATCTTTTGTTGTTGTTGTTTTTGGTTTGATTTTTTTTTGTTTTTGGTACTGGGGAACAAACTCAGGTCCTTGAGCTTGTGAAGCAGGCACTGGAACCACTGAGCTAAATCCCCAGCCCCCAAATCATTTTTATGTAGCATGTTTCCAGGTGTTTTCATGTAATAATCTTTAACACTGAAAGATGAGTTGCATCAACTATTTTCAAGAACGTATTTTAAAAGGGAAGGCTGAAATTGTTAGAATAATGAATAGATGATTATAAAACATTTTCAAAGCACATATCCTTAAATGTATTTATATTTATTATAATCTACAATAGACAATTATGAAAATTATTAGGTTAAATAAGACAAAGTAGGACTCTGAAGGAAAATCAAATGTGGGGATCCTGAAAAACAAGAAAACAAAATTATTACATTTTCCAGAAGAATGCTCAGATCTCGATTTCATTCTAGGCAGAGACAAACTGTACTGATCGTACTTTTCTAGGCAGCACGGCTAACAGGAATGCAGGATACGGATCCTGCTTCCCACCTGCCATCTTTATTCACTCGCCTCTGCAGAATAAAAAGCCAGGCCGATCTTTATTTTCATAAGCAGGGAGAAAATCTCACGGTAATAATTTTGGATGCATTTTCCGCTGAGCGCGAGAGTGGGACAGACATGGCCACGTGCCCCAGTGTGCAGGCCCCGTAGCAGATGACGGCACGCAGGACACTGGTGCTCACCACCGCCGGGAAAGGGTGAGCACCACAGTGCACAAGGGAGGAAACGAGGGCATGGACAAAATGAGGACTTGCTCACAACACACAGCCACTTCCGTCTAGGAGGGGCAGAACTCGGAGCCCACAGCGTGACCTGATTCCATCAGGGTGCCTGAGGCTCCGAACAAAGAAAAACATAGACAACTTACTTGCTACTTGCAAAAGAGTGGTTTATTTTTCTTCTTTTAATAAAATAACTAACTCAAAATATGGATTTTAGGTTTACAATGTTTTACTGCATCCCAAATTCCTAATTTCCACAGTTACCAAACATAGGTTAAAAAATAATAGAGAAGTAATGAGGAGAGGTACAGAGATAAGTAACATTACAATTTAGGTAGTGTTTCAAACCAGGGAAGAAAAGTCAAGCTTTTCACTAAAGGGTGCTGGATTAACCTGAAAGCCACATGAAAAATAAAAATAAAATATTTTCCTCATACCACATGTAGGAAATACATTTCAAATGGATTGCAGCTTAAAATGCAAAAAATTAGACATGGGTCAATTTCTTCATAACCTAGGGGAATGGGAAATTCCTCAAGATCCTGAAGATCCACACACAATACAGGGTAATGTTAATAAAGTTGGCAAAATGAAAATTTTTAAAAATGACTTTTGGATGGCAAAAACACAAAACCATAACTAAAAAGACAAAGGACAAACATTTATACCATAAAGTGTTAATAATCCTAAAATATAACAAGTTCTAAAATATCTCAGAATGTGATGGCAAAACAAGAGATTTGAATGGTGTACTCATACATTATGCAGATGGTCTGAACTGGTCTAGATCTAAACTCTCCCCTGAAGTCTCACATATGTGGCGGTAACTGGAACACGAGGTGTCGATCTCATCCACTGCTGAGCTAAACGCACTGGTCACAGAGTGGACGCAGGGGCTGACCTGGAAGGCATCCTGGATCCAGTTCTCAGCTCCCCCTTCCCTCTCTGCTTCCTGCCTCCCTGAGTCGAGCAGCTTTTCTCTGCCAATCCTTTCCTCGTACTCAGAGCCAGCCACACGTGGAATGGAACCGTGACCCAAAACAAGTCTCTCTTCCTTTAAGTTGGGAGTATTTTGGCCCCAGGAATGAAGTTGTTGCTGTGACTGTACCGGACCAGGTGGTATAGCCTTCAGAAGAGGTTGCGAGGAGGGTGGGACGATATGGAGGTGTGCGCTCGAGAAGTCCTAGAATCTATGGCCAGTGCCGATGATTGATTCCTGTCAGAGCTCAGACCAGAATGTGGGGATGCAGACTGTGAAGACCAGGCTCAGGAAGCTACAGTTGGGAAAAAGGATTCTCCTGGCCATTGGGCTAGAGGTCAAGTGTGTTATACCCCGCAGAAAATTTGTCTTCATTTTTGCCCATATTCTGAGACTTTTTGGGAAAGGGGTGGATTAGTTGATCTGGTGGAAAAAATTTCAAAGCAGCCCAAGCTGTGACATGGGTACTGCTGATTGCTTTTAGTCAGATCTTTAATGAGAGTCAGGAGCAAAAGCAAATGTGAAAAATCTGCAGTTTCATCAGAAAGGACATACTTGCAAAGTTGTGGCCTTAAAAAGCGTGGTTACTGAAAATATTAGTATTTTGTTAAACCACAAGGATAAAAATATGAGAGATGGGAATAATGTGTTAGGCAGAATCATCCCCTAAGGATGCCATGACTATTTCCTAAAACCTACAAACAGGGCCAAAAGGATTTTGCAAATGTGATTAAGGTTTGGTCTTCAGAATAACAAGATTATCGTGGGTTACATGGGTGGGCTTCATCTAATCATACAAGGCCTTAAAAGCAGATTTTCTCAGGGGCAGATTTTGAGATAAGACAGAAACGGGAGGGCCAGAGAGACTTGAGCCACCAGAATGACTTGGCACCCCAGGCTTTCATTGTGAAGGAGGACATGAGCCGGGAAAGGTGAGTGGCCTCTAAAAGCAGAGGATTCCTAGCTGACAGCCAGCAAGACAGATGAATCTCAGTCCCGTAACCAACAACCTAGATGGCCTCAGGCTAGATTCTACCTTAGGGCCTTGGAGGAAGAGTCCAGTCAACATTTGGCCTTTGGTCTTGTAAGAAGCCAAGAGGAGAAACCAGTGGACGAGGCTTAGACTTCTGAAGCACAAAACTGTTAGATAATTGTTATTTTAAGATGTTGAGTTTTGGGTAAGAGCATAAACAGAAAATGGATTCAGATGAAAGTCTGTAGACTATATGCTGTATGGTTCACATTAAACCATTTTAATTTCTATGCCTTCTTTCTTTCTTTTTTTTTGATACCAGGGATCGAACTTGGGTCCTCGCGCTTGCAAGACAAGCTGCGGAACCACTGAGCTAAATCCCCGGTTCTACTTTTTGGTTTTTTGAGACAGGGTCTCACTATGTAGTTGAGACTGACCCGGAACTCACTATGTAGCCCAGGCTGGTCTCGAACTCACAGCAATCCTTCTGCCTCAGCCTCCCAAGTGCTGGGATTACAGGTGTGTGCCACCACGCCTGGCTATACCTTCTTTCAATAATGATTAAAATAAGTAAAAAATTATCAGATAACTAGGGAAATCTGAACCTTTTTAAGATAGAAAATTATACTGTGGTTACTTCTTTTCTTTTTTAAAAAGATTCTTAATTTTTTGGGTAGTGTGGGAAGTGAAATCCAGGGCCTCATGCATGCTAGGCGAATGCTCTACCACAGAGTAACTTCTCCAGTCCAAGATTTAAATTTTTAAAAATAAGAGTTTTAGGTTGACAGCAAAACTGAGAGAAGAAAAGAATTTCCATATACCCTTTATACTCCCCCATGTGCATAGATCTCCTCATTATCAGCAGCCTGGACCTCAGTGGAAGACTGTCAAAAGTGGGCAAGTAGGCGACCCACACTGACACACCCTCATCGCCCAAAGTCCATGTCACACTAGGTTCACTCTTTCGTTCTAGGGGTCTGGATAAATGTGTACCATGTGCTAAACAGAGTCTCTTCGCTGCCCCCAAAATTCCCGTGCCTTTGGCCTCTCCTCCCACCCCACCCCTGGCAACAACTGATTGTTTTGTGGTCCCCACTGCTCTGCCTATCCCAGAAGGCCATTCAGTTGGAACCGCGTAGGGTGTAGCCCCTTTCTGTTGGCTTCTTTCCCTAGTAAGGTGTCTGAGCCTCCGCCCTGTCTTTTCATGGCCTGGCAGCGCAGGTGTTTGTACTGAGGCACATCCGTCATACGGATGGACTACTGATTATCCACTCACCCACGGGAAGACCTCTTGGTTAATTCCAAGTTTGGGCAGCCATGAATAAAGCTGCTATGAACAGGCACACACGTTTTGGAAAAGAAGCAAGGTTGGAAGTCCTTTGGGTAAAAACATGAGAGGAGCAATGTCTGATTGTATGGCAGAGTATGATGAGCGCTCCGAGCAGCTGCCAGACTGGCTTCCCACCTGGGAGGTGCCGTGGCACGTCCCCACCAGCACGGAAGGAGGGTCCTGCTGCTTCACATTCTTCCCACAGTGGGCCGCTCGAGTGTTCTGGACTTTGGCCACCCTAACGAGCACAGCGACAACTCGTGGCTGTTTTCATTGCCCGATGACATATGATATGGTGCTTTTCGTATGCTTATTCCCTACCCCTCTACTTTCTTTGGTTAGGTGTCTGACAAAGCTTGGCCTATTACCCATTTGGGTCATTTCTGATAGCTCAATTTTAAGAGTCCTTTGTTCATTTTAGCCAAGAGTCCTTTACTGGTTCTTACATAAGTCCTTTAAAATGTTTTCTCCCACCATGGCCTTTTCTCATTCTTTTGATGATGTCCTTGGCAGAACAAGTTTTTTTAACTTTAATAACTCTTTTTTGGGTGGTTGGTAAATCATCACCAAACCTAGTCATTCAGATTTCTCTCTATGTTTCTTTTAGAAGTTTTACTGTTTGATTCACTTTTCCTTTAGGTCTGGGATCCACCTGAGTTAACCTGTATGACAAGTGTAAGGTCCATGTCTAGAGTATTTTGTGCAGAGTCACGTTCAGTTGCTCCAGTATCATTTGCTGGAAAATATATTTTTAAAATGATTGTTATTTATTTTTAATAGATAATTACACAAATTTTTATGAGTAAGATGAAATGATGTTTGGGATTTGCTTCGAAATAGCCCAGGAGAGGGGAAATGCAGGGTGTAAAGGAAGCAAGGATGGCTAGAAATTAAACTGGGAAATTCCACGTCTACATCAGGGATTCTCTTATGAATGCTAAAGTTTAAGGATGGCTGTTCCAGAGCAGTGCTTCTCAACCTGAATGTGCCATCAGAAAAAGGCACATCTTACTGAAACAGAAGAGAAGCTGGATGCAGAGACTCAGGGAGGTGGGAATCTGCATTTCCAACAAGCTCCCATTTGCCATTCATGGTGCTGGTGCCCCCAGTGCTCTGGGGATTTCATTTGGCTTTCGGGCTTGATCGATGGATTGGTTAGGTATAGAACTTCAGGTTGAAAATCAGCCATCAGAGCTTTGTGTGCATTTCTTCACTACCTTTGAGGCTCTCACACTACTACTATTAAGAAGTATGGTGACATTTTGATTCCAAATTATTGTTCATGACCTGTTTTCCTCCTTTGTGGAAACTGGTCAGAAATTCTTGTCATCTTGGTGTTCTGAAATTTCACCACTTACTTTGGTTTAGATTATTTTCCAATAAACTCTACATCAGAAGAAATGTATTCTTTATTTTAAATATGTTTTTTCTTAAATTAGTTGATTGATATTTTCCTTCCCATTCCTTTATCTGCTCTCTCTTTCTGGTCTTCCTATTACTAAGGTATTGACTGGATTCTTGGACTGAACCTCAATTTTTAAAATTGGTTCTTTCCATTTCTTTCTTTTCTTTGTTCTATTTTTTCAACTGACCACTTAACATTTCATCTCCCTTCCTTCCTGCCCCTGTCCTGATTTAAATTTGATCTTCCTCCCTCCATTCTTTTGTCTTTTCTGGTGTTCTCCCCACTTTTTTCCCCTTACTGGGGATAGAACTCATGGTTTGTGCTTTACCACTAAGATGCATTTCTAGTTCCCAAATCGGTGCTTTAAACTGCTATGTGTATTTGCTTCTTCCTTTGTTTAATCACATTGTTAAGAAACCACTGCAAGTACCAAGTAAATGAGGTCGTCAGTATGCTCATCTCACTGGACATTTGCAGCCCACGAGTAGTGATACTTTAAAATTTTGTGGATTTGTTTAAATTAAAATGCATTTAATTTCCAGAGACTCTGAATATTTTCCTATGTTTATGAGGCATTTGTATTTGTAAAAAATATATTTCTCAAGTAGGCACAATGTAAATCAGAAACCTGAAGGAGGTGCAGCATGCCAGGGGTACTAAAAGACTTCAATACAACAAAGACTGAAAATATTTTGATTTTTTTCCCTTCAATTATTTCAAATCAAACTAGATTAATAAGTCAGTAAATATACTCATTTTTGCTTGACACAGGTTGTTGTATTAATGAAAATAAATTAACAATTAGTATTTAAAATTCTCATGTATAAACAATTTGTTAGTTTCTGAGAATTGATTCTGACTTAAAAACTTCCTTAGAGTCTTGTTTACACCATAAATTTTAATATCGAAAGAAAAATAACAAAAAAGTACTTATTAAGCAAAGGTAAATGCCAAAAAGGCCCTTATTAAAATTTCACACAATCATGGCTGATGTAATTTTAATGTGTTTCCAGTGTTCAGTTATTCTGATTTCCTTTGGGGCCCCACTATTTTTACTGGATTCTGTTTTACATGAGAGTTACAGCCACTGATTCATTTCATCTGATTTATTCAGTGACAATGCCTCAATTATCTTCCTAGGCAAATTATTTCCTTGAGAGTGAATCTAATTTTGGCTTAATCTTCTAAGTGACTTTAATTCATGTGCTTTATACCTTGACAGATATAATTATAAAAAGAGGGGGAAAAAGCTATTATAGGCATATAATCATGAAACATAAAGAAAAATATTATATACTTCCATAAAGACAGTTTTAGTTGGTTTTATGAATTATGAATCAGAAGTCACACGAATATGGCAGTATGAGTCTGCACGTGTAAGCCACAAGGACCAGTGTGCAGGGCCAGGGACCTGTGCTGTGAGAGGGAAATGGGCAGTTACCTCTGGATACCACAGCCTTTCCCCCTGATATACTGGTTACAAGGGCTTGGTGACTAGCCTGCTTACCACAACACTTATGTTAAATTAAAGCTGTTCACAGGTATAGTTTTAGTGAACATTTTCTAGATCTTATGTGTACATTTTCCTGAATTTCCTTGTTAATAGTTACCTCTACTTGGCTTTATACAACTACTTTAGATTATGTCTACAAGGAAACAAATTATACACTTTTTAGGTTGGAAAAAAAAAACCTCAAAAGTCAGAAGTCAGTATTTAAGAAATGAACTTCACTGGACAAAACATAAAATTACAAAAGGTCTGAACTTCTGAAGTTAGATAATAATCCCACCTAGACAAGCCCATGCTTATACGAACACATATAATTAAGTTAGGGAACTTTCCTAGTAAATGATTTAGCAAAGGTATTATGATTCTTAAATGATACATAAAATATCCATTACAGTAAGAACTACATTATAACAAAACAGTAAAAAAGTAGGGAAATGATTTATCACAGAGCTTAATCTATGCTTCAGATGGGGAGTCTCATGTTCAGAGGTAGGGCTTTGGAAATGTCATTGGATCACGGGGCGCTATACTCATTAGTGGATTAACTCACTGATGAATTCACAGCTGCATGTGCTGCTAGCAGGTGGGGTCTCGCTGATGAACGTGCTCACCATGGGGTGGGAGGAGGCCTTGGAATGACCTTATTTTGTCCCTGGATCCTCCCTTCTCTCTCTGCTTCCTCGCCAACCTGGGGCGCACAGCTTTCCTTTGCCATCACATTCCATCTTGCTATTTCTGCCTTGGAGTCAGCCACCTACGGACTGAACCTTCTGAAACCGTGAGCCAAAATAAATCTCTACTTATTTAAATTGTGGGGGTCTGGTATTTTATCCTAGCAATGTGAAAGTGATTAACATATACATTTAAGGTAGGATATGTATATAAGGCTGAACAATATTAACATACGTACAAATTTGCATTTGTATGTGTGAATAAATACAGAAAGACCAAAAAGTTTTGGTAAAGGTCCTAATAGTAGATATAGTCACATTACTAGAAAAATTTCTATATTGAGCATTTATTCCTATAAAAGTCAGAAAAATGTTATTTAAGATGAATAGAAGGAATAGCAGCAACAGTGACATCTTAATAAAATACAAATTTCCAAGAGAATCTATAGAATCTGGAGTGTACATGAGCTGGCATCTTAGGTCTTTTTAGTGATCTCAAATAACAATTTCACCTAAGCATTTAATAGTTTGATCAAAATACTTCTTGTGTCTTAGAAGCTAAAAAATACATGTAGATATTAAATCTGAGCTACAACATTATACAAAGGTAATTCTAGTATTTAGAAGTCACTAACAAATTATTTTTCTTTTCTAAAATTATCTTTTTCATAAAGATGATGTGGTTTTTCTATAAAATGGAATACTACTCAGCCATAAAGAATGAGGAATTAGAGTTATTCATAGGAAAATGGATACATTTTGAGGATACACTCCCAAGTGAAATAAATAAGTCACACACGTGTAAATACTGAATAGTTTCTCTGGTGTGAAAAACTATAATAGTATATAAGATCCTAATGGGGTAAATAACAACATGAAATAGGAAGAAAAGAGCTAAAGGTATAGGGAAAGTGGGAAGGGTAGGTGAAAGGGAATAAGGGAAAAGAAAAAAATATGAGAAAATGAAAAAATGGAAATGAAGTGTTTGTAAATGGGGAGGGGAGGAAGGGGTGAAGGGAGGGCAGGGACAAGGGGAAAAAATGAGAACCAAGACCTGTCATGTAAAGGTACAAGATCCCAGTAGTGAATGTAACTATACTGTGTACCTGGAGTGTACCAATAAACTCAATAAAAAGAAAAAAATAAAATAAAATAAAATTCTTTTTCATTTCTACTGTCTTTCAAAAATGCAGAAATAAACCAAGGCATGTCATTGGTATTAGAACTCATTTAATGAAAAATCATTTTCGAGTATTTTCTATGTGCCAAACACTAGTCTTCACCCTAGAGACCTCTAGTGCAGGAAGTAACATCTTCTGTGGTGGTAAGTCCAATGTTATCTCTGTCACCTAATGATGTACGATGAGTAACATTATAATTATATGCTCTACTTCACAGGTAAGTGTAGTAAACGATAGGCTTGTTTGTTAGGAAAGAATATAATATAATTTCCCTTATTTATTGTAGGGCATGTAATTTTTCTTACTTACATAAAGAAATGGAAATTGCTTGAATACTTACCCCAATATTAAACATTCCCGCAAAATACTCCATATTTGCTTGAATGAACCAAATGTTGCTTAAACCTAATTCATCGCTTCTCTTCTTAGCACGAATTAATGATAATTCCTTGTTTTCTATTAATATAACCTATATTTTACCCAGAAAAAAAAGTATGTTCAGTACCATTATTCAGGCTCCAGTGCAGAGCATTATTACAATATTTCACAGCCTTAATAACATGCAGCATACTATAGTGATCCTCTGTCCTGTGTCAGAAATTAGGCCATTTAACCTGGCACAGACAGCAAGGTCTTTGAACCCTTGAAACTTAGTACGAGTAATACTTGCTACCAATGAAACAAGCAACAAACAGACATACAGTGTGATGAGTATTATTTGTAGTTTACTCTTGAGGTGAGAGTCTCACTAAGTTGCCCAGACTAACCCTGAATTCAGGATCCTCCTGGATGAGCCTTTCAAATAGCTGGGATTACAGGCGTGCACACACTGAGCTTGTGATGGTATTTAATGCGAGACAAAAAAATGTATATTGGGAGCACCCAAAGTTGATGACCGCGGAAGGTTTTCATGGGGAATTAATATATCAACAGAGGCCTAGAAAATGAACAGAAATTAGCTAGGGGAATGGAAGAGTGTTTTAGGCTGAGAAAAAAGACACATGGAGGCCCAAGGTGGGAAAGGCTGTGGTGTGTTTGAAGACCCGAGAAAGTTGGCATCTCTGGGCCATGTGTAAGGGTGACGGGGGGATGCGGAGACAGAGCGGAGAGGGTAGAGAGGTAACGGGAGCTGGACAGTGCGTTATGACAAAAGATTCTGGTAGCTGCAACAAGAAGTACAGACCAGGAGCGGTGAGGCAGAAGTCGGGGAGAAGTTAGCAGCCTTCAGTAGGAACAGCGGGTGAATAAAGGCTTCCCTCACTCTCACTTCTAGTTCCATTTGGCCCTTCCACTTGCCTGCAGACCCCTGTGTATGAGAACACACATGGTACTGGAGGCTTCCCAGTCTTCATCCTAGCCGATCCCTTTTCCAGTTCCAACCAAAACAAGAGAGACTACATCTCAGACTCTGCCTTGCCAGGATTCATCTCTGCGAGCTCTCTTCCACTTTATCACGAAATCGCTATTTTCCTTCATAGTAATACAGATGTTTGCCTCTTCTCTTAAATTTCTTGGTTTATTTAGTCAATGTCTACGAAAAGAGAACACTATCCCCAATCATTCTCTTCCGTGTCATTCTGACCAGTGTGCTGGTTCATGGCATTTCTTCTTCTGAAAGTATTCAGTGTAATTATTTCACACCTTCCAGAGAGCTCACAAAGACTGTTCCAGCGGAATTTGTATGAAGAAGAAGTAGAGGAGGACGAGGAAGACTGAGGGGAGGGGGAGGAAGAAGACAACTCCCTCCCATGACTTTTGAGCTCAAGGATGGTCCCTGTGGAATCAATTTAACGCGGTGGAAACTTCTAGCCAATAGTGGCAACAACTGAATACATTACGGTACATTTACTTAAAAACACCACATAGTCACTAAAACACGATCATATGTACAACTATTAGCAAGAGGAAAAACATATGTGATACATTATTGAGTAGAAGCAGGGATTAAACTATATTTGCATTTGTAGAATTTCTAACAGTAATATCCATATGAATAATGATTTAACGAGAACAAAAGAAGAAACACATTTGATCAATTGATGTGGTAAATTCAGGTTTGCTTTTTTACCTAAAAAATCTTATTATCATAATTTTGATGCAGTGGATCAAAAAAAAAAAAAACCAAAGGAATGTGCTAAAGCAAGTTTCAGAAACCAGCATTTCTAGATATGGTTATGTTGAAAATTAGACAAGTTTAATCATAATTATTTTACTTAACAATGGAAGGGTTATTTATTTTAAAAAGTATTTAAGCAAATATACCGTTTAAAAAAGTTAATAACTGTTTCATGGTCTTTTTAATTTTTTCCCTCCTTAAGATTTTGAATCTTAGAAGTTTACTTCAAAGGCAAAAGAAAATGCCTGCACCACGTATTTGACTTGGGTGAGTGTTGGGAATTCAAGGGCAAGGACAAGCCTGACTTGGCCAGTGGGACTGCACTTAGCTGAATCACTTCCTTTTACCTGTACTCAGGTTTACCTGGCACGATGGCAGCACGTGAGCGAGAACAAGTCCGACATGGCCCTGAAAGAGTCCGTATAAGAAGGAAGTTAACCGCAGTGCCCTAGCTTCTGCTCATTCCAACACAAAACGAAAGCATGCCCTTGAACGTGATACAGAAAAGCCACACGATCTCACAAAGGATAAAAAGACGTGCAGTACCCCACCGCTGCAGAAATCCACAATTCTGTCCCCGGGCTTGGCCTGATTTATCACCACATAGACAAGGTTGTTTAGCTGCTGTTGCTTCCTCAGAGCTCGGTCACTGGACATCCGGCCTGGGAAAGACAGAGATGAGGAGAACATGACACACCGCGCGGGGCTACCGCAGACACGCTTGGAACAGGAGGGGGAACTGGGCATACAGAAGAACGAGACAAATTTATATAACTGACCATGAGGGACCCGATGACCGGAACACAGAGATTCACGCTACTCCGCTTATTCTACTTTTGATTCGCTTATCAGATTTATCTTTCAATTATATAAGATGTCCTTCAGTGAGTGGCAACAACACTGAAACTTCAGTCTAGAATCATTAGCAAAATGTTTAATAAAATTAGGTTGGATGGTGCAAGCCAGTAACCATTGCTTCCCCTTTATCACTCTCAGACACAGACAGCAAAGCTGGTCTGCTTTCCATACATTCCTTAGGTCTCCCTGTAGAAATATGTGTAACAAATGAAAGCATTTCTGTCATTTAGCTGGCACATCCTTGAACCCGTAAGCCTTCTGTGAGGGCATTTAGAAACCGTGACCCTTGGCTGCCATGTTGTCTGAACTCTATCAGTGGTGGTTGTATTTAGAGAGACTTAGCTAAAATGGTAAATCTCTGGATTTTTTTTTCTTTGAAGCTTTGAAGCTTTCTTTTCTCGTGAGTCAGACATAGAAATTTAATGCAGTTATAGATTAAAGATAGGGCATTTCCAAGTATGAAATGCCTTGGGACCAGCAGCATGAAAATATCTTAACCTCACTTCAAATGCCACTAGTCAAGTCCACGAAAATATCTGTAGAAGGATGAAAACATTATTTGTTTTCACATATTTTCAGTGCACTCTTTACAAGAGTGGTTTGATTTAAAAAAATTTAAAAGATACTATGGGTTTTGGAGACCATTTTAACAGAAACAACATACTACTTTCTTTTTTCTTTCTTATGTTATTAAATTAAATAAAAAGCATTAGAAAAATTTTACTTTAGAACAAAATAGAAAATTATAATTTCACAATTCAGAGCACAACACCTATACATTATATTCATAATTGTTAACTTTCTATTAAGCATACAATGTATCATAAATATCTTTATGTCAGTGGATCTCTCTGTACTGAATACCGTGATGGCCTCAGAGTATCTCATTAACAATACACTGGAATTATGTAACCAACTCCCTATTGGAGTAATGCGATCATCTTCAACAGTTGGATATTTGAATACCATCTCAATTATTCAGCACTGCCTAAGGTGAACTGCAAACAGGAAGAGTTTGTTCGTCCATGGACTGGTGAGTTCATTTGTGAAGATCACTGAATACGGCTTTTAAAGGAATTGTCCACATTTTTCTCTACTAAAATAATTGTAAAACATTTTAAACATGAAGTGAAAGCCCCTGTAATCCTATCCTCCATGGATATCCACTCCTAAGTGATTTTATTAAGAAGAGTTTCAAACACATGGCACAGTGGAAAGGCCCTCATGGTGCACGCCTCCGTATCAAGTCCACTTTTCATCACTATAGTGAAAGACGTGAGGCAGTCTACACCAGAAGAAAAAGAGGCTTATTTAGCTTAGTTTTAGGGGTTCAAAGTCCACCCAGCACAGTGCTGGCTGTTGTGCGGCCCTGGAAGATGGCAGGAAAGAGACCTAAGGCCAGGCAGGGTTGTGTAACCGCTCGCCCCGTGAGGACTCAGCCGGAGCGCAGTGCTCTTGCTGAGGTAGTGAGCAGTGATTCTCACCCCGATCCTCAGCCTGCCTCCCTGGGGACCAGGTCTCCAACACACAGACCTGCCGGAGGACAAGCAACACCCACGCCATGTCGCTTCTACCCTCCACCTCCACCGCACTGGTAACAACTCACTGGGCTGGATTCTTAAGGTGCCTGGCCACCCAGCTGCTGCTCATCCCGATGTGCATTATTTTTATAGCAATGTAGATTTCATGTGGGAAAAACAGAATTGGAATGATGGAGGGGGAGGGAGTCAATACAAAACAAAGCAAAAGTCTGTCGTGGCTCTTTGGAGAGACAGTCACAAATTCTGCTACTAGCAGGAGCCACCAGGAGCCAAGGAACAAGCCCGGGCATTTCTGTCTTTGCCCTCTTTGTGGATTTCCTAGTAGCTCCCTGCTGAAGGATTTTGGTAAAACAGAATCAAAAGAAATGAACTTTCTCTTAAGAATAACAAGTTGGGATAGAAAATTTTATTAAATGGCATATAGTATTTAATAGCAAATATACCATATTGCTATTACAAATTTAGAATTACCTAAAATCCTTAGGTCTGTTTCTAAAGCCAGTGCTGATAAAGACTGTTTTTCTTTGTGAGGCTGCATCTGTGTGTGTGTGTGTGTGTGTGTGTGTGTGTGTGTGTGTGTATATACATACATACATATACATACAAAGGAAGCTTGAAGGCACAGAGGTACTTTCCAGGGTTGTGTGTGAGTAGAGAGACTGTTACGTTGCAATATTCACAAAGGTTGAGCTGAAAATACGGCAGACAGATGCCTCAATACTTGCAGGAAAAATTACCTCTAAGAAAGCATTCTCCTTTCCATTTCAGTTTTATAAACCTTATGAAGCTTCTGGAAAACTGAGCAGAATCTCAAATATATTTGAACAAGGTAAAAAGTGGTATTTTGGGATATGGTATTAATTTAAAAATCAAACCCTACTTCCTATTTTTATCCAGTATCCTTGTGCCCAAGACATCGTGCAGCAGTACACAATTACAATCTACTTTAGCCTGACTAAAATGAATCATTCCTTAGGTGCAGTGGAAAAGAAACCCCAGAGCAGAATGTTCTGGCCCAGTCAGGGGGTTTGTTCTATGATGTCGTTCTCCTGCAACGGCATCTCTAATCCAAGTTGGAGTACTGGTTATTTAGACAACTTTAGTGTTGTTTGCATTGATTTCTCAAAGGCAGTACAGGGCAGAAACCCATTTTTAAGCTAAGGAGAAGGCATGTTAAAGCAGCGACATTTTCCGTTGGTCCAGAATAACAAATAATGAACAAGAATGTCAGTGGACACAGTGCCCTATGCAGCCAGACCGTGTGCGAAGTCTAACAACTCATGCCCCAAATCAGGCAGCTCTTAACTTAGCGTTCTTAGCCTGAAGCAGCAACATACCTTGCATGTTAAATTGTTTATAAGAATACAAATGGCTGGGTTGGCTACATATAAGACTTATCTGCTAAAATGCTCTTGCTGTTTTGTGTTCAAAGCATTTTTTTGTTTGTTGCAAAACCATATCTTGTGAATTTTAAATAATATATGTAATTAAATATAGGGACAAAGAAATGGCTAAAATGGCTTAGATTTTTAAAACATGATTTTGCTTGAAAAGCTATAAAATCAAGAGAGCAAAGCAAATTTCTTCCACAGAGAAATTTGCTGGAGTGTACACCACTCTTCTCGGGAAGGTGTGAGACAAGGGAACAGACCGGCGGCACTGACTTGGGCCAATGACAGGAAAGAGGGAAGGTGACAAGCACTTATTTCAATGTTTTCACAACATCCTGATTAGCAGCACCAAGACAGACAAGCTGGCAAACGCCTTTCTCAGGGCAGTGGACTGGCCAGCTCAGGCCCTGTGCACAGGAAGGACGGATTTCCTGCTTCAACAGCCGCCAGGCCCCTGGGTATCCAGCACTTGTCCACCTGCTGAGGATCCACTTCCAAGTGGACTGCAATCCCTGCCTCCAAGGGACTAACAGGGCACCTGAGAAGAAGGTGTGTGGTTCTCAATTCTCGGCAGCAGTCTGGGCACTGAGGGTGCAATGCTACCGCTGAGACTTTAGAGAGGGCATCACAAAGACCTGGAGCACTGCAGTTTACTCTGGAGAAACAGAAATTTACTGGACAGACCCTGCTGGGAAACCAGGTCCACAGAAATCTAGCTTATTGCATGGAGATGAACAACGAGGGATTGGTGGGAAGGTGGGAGCACAGCAGATGGACCAGACTAACTCTGCCTCTCCACATCCTGCAGAAAACATGCTCTAATATTTAAAGTGGGACCTTAGAGATTAGTTTTATCCAATTAAACAGTGCTGTTATTCTTACATTGCATATGAAACATGTTCTCTTATAATGCTAGCTTGCATCACTTTTATCCTGGCTAAAGTGCATCTTCCAATTAGATAAGATTATTCCTAAAATTTTCAAGAACATTCAACCTCTGCTGCTGCTCATGGTTATTAATTGATTGAATAAAAATGGAATTCAATCATGAAAACTCACGGAGTCACGCAGGACTCTGTTTCTAGACGAAGACATCTGTTGGAGTCCACGTTGGCTTCTCCTTCCCAGGCCCCTCTCCCCTGGGAGCGCCCTCCAGTGCTGTGCTCACAGCTTCTCTCTCTGCACCACAGCCTATCACTAAGTGGGCTTTCCCATTCGCGGGACACAGTACAAACGATGCCTAGGGCTCTGACTCACGGTCCAGAGGATTCGGTGCATGGTCAGCTGGCTCCAAGGCAGAAGCAGCGTGGTGTGCGGAGCAAAGCTGCTCACTTCGTAGCACCCAGAAAACAAAAGCAGGGGCGGGGTAGCTCCAGCGAGAACACCTCCCAAAGGCACAGCCCACTGACACCCCCACGCACCTAACAGCACATTCAGCTATGGACATCAGTGGATGAAACCACGGAGAGCTACAGTGCCCCGTGATCCAGCCATGTCTCCCAGGAGGCTCTTATTCCAGTCCAGCTGACACTAAGATTCACTGGCACACTGTATCACTAAAGTCTCTTCACAGTCCACCATGAAACATTTCTCCTCGGTTTAAGCATTTGTTTAACATTTCTTTGTTGCCTTAAGAAAAAAATAAACACGCACACACAAAACAGAAACAAAGAAACTTTGACTTCTTCGTGAGAACACAAGCACCTTAGCAACCGGTGTCCTGACTATTCTGCCAGTGTCACAGCCTGCTGCCTTCTCCATGTCCCGGGTGTCCACAAGCGACAGCTCCTTGGATTCAAGCAGTCACCACCTTCATATGGCTGCTCCCTTTATTTGAATCCTTTCTTTAGAACCTGAGGAACCAACCCCATCACCTTTCCTCACCCCAGGCTGCTTTTAGAAATATATATTACTTTTCTAATAATGATAATAGTACTAATGATCTTTAAAAGAGGAAATAATTATTTTTTCAAACTGTTTGCTATGATCCAAACATTACTAATATTGCTACTATCAAGCCTATTATTATTTAGTAAAAATATCTTATTACAAAATGATAGCTGAGCAAAATTTATCACAGTATCTCTCCAAAAAAGAATCATTAGCTGAAACTGTCCCTGTGTTCCTGGACTAGACATAGGGGACTTTTCCTGGAACAACATGGAATTGGTTCCAATTAAATGGAAAGAGTATTAGGAGACTGATAGGCATATAAAAGGTGCTCAATATTAGTTTTAATAAATGAGTTTTCTCTTCCATTGTAACATAAAGAGCATTTCTCTCTCTCTTTTTTTTTTTTTTTTTTTTTTTC
>NW_022900937.1:5290955-5293421 GCF_012274545.1 Fukomys damarensis
TTTTGGTACCAGAGATCAAACTCAAGATCTTTCGAGGCAGGCAGTGGCACCATGGAGCTAAATTCCGGCCCTAAAGTGCATTTCAAGACAGCATGCTAAGTTTTGCAGGCATTAAGTACAGAAAGAAGTTAGAAATCAGTGCTATACCTGCATTTTTTGAAATAGTGAAAAGAGTCAACTATGAATTATTATTTTAAGATCAGAGGGCAGTTTCTGAAAACTCTTGTGGGGAACTAAGAGAGTAGATATTTAAAACTGTGAACAGACATCAAAATGAGCGCGCAGGAGCAGGATTCTTGAGGAACCCCTTCAGAAGGTGCGTGGAAATAAGCAGCTTCCACCTCAGGGAGATTCTGATTAAAGTTTGGAGGTAATATGCAGGCAATACTAGAAATTCAAAAGTCCTTTGGATTTGATGTGTTTAAAAGCCAGCTGCAGGGTAGCATCGCTGAGGAGAGCAGCCGCACCGGCCTCCTGGCTCCGCGGCCCGCGCAGCGGTGGGTCCAGTATCCGAGGCCTCCACCACACTCACACCTCATTCAGTGTAGGAAACGAACAGCAGCGCAGCGTTGCCACAGCGCTTTCACGTGAAAACCGTGTACATATAGCAGTACACGTTCAATGATTATGACCTGAAAATAGGGTAGAATTCAGCAGAACCTCAAAATACTGAAAGAGGTTCATTTATATGAGTGTACCCTCAAGTTATGACCGGCCTGACATACGAACAACTTGGGTCAATTAGGTCGATAGACCACTCATCTGCCATTTGTTATCGACAGCATCTACCCAGGTGAACATGCAGGTCTCAGAGGTACTAATTTACAACCAACTTGAGTTACAACCCACCCATGGGAACCAACAGAGGTCATAAGTCAAGGGTCCACTGTACTTTCTAAATGAACAAATCATGACTTCATAAATATCCTTCTCAGTCAATTATTCAACAAGCAAATCAGCCAACCAACTTGATTTACACATGACTATTTTGGAAAATGTTAGGCACAAAGAAATGTGTGGCATTTTGTTTCTGTCCTTAGCAAACCTATACCTCATTTGATTGTTACAAAACATTAGTTTATAAAGTATTATAAATACATTATGAATGTAAAATATTTTAAAGTAATTTTAACACAATTTACAAAAATCCATATATCTGTAATTAAAGCTTCTAAACTCTTTTAGAATGACTGATTAGACTTCCTGATTATGGCGCTATGAATTTAGGACGCACTGGATAGGTAATGTCAGGGTTGAGATCTAAAATGCCCCCCAAGTTTCATGTGTTCAGAGGTGAGGCTCTGGGGGAGGTGACTGGATCATGGGGGCACCGTACTTAGCATTAAATTAATCCACTGATGAATTTGGAACTGAACGTGCCATAAGAGGTGGGGCCAGGTCAGAAGAGGTCAGTCACAGGTGTGGCGGCCGTAGCCCTGGCTCCTCCCTTCTCCTGGCCTTCATTAAGGGAGCAATTTTCTTCTGCCATGCCTTTGCACCATGTTCTTTCTACCTTGGAGCTGACCGATCATGAACTGGATCCTCTGGAACTGTTAGCCAAAATAACCTCCCCTCCTTTAAGCTGCCAGTGTTTTTTGTTCTAGCAACAGAAAAGTGGCTAATACAGATAATAGCCCATCCACCCTCACTGCTGTTCGGCTCAGAGGGTGGGCAACATTTTTTCTTTTCTTTTCTTTTTTTTTTTTTTTGCACATGAGGACATTAAATACTAAATTATTTAAGGTTGCTCAAATTCAGCACTTGTTCAAAAACACACATCTGCAGCAGGGTATGGTGGCACACGCCTGTAATCCCAGCAGTCGGGAGGCTGAGGCAGGAGGATTGCTGTGAGTTCAAGACCAGCCTAGGCTACCATAGTGAGTTCCAGGTCAGTCTCAACTACATAGTGAGACCCTTGTCTCAAAAAACCAAAGAACAAAACAAAACCAAAAAAAAACCACACACACCCAAAACAAACAAACAACAACAAAAAACACAGCTGCTCAGAAGTGAATCTGGAACTCTAATAATTAGAGTTTCTAATTCCTGGTTCAGTCTTCTTTCCAACACATTCTGTTACTTCTTAAGAAAACAGATAACTGATTGTGACTTTGGAATTTGCATCGGAGTGTTTCATGTCTGAGAGTCCAGGGAAGTGAGATGATTTCTAATAGGCAAACAGGTAATTTCCCTAATAATTATATCTGAGGGAAAAAATTCTTCAGAATCAGTCATAATTGTATTTTATACCTATTTTCTCACTAAATAAAATTTCAAAGAACAGGTCAGTAAACAGGATCAATTTAGATTTTGAAAGTCAGTGTTTGGAATATGGCGTTAGAGGTCTCCTAAGTTATTGTGTTGAATGAATTGACCATTGAATGTCACATTTTCCAGAAAGAGACCACTTCCCCACCTGCAACTGTAGCAACCTTTGTGAATTTTTTTTTTTTTTTTTTTTTTTTA
>NW_022900937.1:5294039-5304606 GCF_012274545.1 Fukomys damarensis
TATTTTTTTTTTTTTTTTTTTTTAAGTGACAGGGGAGGCTGAGCAGTCAATTTGTTGCAAAATCAGACTACCCAAGAAGAAAGAAATCGAAATAGGTTGGGAAGAACTTTCATGTTACAGTACTGTGGGTGCCCAGGAAAAATAGCTCGCACTTCTAACCCTTCTATATCTAACTCTAAGGCATCTTTTAAAAAGCTGTTCACTAAAAATGTTTAGGGAAGATGCTGATTTGCGGGACAAACATTGCAGAAAATATATCAAATCAGACTACCCAAGAAGAAAGAAATCGAAATAGGTTGGGAAGAACTTTCATGTTACAGTACTGTGGGTGCCCAGGAAAAATAGCTCGCACTTCTAACCCTTCTATATCTAACTCTAAGGCATCTTTTAAAAAGCTGTTCACTAAAAATGTTTAGGGAAGATGCTGATTTGCGGGACAAACATTGCAGAAAATATATCACTTACAAAGTCAAAGCTTCTGCTTTGTTTATAGAAGAACTTAGATAAAGTGAATAATGAAAATTTAAAACTTATTTCTGCTAATTTTGCTCTTAAGATGAATATTTTGACTGCAGAATACCAGAACCCAGAGTTAATTGAACACATACATTTCCATTCCATTCAACTATTACTTACACCACACAAAATAAACATTACTTTGCTCTGGTATTTTATTTTATTAAAAAAAAAAAAGAGCCCACAATATCTTCCAAGTTGTCCACAAGATGAAAAATGCTTTTACGGCAAAAAAGTTAACTGTAGAAAAGTTTCTTTTCTTTCTTTTTCAGAGACTTCAGTTAACAATAGGATTTTAGGTCTTTTAAGAGTTTCATTAACTTTCTGAGGGCGTTCAAGTAATCCTCTTCCTGCTTCCAATGTGGCATGCTTCATAGTAATGAAATTAAATCACATTCTCACAGCTCAGATGGTAAGGGCTAATTTTCCCACTAAGAGAGCCTCTTCTCTACGTTGTATTCTAGTTCCATTACGATTAGATCCACTGTTTTTCTTGCTTAACTCCATTCACATCTTTCATTTTATGCAAATCCCCCGAAATGCTCTGTATCTAGTGGCACAGCCCCAAATCCTTCTATCACACCAATGCTGCGTTTACATGCAGTGCTCCATGGAGCTGCAGCTCCTTTGAATGTGAGCCCTGTGTACGCCTCGCCTGCGGAACCCATCTCCAGAGCGCTCCACTTCCTGTCGGTTATGCTTCGTATCTAGATGCCCCTAAAGCCTCACAGGATCACAGGTAGACCCTCCAGAGGGTGAGTGGTTGTAAGGCGCCATCGCTGGCTTGCTCGGAGGTGGTGGGGCCCGGTCAGAAGAGGCTGTTCACTGTGGTCAGGACCTGGAAGGGCACCTCCTTTTCCTGCTCTTCCTTTGCTTCTCTCTCTGCTGCCCCACTGCCAAGCCATAAGTCGCTTTCCTCCATAAGGCTCTTCTGCCATGCTGCTTGAGGCTACAGCCAGCACACCGTGCAAGGGCTGAAACTTCCAGACACAAGTCAAACTAAACCTCTCCTTTCTTGAGTTAGAGGTATTGGGTACTTTGTCTCAGCGATGATGAAAGTGACTGTCAAATTTGAGATGCTTGCCCTTGAAACACAGCACCATGCTTTAAGGAGCCACGCTGTCCTCACTGATGCTGTGTGAGCGGAGGACAGGCTTTCCCACAAGTCTCATCTAATTGCAGAGTTGTGAACCAAATCCATAACTGTCCACCAGGCACCAATCTCTGCAGGGGTAACTTATCGAAGGCAATGCAGCATCTGAACACTGGCTTGTGTGCTGTCAGCTTTCCAGCTGCTGATACACAATACCTGAGACATGTAACTTAAAGGAGGAAAGGTTTAATTTGGCCCATTGTTTCAGGGACTCAGTCCATGGCTGGCAGGCTCCAAGGTAAGAAGCACCAGGGAAAAGGGAAGCACAACCAAGCTGCTAAGTTCATGGCAGCTGGCAAGTAGAGCAGGGAACAGCCTGACGAGAAACGAGCAAGAGAGCAAGCACAAACACTACCCAAGGCCACACCTCCAAGACCCACCCAGACACACCCAGCCGCATGGTTTACTAATCTGCTGGGTGTTTCTTAATCCAATGAAGCTGACATATCAGGAATGATGCTTACCTCTTGGATTATTCTCATTAAATAGTATTGACGAGGGCACCTATTTATATATGAAATGGTGCTGGATGCTGTGATAACGACCAAAATAGAAAATTATTACTGTGCCTAACATAATACACCTGGCAGTGGTATGCATATGAATCCCACAGGGACTGTGTAAACATCTGGAATTCTAGGCCCACTGTCCCTTTTCTCTTTCTAAGGGTCCTAGACCTGTGGCTCCAGCTATGATCACAGCAGAAAAAAACTAGAAAGCAAAACTCGGCACTAACCTAGGACGGCAAACAATGCAAATTATTGTTCAAAAGGACCCAGTAAGAGTAAATACTGACATCCATTCAGGTCTGAGTGGAGGGTTAGCACCTGGCAGCAGTGGCATTAAGCAGAGGTCTAGCCAGTCGAGTTTCAGAAAAGGAACACATACGAAGGACTTGGAAGGGAGAGCCGCGCCATGGGTACACGTGTGTGGCCCCATCTCACTCAAAGTAACAGCAGACGCCAGATCTGAAATGGGGAGGACACACCGACACCGCGCCAGTCAGGAGGTCTCAGCACCGGGCAGCGCAGCCTGGGGAGGGCAAGAACGACTTTCCTTCCTGAACTGAAAATCTGTGTCCTCTTTTTCTCTGAAAATTTCAGTATAACCCTACAGAGTAATTCATTAATTTAGCATATATTTTAAAAGCACTTATTATATACTTAGCCCTGATCACGGTGCGGTGGCACTTATCTTCCATCGTGAGATCTGTTTACTTTCTGGTATCCTTCGTCTCTTTATCCTCTTCCAGCAGAGCCACAGCCTCAGTCCACTGTTACTATTTCTTACTTACGCTATGACAGTGGTCTTCTAATTAAACACTGCCCCATATTCTTACCCTTTCGTGCCCATTCTTTCCAAAATACAGCTATGCTCATGCTTCTGACTTTCTTACAAGTTTCCAGTGTCTACCCACTGCCTGCAGGGTAGGTTGCCAACTCTGGGACTTCACTTCGTGTGTAGTCCAGTCCACTTCCTGCACTCCTTTGCTCTCCAGATTCTCCAAGGAGATGGAACTATCACTCGTTCCCTAAGCACACCACACCCAACCACCTTTCTGAAGTTTTAAACATGCTGTTCACTTTGTCAGGCGTACCACTATTTCAGCTATTCCAAACCATTTGTGGAATGACCACTAGTCTCTGCAGATATTATGAGCTATTGAGAGGGAAAAACCATGAGTTCCACTATTAGGCAGATTGGGAAATGGATAGACAGCAGGCTCCCCTTGTCTGTGGGTTCAGTTATAATCAACTGTGGCCTGAAAGCCTTATTTGAAAAGTTTCAAAAATCACTTCCAGATAGATGGCGGAGGGGTGAGCAGCAGAGGTTTGGGGTCCAGTCACCGGAATAAAAACGTGAGGAAGAAGAGAAGGGAAGTAAGATCCCAGGACCCAGGAAGGATCTGAAGCAAGAACTGAAACCCAAGGGAGAGTGGTGAGCGAGTCTCTAACAAGGAGGCGGGTAGTGCCTGCTCCCTGAGTGCAAAGGGCAGCTGGAACCCACAGATGAACCATTACAACTGACGACTCCAGAGACCTCCACGGAGAAACACACCAGTGGAAATGAGCAGTGGACATAGTGGACTGCAGCGGTTGGTGAACTGTTGGGGTTTGGACACACTCCAGGACACAGTAATCGGCTGGCAGCCAACTTGGAGAGGGGCCAACTGAGCCCAGCACTCAGAACAGCTGGGGGCAGGCTCCATCTAGTGGCTTCCAGTGCGTGTCGGAGTCCAAACCTGCTGGAAGTCAGGGAGCAAGGCTCAAGCAGGAAGGAGCCAAGTTCGAGCCAGTGGGTGCGTGCAGAAGGTTGCAGGCTCCACAGCTCAAGTTCCAGCCTTGATGCCAGGAACCAGCTCAGTGGAACCAAAGGTGCAGGTTGGCTGAGATGATCCATTACCCTGCCATAAACCTGCAGCTGGATTGCTGTACAAATCAACTCTGATCTGTACTCTGCCCTCACTGTCTACCAGTGACAGCAGAAACATGCCTTGAAGTGGACATGTTTTTCTTGTTTTCTTTTTTACCCCATTTCTCCTTTTTCTTTTTTCTGGATCGATCTTATTTTTACTTGACTGTGAACACAGTTTCTAGTTTTTGTTGTTGTTTTGCTCTGTTCTTGTTTTTATTTTTTCCTCCTCTTTTACCTGCTTGTCTTCATTAGTTTCCCAAAGTTTGTGTGATCCTCCTCTGCCCTAGCCCTGCTTCTAATCTCTTCCTCTTCTTTTCCTTCTCTATTATTCCTTCCTAACTCCTTTTAAATTTTTTCCCTTGAGGGTAAAATTGCTAAATTGAGGGCTTATTAATGGCATACAATTTGCTGGTTTGTTTTAGATTTTGTTATATAACCACAAATCTAGTTCACACACTTAAGGTTGTAAACACTAGCAACAAAGTGACTCACCATGAATAATTTACAAGCATCGATCGAGGATTTAAATTAAAAACAAAAAATAGACTATGAGAGGGCACTTAAACAAGATGCAACCCCAGACTTCTCCAGTTCACCAAAGGCAAGTTCAGCGGTCATTGAGGCAGGGCAGTCCAAAAGCCACCCATCTGGACTCTGAAGTGCTTAACAGTGGAAGTAACAAAGCAGATGAATCACGCTCTAGAAAAATCAAATCAGAAACAACTTCTCAGATAACTACAGAGACGGTACCATGGTGAAAGACATACTTAGTGACTCTCGAGTAGACATAGATTTCAAAAAATACAGGAGTTTAGGAAAATGATAGAAACTATGAATGCCCAACATAGAAAAGAAATGGAATCCACAAAACAGATTCAAGAAGATATCCAGATTAAAAATTCCACTGAAAGTATACACAGCAGAATTAGGCGATGTGAGGACAGGATATCAGATATAGAAGGCAGGATAGTGATTAGCAATTTAGCAGCAGTTGGATTGATGTTTCATGGACCTTTGCTACTTTTAAGAAATCTTTCCTAAGATGATGCAAAGAAGAATAATGTAAGATTGATGGGAGTCAATGAAAAACCAGGAGATAAGAGTAAATGACATTAAAAAAACAAACAAACAAAAAAAACACTTCACAAAACCAATGGCAGAAAACTTCCCAAACAGGGAGAAAGAATTTGACATACAGATAAGTGAGGCATACAGAACTCCAATTAGGCAAGATAAAAAAAAAAAAAAAAAAAAAAAAAAAAAAAAACAAAAAGACATACACCTAGGCATATAATACTCAAGATTCCAGAAATCCAACACACAAACAGAATAGTAAAAGCTGTTAGAAAAAAGAAACAAATCAGGTATAAAAGAAAGCCCATCAGAACCACAGAAGACTTCTCAACACACAATCCCTCAAGTCAAGGAGAGCTTGGAATGAAGTACTTCAAGCCCTAAAAGGAAACAAACCCTACCTAGATTGATATATCCCACAAAATTATACTTCTATGACAAAAAACACCTCAGGAAATTCATAAATAGCAAACCAGCACTTCAAAATGTTCTGAAGAGCATTCTAGAAAGATATAACAAGGATCACAACTCCATAAATCCCAACAGAATGAATTTACCAGGCAAGGCAAGCAAATAAACAGAAGGGGAAAAGGGAGCCAACAACAGGAAAGTAACATGACAAGGGTAAGCAAATACATATCATTTATAACCATTAATGTAAATGGTCCCAATTCACTAATCAAAAGAAACAGACTGGCAGAATGGATGAAGAAAGCAAGATCCAACAACATGCTGCAAACAAGAAATACATGTAATTAAAAAAGAAATTCATAGACTGAAAGTCAAAAGATAGAAAACAATACTCTGTACAATAGGAAACCAGAAATGAATAACCATATCAGGAAAACAGAGCCAGTTCAAGTGATGAACTTAATGATGAACCTTAAGCTTCTAGGAAAAGAAGAGCAAGTCAAGCTCAAAACCCAAACAGAAGTAGATTATAAAGATTAGAGAAGAAATTAATACAGTGGAGAAAAGAACATGGTAGAATCAATGAATCAGAGTTGGAGAAAAGAACATGGTAGAATCAATGAATCAGAGTTGGTTCTTTGAAAGATTCAATAAAATTGACAAACCCTTAGTCAACCTTATAAAAAAGAAAGAAAAGACTCAAACCCATGCAATTAGAAATCAAAAGGATGAAATCACAACAGATCCTGCAGAAATCTAGAAGATCACTAATACCTACTTTAAGAACCTGTATTGTAATAAGATTGAAGAGGAAATGGCCAGGTTCCTAGATATATATGAATCACCAAAATTAAATCAAGAAGATATAAAAAGTCTAAATAACTCTATCAATCAATGAAATTGAAGATTAATTTAAAAAACTACCAACAAAGGAAAGCCCAGGAATCACTGCTGAATTCTGCAAGGAATTTAGAGAAGACTTAGTGTTGCTACTTCTCAAACTCTTTTCTTTTTTTATTGAGTTTATTGGTACAATCTAGATATACAACACAGTTACATTCATTACTGGGATCCTGTACCTTCACATGACAGGTCTTGGTTCTCACTTTTTCCCTTTGTCCCTGCCCTCCCTTCACCCTCTCCTCTCCTCCCCATTTACAAACACTTTATTTTCATTTTTTCATTTTCTCATATTTTTTTTCTTTTTCCTTATTACCTTTCCCCTACCCTTCCCACTTTGCCTACACCTTTAGCTCTTTTCTTCCTATTTCACATTGTCAAATATATCATTAGGATCTTGTGTACTATTATAGTTTTTCACACCAGAGAAACTATTTGGTATTTACACATGTGTAACTTATTTATTTCCCTTAAGAGTACATCCTCAATATGTATCCATTTTCCTATGAATGACTCTAATTTCTCATTCTTTATGGCTGAGTAGTATAATTATAGTTTCACACCAGAGAAACTATTTGGTATTTACACATGTGTAACTTATTTATTTCCCTTAAGAGTACATCCTCAATATGTATCCATTTTCCTATGAATGACTCTAATTTCTCATTCTTTATGGCTGAGTAGTATTCCATTTTATAAAAAAAACACATCTTTTTATCCAGTTTCCAACAGATGGGTAAATGGGCTGTTTCCAAGTTTTACCTATTACAAACTGTGCTGCTATAAACATTGGTGTGCATATATCACTGCGGTATGATTCTTTTAATTCTTTTGGAAAGATACCCAGCAGAGGGATGGCTGGGTCAAATGGAACCTCTAGTCACAGCTCTTCGAGGTATCTCCATATTGATTTCCATAGTGGCTGCAATAGTCTGCACTCCCACCAACAACGGAGAAGGGTTCCTTTCTCCCCACAACCCCGCCAATATTTGTTATTGTGTGATTTCTTGATAGCAGCCATTCCTTGTGGGGTGAGGTGGAATCTCAGTGTTGTTTTCATCTGCATATCTCAAATGACCAGTGATGTGGAACATTTTTTCATATATTTACTTGCTGCTTTTACTTCTTTATCTGAGAAATGTCTGTTCATTTCAGATGCCCATTTTTTAACTGAATGCAGCAAATCATCAAGAAGATTATACACTGTGACTAAGTAAGATTCATCACAGGGATACAGATATGGTTCAATGTATGAAAATCAATAAATGTAATATACCATATTAACAGAGCCAAGGACAAAAACCATATGATCATCTTAATAGATACAGAAAAACCATTTGACAAAGACCAACACCTATTCATGATAAAAATCCTATAGAAAATATTGGAACAAATGGTCTTTATCTCAATTTGACAAAATCATCTATGACAAACCACAACCAGCATCATAGAAAATGGACAAAAACTGATGGCTTTCACTCTAAAATCATGAGCAAGACAAGGATGTCCACTGTCACCACCCTTGTTCAATATAGTTCTGGAAACATCAGCCACAGCAATTAGACAAGAGAAAAAAATGAATGGAATAAGGATAGGAAAGGAAGCAGTTAAATTATCATTACATGCAGATGACATGATACTCTACATAGAAGGCCCCAGAACTCCACCAAGACTTCTAGATTTAATAATCAAATTCAACAGAGTAGCTGGATACAAAGTCAACATTCAAATATCAATAGCATTCCTGAACACAAATCACAAACTCACTGAGAGAGAAATTAGGGAAACAACAAACACCTTTCACAATGGCACCAAAGAAAATGAAATACCTAGGAAACAATCTAATAAAGGAAGCAAAAGACGTGGAGAGATTTAGCTCAGGGCACCATGCCTGTCTTATAAGCGCAAGGTCCTGGGTTTGATCCCTGGTACTAGGGAAAAGAAAGAGAGAGAGAGAGAGGAAATTTTACATGCAAAACTACAGTACCCTGAAAAAGGAGATTGAAGAGGGTATCAGAAAATGGAAAGATATCCCTTTTTCTTGGGTAGGAAGAACCAATATAGTGAAAATATTACAAAACTTATACAGATTTAATCTAATCCTGATCAAAATTCCAAGAGTTTATCTCACAGAATTAGAATGATCTTAAAATTCATTTGGAACCAGAAGAGAACTAGCATAGCAAAGGCAAATTCTAGAGAACAAGGGTAAAGGAGAGAGCATCACAGTCCCTGATTTATACTCCAAAGCTACTGTGATAAAAACAGCATGGTATTAGCAAAAAGCAGATCTGAGGATCAGTGGAACAGATACGATGCAGAAACAACAGACACACTCAGCTACCTCATCTTTGAGAAAGGAGCCAAATACTTTCACTGGAGGAAAGGAGCCAAATAGCTTCTTTAATAAATGGTACAGGAAAAACTGAGTTTCCACTGGCTGAAGATTAAAACTAGACCCATACCTTTCACAATGCACTAAAGTTGAAATGAATCACAGATCTAAACATTAAAACAGAAACACTACATTTGCTGGAAGACAGATTAGGTAGAATTGTGTGTGTGTGTGTGTGTGTGTGTGTGTGTGTGTGTGTGTGTGTGTTTTGAGACAGAGTCTCACTATGTAGTTCAGATGGCTCTGGAACTCACTGTGTAGCCCAAGCTATTCTCAAACTCACAGCCATCCTCCTGCCTCAGCCTCCCAAGTGCTGGGATTACATCTTTTCCCCTTTCAAAATCTAGTTTCATTGAATGAAATGAGTGAGCAGAGATGGACCAGATTTGTTGGATTACATACTCTCCTACCTCAGGACAACTGTGGAGCTTCCACAATTAAGCCTGAGACCTGGTGACATGCTAATCAGGCTCAAGTCACTGAGGGAGAACACTAGAGGAATAAAAGGCACCAAAATAACTTTCCTCTTGAATCTGAGAGCTATAAAAGCTTTATTAAGAATTTAAATATAAGCCGGGTGTGGTGGTGCACGCCTGTAATCCCAGCACTCTGGAGGCTGAGGCAGGAGGCTCTCTGTGAGTTCGAGACCAGCCTGGGCTAACACAGTGAGTTCCAGAGCAGTCTGAACTACATAGTAAGACCCTGTCTCAAAACAAAACAAAACAAAACAAAAACCTTAAATATATTAGTCCTATCAATACTTCTTGAACATTGCATTAGAAATAGAGATGACATGGCCTATTAAAAGTAATATTTTGAAAACAGAATCATAAGTAGTGTTCACTGAAGTCAACATGCTTCTTAATTATCCACAAAAATGTCTAGCTACTCTGAGAACTCTTTTTTTTCTTTCAAAAGTTTATTTAGTATCAAACAAGAGGAGACTTTGCTTAACACTACAGAGCATTTCAAGACTTGAGTTACAAAAGAACACATTATCTGCACTGGTAACTGGCTTCCCTTTTTTACACAAGGCAAGAGAAAAAAAAACTAGCATATGGCTGAAAGATAAAATAACTAAATTCTATGGAGACCTTATAATGAAAGTGAGGCTTATGTTTATATTTCTATCTTTTATTTATTTATTTATTTATTTTGGTACTGGGGATTGAACTCAGTACCTTGTGCTTCTCAGGCAAGCAGCGGAACCACTGAGCTAAATCCCCAGCCCAAAGTGAGGCTTATGTTAAAAGAATGGATTAACATATTTAGTAAACCTATTTTTATTGTTTAACACTAGTTAATCAAAGTTATTTTTTTCCTTTTGATGACTTATTTTTTCATATACAGACTGGACATAACAAAATTTTACATGTCTTTTTTTTTTTCCTGACCAGGATGATGTTTTAACAGAGTTTTAAGTTCCATCCATTTAGATTTTAACATTTTGATTTAGTCAAAAAGGGACTGTTCTCAGGAAATACTACTTTGAACAGTGTACAAGACGGTGGAGACTGGCATCTCACACCAGCAGACAGTACGATCAGTCTCTGCCGATGGCCGGGCCTTGCAGATGCCCTTCGCTGTCCTCGCCGAAGGACTTGTGCCTGGAGCTAGTCCGCTCCTCGCCGAGCCGCTGCCCATGACCGCCGTCCTCAGCCCCACGCTGGGCTGGCCTGCAGCTGCCCTCGCAGGAACCGCGG
>NW_022900937.1:5304697-5312046 GCF_012274545.1 Fukomys damarensis
GTGAGAAGGCCTCTTCCCCGGCTCACCGGCCCTCGGGCAGAAAGGACTCCCTGGTTGTCGGTGTCCCTCTGGAACCCCAACTCCAACTGGCCGGACTGTCACTACTCCGCTTCCCCTGGTTATCACTGCTGGGGCTGGCACAACTCTTGGACGCAGGTGAGTTTCCCTCATACTACTAGAACATCTGCATTTTCTGATCCACCACTCAAATGTGTTAATTTCTGCGGCTGCGCTTGCCTGATCTCATCATTACAGTCAGGGAGGAGAAACTTCGTGATTTCGTCCAAAGCGTGTCCCTTGCGGACATCAGCTTCTGCGGGTGGTGCGAACACTTCGACCAGGACGTGGGATCGTCATTGAGGCGGGAGTATTTAGCTTCTCCACTTTTCCTCAACTCTTCTTCCTTAGCTTTGTCTCTGGTGGAACCTTTTCCAAGGACGGACATTTTTGTCAATGTTTCTTTTTGTAAACGCTTCAGAGAAGAGCCACGTGGACCCAAAAGTTTCCCCACAAAGTTGAACCTAGCAAATTGTTTCACAGGAATTAACACTTCGTCCCAGCTGCGTGTTACTAATCACCACTTCAATGTACTTTTCTCCACCCTTGCCTTCTGTATTTTGAAGCTTTCCTATTTCTTGGTTCACCAAGCGCAGGGCATGCATGGAGAAGGGGTCCAGCGAGTCCGTCTCTGCCACCAGCTCGGGCAGGTACTGCTCGTCCAAGCGCGCTGGCCCTGGTGGTGTGGACCAGGCCAGATACCTCGGCTGCACAGGCGACTCGAGAGCGCAGCCGAGGTGCAGGGGATGTGTGTACTGGGGCCCTGAGGCTGGCGGGCAGTGTGCCCAGGAGATGATACTTAATATTTCACAAGTATGCCTATCTAATAAGGGGTGCAACCCAAACACCTTATTATCTTTCCTAAAATCGACCATCTGCTGTTAGGGAGGCAGGTCCAGTAACCCCCACACCCCGTGTGCCCAGAGAACAGGCATGGGGAAAAGTCCTTAAAACAGGGATACATATACTAGTAAATTCCAAGAACTGCTGAAACCAGATTTGAGGTCTTACATATTTCCTCCCATTACTTAAACCCCACTTCTATGATATGCTCAGAATCCAAATAGGATGCAAAACAGCAGGAAAATGGTGGTTAGTCGGAATTTTCCAACAGCTTCCATTAGTTTAATCTTATAAACATGTGACTGGCTTTTTACTTTTAAGTTATACAAAGAAGCCAGAGCTTTCTCCCTTCTTTAGCCAATCAGACATCCCAAAGATTATGTCAGACAATAAAATAAATACTGTCACAAGGATGCCCTTTAAAATTCATAAATGAACAATTTAGTAAAAAAAAAGTATGCTTTCATTTACAATAAAATAAATAACAGTGTATCAGTATATGAGAATTTTGGTTGCCTTTTAAGGAATCATATCCAAATAGAGAAATATATTGGATTAGTAGTAAGAAGGGAAAGTATAAATAACCCATTAATTTTTACAACCCACAAAAGCACAATATCTCTGCTAAACTATAGTATGAAAAATTTTAAGCAATTTTTTGAGGTGAAAGCAGTTAAAAAATTAAGATTTTCATTGTAAATGAGAAAAAAAAAACAACCTCATTTCTTGCAAGCATTAACAGAAGAGTAAGAGGAATTCCAATCATTAATTCAATAAACACTAAGTAAGGCACCGTCTAGGAATTGGTTAAGTGGCAACACCTGCTGTTGGCCAGCACTGGGGGCAGAGATGACACACACAAAACACACCAACCAGGTCAGGAAGGAAGATTAAAGAGAGACAAAGAGTAAAAAAGAGAAGACATTTTAGAAAGGCGGATCTGATAAGGAAGGTGACATCTGAGATTTGAATGCAGCCAGGGATTACTGGGGGAGGGGGGCAAAAGGAGTAACAGGTACAGTACAGGGAGTGAGTGGGAAACTGGCAGAACAGAAGACAAAGAAGAATGCGGGACTCCAGTAGGCAGGGCTTCAGCATTCTGGTTGAATTGGATGCTTTTTGAGATGTTATTTGATGAACATTTAAAAAAAGATTTATGGGCAAGCAAAAGTAGATGCAGGATGCCAGTTCAACAGTCAAGGCCAGACATAACAGTCGATGAGTCCAAGGGTGGAGCAAAGGAGGGAGTAAGAAGATTTGGTTTGATCTATTTTAAACATAAAGCTGATACAATTTGCTGATGGCTTAGATATACAGGGTAAAAGCAAGAGAAAATTCATGGATTCTTTCCATGGCTTTGGGCACAGGTAATGAAAAGAAACAAACTGGGCCAGGGATTTAGCTCAGTGGTTCCACTGCCTGCCTCACAAGCACACGGACCCCAGCTCAATCCCTGGTAACCCCCCCAAAAAGAAACAAACTACCATCACTCTGCTGTAGTAGAAGTAAGAATCTTTAACCCCAAGGTTTTTCAACTTTAAGAGGTTTAGAATCTGAAGAACTTGGAATGAAAACTGATAAGGAGTCATTCTATTGGCTCCTCAGAGGCAAATCAATAACAATAATTAAAGAAGGGAATTACCAATTTGGTCAAGTACAGCTGATACACACACACACACACACACACACACACACACACAAAGAAGCAAGACTTGTTTGTGATTAGTAAGTGGAAATCATTGTTAGAGGGATAGTGCAGAAGTCTGAGTACAAGTGGGTCAAGAAAAGAAGGAAAGGTAGTAAATGTACAAGGCCCAAAAGAAACAGAACCACCATCATTTTACAATGACCGCTGTAATATACAACTTGGGTAAGAATCATCAAAGAGTGATTAAACACTGTTGAAAAACTACTAGGGAACAAGAAAGTTTCCAAGTAGCTTCCAGAGGTTATTAAGTATTTCAAAAGGAAATTATAATTTTTTCAATAAAGAAATCTGACAGATGCAATCCTAAAGAAGTAATCAAACTTCATAAATCGTGCCTCACACCGGAATCATGGGTTACCCATGTGGAACGTTCAAGGGTATCACACCGGGTGCACAGTACGCTGGCCAAAAGGTTGAAGTCATTCTACTGTAGACCTGTCAATAGTTTACCCTTCATTTCATAAGGAAAATACATAAATCCAAATTGAGAACATTGTATAAAGCAACTCACATCCATTCTTTTCAAAATGTTACTGTTACAAAAATTTAAAAGACAAGGTCCAGATAAAGGAGACTTAAGATACATGACAACCAAAAGGAACATAATCCTGGCTTGGCTACTGCTGTTGAAAGACAGTGAGGGTGCTGACAGCTGGGAGAACTTGACTGTGGGCAGCGTGCCCAACAATAGCACTGTGTTAATGTTAGATCTGCTGCAAGAGAGAAATCAGGCTGCGGTTATACCAGAAAATGCACTGTTCTTAGGGAACACATGCTGAAGTATTTTGGGGTGAAATGTTGCTCTTTCTGCAGAGAACTCTCAGATGGCTCAGGAAAATGTGTAGCAGACAAAGAGAGAAGGTGAGATTAAATAGTAAAAGTTGATGAATCCATATGAAAGCTACACGAGTATTCGCTGTACTAATTTTGCAACTTTTAAAAATGGCTTTGTAATTCTTTGAAAAAGGACGGGAAGAGAAAGATGAAAGTGCAGACTTCAAAGACTTTGTGTTAATGGGGACTTAGTAAATGGGGTGTTAAGCATCGGGTAAATGGGGCACGAAGGATTTTAAAAGTAGAAAGTACTTTAGCATTTTTTGCTGGGCATGAATGAAGAGAAGAGGAAAAGAAAAACTAATGAGGTCAGGAGGGGACGAGATTTAGTGCACAGTGACTGAAGGAGGAGGCTGGTGATTGCTGGTAGTATATGTAGAAACTCTCCCTAACTGCTCCTGTTTTCTTGCTGTGAATTAAGATTTGAAACAAGGAAGAGATGATATGAAATTGTTGTATGTACTGAACCGATACAGAAAACACTGCATAAGGATTGACAGAATCAGGGCTCACTTCCTTACACAAACATCTATTTAATCATATGGATGGAAGAATCTCTAGAACTCATCTAGCCACCTCTTGTGGTTTTACAGAAAAAAGAGATGAGTTTCTCTTACAATTCATAGGTTGAGATTTGGAAAATCCCATGGAGAAAATAAACATGTTTAATTGGCCAAATATAAAAATAGTGCTAAGACTAGAACAGAAACCATTATCGGAATCCTCCCACATGGTAGAACTATGCTAGGTACTTTGTATACCTTATCTTCTAGACAGAAAGCTACCTGTGTAAAACTACATCAGCGTGTGTGTTTAATCTCCACTCTCCACATGAATAAAAGCTCAAAAACTTTAGATACTTTCCCACAGTAGCACAGTTACTTCCGTGAGTGGGTGGGCATTACATCTGTTCTGAAGTTATCCAAACTGGTCTTTTAAAGGATTCTCAATAAGACTGACCTTATAATTAACCTTATCCAACTCTATATCCACTCTCTGCTTCCTTGTATCCGGTAGACTTTCAGTGTATTTATGGCATCAAGTACTTTGGTAAACCTGAAGCCTGATAAAAAGCTATTAAAGGCAGAGTGCTTTCCATCACACACTGAAGCCAAGAAGCACATGGAGGGACTCGTGCAGAAGCTGCGCTTGTAAAGATGGTACAGATCCGCCTGTTTCTTCATGGAGTAAATATACAGGTGAAGCAGAATGCAAACAAAGCTGATACTAAACACTTCCAACAGTGGGGAGGGAAAGCACTGCGGGGGAAACACTGTTTCACACAGACAGGAACAAGACAGGCTCACATGCTGGGAAGCACAGGAGAGCAGGCAGAGGCACCGTCTCAGCTAACCAGCAACTGATGGCACCTTTCACTGCTTCACTTTCAAGCAGCGCCAGTCTTTTAATCCCGGCCTGACCCATTTTTACTCAGCACTGAGAAAGGTACATTGTTTGACTGGAGTTTTAGCTTTGAAGGGGATTAGTTTCCAGGAAAAGTAAGCATTTTGCATATAAAGCAGGACCCTGATACAAGGCATTAGACTGTACCGTTTCCAAATCACCTGTTTTAAAAAGAGAAAAAAGTTCCCAGAATCCAATATTCTATTTCTTTCCCAAAGTGAAGGTGAAATTAATAACTGTGTATAGAATGAAATTCTCAGTGAAAAATGTTTGAAAATCTTTCAAAATGTATGCACTTTAGTTTTAACCAAAGGGAAGGAGAATCTTATTCATGTCATATGAGAGTTAATAGATTTTTCTTCCTAATTATGGATGTCAGTCTGCTTTGGATGGTTAATTATATGTTATAATACAATCAAAATGTAAACACAATAGGGAAATACACAACACTTCCTAAATCTTTATGTAGCTTTCCTTAGGGATTTCTGGTTTGATGCGAATCCTTCAAAAAAGTTCGTATCTCATGGGTGGATCTGTTTCATTGTCAGCCCTACCCATTCTAATATCCCCTTTATAATGAACATTTTGTAATGTTATTCTTAATTATGCTGAAATGCAATGCAAAAATAATCTAGACTGACTACCTATGTAATATAAATAAAAATAGACATAAACTTGTAGCCACATATAAAGGAGGAATAACATTAATACCATATCATAGAATAACGTTTCAGTGTGTAGATGCTCAGTCATGATTACCAGGGGACAAAAATGCCCCTGCAAACTCTTCAGATGCCTTCAGGGCTCAACACTGTATGCACGACACAGAAGTCCTCCGAATTACGTGGCGTTCTCTCTAGAACCCAAGGCAACATTTGGTCACTGGAATTTTGTTCTTTGCCACCCTAAAGCACCATAAATTTTAGATGGCAGGTTTCTGAGAGCATATCAAAATTTGGGTATTAGACTTCTCCTTCAAATTAACTCTCTTGTAAAAAAATCATATGTGTACTATTACTTAAAACTCTAATATATTTCTTTAGATGAGTAAATATTATTTTTAAATGAACATCCTGATGTAGCCTATTTTTATTTTATTTATTTTGATACCAGGAATCGAACTCAGGACCTTGCGCTTGCCAGGCTGGCGGCAGAACCACTGAGCTGAATTCCCAGCCCTATAGCCTATTTTTATGTCTTATTTTTTATAATATCAATAATGATTCATCTACCTGATATTTTTGGAAAGTTTCTTACTAAATCTTTCTAGAGACCTAAACAGTGGTACCTTGGGTCAACAAACTTAATTCTTCTCAGGATTCTGGTCCCAAACCGAATTAGAGGAGAACCGAATCAAATTCCCTACAAGATCAACATTGAACCTAACCATTAAAACTAACTTAAAATTTAAAAAATAATTTTGAACTTTCTTTTTTAATTGAGTTTATAGGTACCTTTTAGGTATATAGTACAGTTACATTCATCATCGTTGAACTTTCTTTAGTCAGTTATTAGCTTTCTTGGAAAAACAAATATAATGTAATCTTTCTTTAATGACTCCAAATTGTATTTAACATGTCTGTTACATGTAATATAGTATTATAATGCCTTCAGATATTATAGAGAGAGATATATATATATTCTAATTTTTATTAGAAGTAGTAAATTTAGCCTGCTTTTTATGGTCTTCCTCTTCTTACTCTGGGGCCATAGGAAAGAAACTTCTTGCTGCTTTCGATGTTTATTCTCACATTCTCTATTTTCAATTTTGTCCTTGTAGACCTGAAGGCCAGCCAGGTCCTTGTAGACCTGGAGGCCAGAAATTTTAGAATAATGCGAACAAGAAGAAAAAATAAATTATGACTGAAAGATAAAATAGGAGCTTTTCTGGGGGGACATTTGTGTCACTCTTTGGGATAAAATGGTATTATAGTTGGAACAAAGGTTCAGGTATTTTACATCTGGTTCAGGCATTTGTTACCTCTGTAATCTTTTGTAGGTACCAAACCTTCTCATCTGTAAAATGTAAATGACAATACTATTTGATAGTGCTACTGTAAGAAGCAAGTAGCAGCACAGCACAGCCCTAGGCAAACTTTCATCTTCCTTACTGTAGGTCACTTAGCCTTCATGTCCACTCCCTGGGAGAGAGGCTAGTCCTTGCCTAAATACCTGAAGAGACCAGAGATGCCCTGGGCTCACAGACACAACCCACAGTCCCAGACATATGACAACTTCTGCGGAGCTGAGGCTTCCTACAGCTTCCAAAGATACAGTAAACAAACACCTCATAAACGTTAAGAAGTGGAATTCCTACTGCAGAAAAACCTTGAGAAAACCACCTGAATGAAAAGGAGAAAGAAAAAAAAACAAAGAAAAAAGATATGAAGAATGTGGTAAAGAGATAATGAAAAATCAACCATGGATAACCAGCATTCCTGAAGAGAACACCAGAAAAAAAAAAAAAATGGAAGGAAAATTCTACTCAAAGACACAAGACACA
>NW_022900937.1:5312171-5367443 GCF_012274545.1 Fukomys damarensis
TCTTGAGGGAAGGAAAGTGTCCTAGACAGAAGATGGATATGAATTATATTTGAAGAAACTGCTATGGCAAAATTAACACAAAGCACTTACTGCCTTTACGAACGCCCCAGACCTCGTAAAGAAAAAAAATGAAGGCAGGAGGTTTTGGACGGACTGAACACTTCCCAGTTTTAAGGCACCCAAGCACGGGAACATTTACAGAAAGGCACGTTGGCCTTGGCTCTTCCTTCAGCATTACACCCATATAATGCAGCAGTATTTAGGTAGACAACTGAGGCAACCCCTCAGGCAGCTGTATTCCTTTGGGAAGGCAGCAGAACATCTCTAGTGCCCAAGAGTTTAGAGGGATGACCCTCTCTCTGGGGAAATGGGCATGTAAACCCAACATAGTATCACATGGCCAGCTCTAAGCTAAGGAGCTTTTATACAGTATTTCATTTCATCCTCATAAAACTACCCTCACATTACAACTGAGGATAAACTTTATCCCTCATTATCTTCATTCTACAATCAGGGATACTTTTCATTATGTGCACTTCACAACTGCGGACAGAGTCTGCCCAGAGAAGTTGACAGACTCGCTCGGAGGGCCACAGGGAGAAGCAGAAGAGTGGGCGTCTTCACATATCCATCAGATCCATAGCTGAGGCTCTGTACCCTTGGGATGGCTCTTCTGAGAGGAAATATCAAAAAGAAAAGGTACGAAAGTAAACATGAATTATTATAAAAAATGGCAGATTTAGGTAATCTTGGTATTGGTAATCTTTTCAAAAATCTGATATCAAAAGTTTGCTTTTAGGCCTGGAGATTTGGCTCAGTGGTTCCGTCACATGCTTTGCAAGCACAAGGTCCCAAGTTCGATCCCTAGTACCATAAATAAATAAATAAAAACTTTGCTTTTAATTGTACTGAATTTAGTTTTTGTTCTCTACATAATTATTTAAAATCTTTCTTTTCATTAAAAATATAATCAGAGAAAGCGGCAAGTTCATCACAACAGAAAGACAAAGCAAAGAGAAAGAGCAATATAACAAATTTCACAAGGAGTCACATTACTTATAAGAAATGATTATTTACTTCTGATTCAATTATGAAATCAGACCATGTTATAATTTTTAGACATTTCATGACTCTCCAGAAATTTGGAGAAAAGAACCCAGTCTTTGTCCCCTTTCCCTAAAATAATCATAAATGGTTTAATACAAATCATTTAACAAAGTCCGATTCATTCCATCTTGGGATCTCCAAAGCCTAGGGCAGAAGGAATCAATCTCCATTATTCTGAGAGTGAGTACTTGTGAGTTTCCCTACTCACTAAAATTTACTTGGAACACTTAGACGAGTCCTGTGCTTTCACAGGCATCTACGCACAGAACAGCGAGAGGTTTAAGTGACGCCACACGTGTCCCAGCAGAGCGTGACCAAGGGACCCTGCTTCTTGCTTCAGCTTGCACATTATCATCAAGTGTCCTTCCCGTGGTCCATTCGGGGTCGCATTTGTCGGTATATGTGCTGCTGCTATCTACAATGTCACCGTGTGCTGAAATGCCATCTGTTGTTCCTAAGAGCAGGAGGGCTGTGGTGTGCGTACCAGAGTGCTTGTGTGTTAGGTACGCTTTGTTCAGGCGCCAGTCACAGGCTGTGAGTTTGAGGTAGATGAACCAGTATTCATTAAATGTCTGAGCAGAAACACACGTAAGGTAAGGTCTGTGTTGATTAGCTGATGAAAATGTGAACCGAGGCTTGCATGAACCTAACCCTATTCCCTCTAGCGGCACTAGTGCAGTAGTTGCTAATTCTGTGTTTGGGGAAACCTTACAGAACATAACTACTATGAAAGACGATGGTCAATCAGATTTATTTGGCAACTATTATGCATCAATAGTAAGTATTCCCTTCCTTGCTTTCTCTATGTGTGAAGTAATGTAAAAAGGTGTATCATTTTATATTATTTGAATGTACAGAATTCATGATTTTGCTCTACAAAAATAAAGCCGATATATTTCACTCGTCCTTCATGCCCACAGCTGGAATAAACTTTAAACCCAAGATTATTTTAAAAAATCCCCAAGAAATCAATGACAGAAGGCAAAATGGTGAGATTTGTAAATCTTTGTATAAGCACAAAAAACAGGGTTCCTAAGTTTCTATGAAACCCAGTTCAATACTTAACCTCTCTTGCTTTCAATTCTGCCCGTGATTGGGCACCATGATGTGCATGGGAGGTCACAAAGATGAGAGTGAAAGTCATTATCCTTAGGGGTCTCAGTATGCAGGAGAAGCAGTGCAAAGGGATAGGGGCGAAGACAGACCATCCTAACTCACAGGAAAGTCTTCAAGCAGAGCTGCAATGTGGAAAGCACACAGAAGACTTGACGTTTGGAATACATCCTCAAACAGCAACACGATGAGTACAGAAAAGCACAAGGGGACTGCTCTCTGCTCAGAGGACAGGGTGGGAAGGGAGGATTCAAGAGGAGGCTGGACACCTGAGAGTGGCATCAATGGATGACTACACCTGGCCAAGGGGCAGCCAGGGAGAAAAGCGAGAGAAGGGATGGAGAACTGTGGAATATTTAGAAAAGTGCAATGGTTAAATGGAGCGAAGGAGAAAGAACTGAAAAGGACTCCTGTGCTTGTGATTTGGGACATTAGAGATGCTAGCACTGCCATCTCCAGAAAGTACACAGGTTGAAGAGGAAGGACTGAGCTCAGGGATGGAATGGGGGGGACGGGGAGGGCAGGGGGTGCATTCACCCTGAGGATGGTGAGTGCTGCGGTGAGACCTCCAACTAGGAAGACCAAGAGGTCTTGGAGATACAGGTCAGGAGCTCAGGAGAGAAACGAAGTGGAGGTGTCAGCACACGGCGGTGACTGATGCCAGGAAATAAAGCAAAATGACCCACAGAGATGAGGACTTAGAAGAGAAGAAAGCCAAAGGCACATGCTAGGGAATGTCACCAAGGCAAAAGCGAGGAAAGGAAGAGCCAGCAGAGGACAAGGGAAAGCCACAACCAGGACAGCACTGGACAGGGTGGAAGACAACAGAGGTCACCCAGGAGAGCTGCCCAGCAGCAGTGCGTCCACAGACGGTCAGGGAGAGAACAGAGAAGCTGCTGAGGAATGCGACAGAGGTGAGGCTGGCCGAGACAGCAAGCAGCTTGTCCCGGGAGAAGTGGCAAGCAGGGACAGAGGGTAGATGCTGCTTTCCCAAACCCAAGCGCTGAGCCCAAGGAGGGAGGGAGATGCTGGACCAAAGAGGTCTGATGCTGAAGACGCTAGGCAAGGACCCGGATGGAACTGTGAGAGGAGGTGATGGGATCAACTTGTGATGGGGGAGGCTTTTTTTCTTCTTGAGATAGGAATGGCATAAAGTGGAAGGAATTTGTTAATTCATTCATCTCATGATTTGCACTCATAGCAAAAATTTCTCCCGCACATCTGCTCACTCTCTCGTGAATCCTGCTCTATAACCAAATCGATCTTTTCACTGCACAGGAGCTTTCCTTGCCTAGGAAGGCACAGGCTCAGCCCAGTGGCTGTGGGAATGTCCAGAAACCAATCCTCCACGCACAGAGTGATTATAAACTACATTAAAACTGTCCCTAAATTCAAACTAAATGTACATCTGGGCAGCTTTGCCAGTTCCAGAAATACTCCTGCATAAGTCTGTAGCTTTATAAAAGTTAGCAAATAGGTTCAAAAGATGCTTTAGTGCAATGTGGGCTGATGAGTGGCAGGCTGTGGTAATCTGACCCCACGACCTCTGGCTTGTGGCCTTTCTATCCAGTAACAAATGTCAGGGGTAGGGTGCAAGAAAAGCCAGAAAAAGAGAGAACTAAACAAGTAAGAAAATATGATGATCAAAGAAAGAAGCAGTGGCCTACATGAGGTCAGCCATGGGATACTTAGCTACCAAAATATATGGATGTTTAAGTTAATAATAAGGAAGATAAAGATTATACTTAGTTGGTACAAGATCCCAACAATGAATGTAACTGTATTGTATCCCTAAAATGTACCAATAAACTCAATTAAAGCTGAAAAAAAAAAGATTATACTTAGCTAAAATAAAATGATAGAGAGAAAAGAAAATGAAAGGATTAATAAAAATATTCTAGGTAAAAAGATAGAAAGATGAGTTGAAATGTTAATATCAAATAAAAGGATTCAAGGCTAGAATAAATACACTAATGAAAGGGATGCAACAGGTGAATTTTTAGGAACAGAAGAATAAAGCACACAGAACAATTTCAGCAAAAAAGAAAAGACTAACAGGCCATTTTCAAAGTGGAAACCTACACAACACATTTATAGTTCCATCAATAAAACAGTAAGGCGACCTCGAGATGTGCATGTGTGTGAGTGTGTGTGTTCACGTATCAGCACACGCTGGAGGGGAGCGGGGACGGCCTCCTACGGCTATGTGGACACAAGTTTCCTCTCAGCTCTTCCTGCTGTTTCCGGGGACTACAGGCCTAGTGCTTGTAGAACTTTCAACAGTCTCAGCTATTTTATTGATATATACACATACAAGCTTTGTGTCTAGCACAAATAACATACACATTTTAAAATGCCCGCAAATATTTGAAAAATTGGCCAGGCACTGCATTACGATAGTAATCAAATGCATCAAAACTTGTCCTCAAACAATAAACACACTATACACCTGGAAATTAAAAGCACTCCATCAGTAACTCTTGGATGAATACATTAATCAAAACTGAACCGCATACTACCAAGAAATGAGAGCACTATATTAATATTTATGAGATATAGTCAAAGCAAGCCTCAGAAAAAAGTTTGGAATCTTTAAGAAATACACTTATTAAATTTTTTGGGGGGGTACTAGGGATTGAACTTGGGTCCTTGCGCTTGCAAACCACTGAGCTAAATCCCCAGCCCCAGAAATACATTCATTAAAAAACCAGAAAAATAAATGATTTAAGTATCAATCTAGGAAATAAGTAATCAACCACAATGTGTAAGCAAGAAAATAATGACAAAAAAGCAGAAAAATAAACCAAACAGTAGTAGAAAAAAAAAAAAGAAAAAGAAAAATCCAACTCAAACTTTGGAAACAAAAGACTTCCATAAATTTATTTTATGTATACTTTGCTGGTGGCAATATGTTTAACAATAAAAGACATTTTATAGGCAAGAGAGTGGTTGGATATTTGAGTAACTCAGGATAAAGCACACTAAAAATATCACAGGGTGTGTATAAGTGTGTATGTGTTTATAGGCTACTGATCAGAGCAAATTCTAAATTCATGGAAAAACTGGGCAGAAGCTACAGAGATCTGCCACGCACCTCCCTAACCCTCCCTCCCTTGGCTTCTTCAAGCACCATCACAGGCCACCCACAGTAGTTAAAATGGTGAGTCCACACTGATGCGCCAATAAAAACCCAGCTCATGGGGGACTCAAGTTCAGTCTTGGTGGTGTAAATCCTGCGGTTCTGGGAGATGTGCAATGAAGGACACCAGCCGTCAGAGCACCACACAGAGCATTTCTGCTACCACAGATCCCTGTGTGCGCTGCCTGCTCACCCCGCCTCCCTTACTGTAACCTTGGCAACCACTGGCCTTCCGTCTTGCCTGTTCCAGAGTGCTGCATGGTTTTGAGCGCTGTATTTCAAGCACACTGATAAGAAAATATTGTTATATAGATTCATATGGACTAAACTATTTTATGAGATGCTGCTTTCCTGGACATTTCTCAAAATCTCCAGAATATAAATCAACCTTTTCCGGACTTAGAGGGAACAGCTGCTCATCTCCTTTCAAACCAAATTAATCCATAGTGGTTTTACAGGAACAAAACCCATGTGCTCACACTGTTTCACAGTAGGGCTCATCGGAGCAAAGGCTGAAGTAGCAGCACTATGTGTGCGTAAGAGTCACGTTTACAAATTATAATTTAATGGGCACACCCGCCTTAGGGAGGCCTCAGTCCAACTGCAGAAGAGCACAGCATAGCTCTGTCCGGATGGCTCCAAGTGCACTCACGTCATTTACACAGACAAAAACATCCGGAAACTCATGAGTCTACTCACTGGCTGGCAGAGGAGAGACTAAGACACGGCTGGAGTGGGCAGAGGTGAGGGAGGAGCAGCAGGATGATGCAGTGTGCTGGGATTTGAGGGGAAGCCACCCATTGTAAAGGCCGTTCCTCTACTGTATGTGTGGGAGGAAGAGTAAATACAAAAAAAAAAAAAGCTGAATTTAAAATCAAAGCAAGATTTATCTGCAATTTAATTCAATTAGCACCAAATTAAGGCATTTATGAGAACAACTTCTGTTGTAATGCTGAAGCAAACCCAAAACAATCATAGTATTTCACCTGTAAATATTTCAGCATGTATCACCTATAGGCAAGGGCATTCTTTTTCTTAAAAAAACATGATATCGTGCCCAACAAAAGCAATGACTTCTTATACATATGCATGTATGCATCTTGATCAGATAAGGCTTTGTACAAAAGCTAATAATTCAAGAAACCCTAACAAAGATTTTGCTAAAACTGCAGAAATCAGGGGTTGTTATGGTTATAAGTGTTATAGACTGGGAATGTTTCAACTGCAACTGATTGGTAGCAGCTGATTAGAAGAGGTTATAAATTAGCTATCACAAAAGCTACTACCTGGTAAAAATGTGATGCTCTTCAGTTAGTATTACTCTTGTATTTTTGTAATATTCATAATAAATTTGAATATTTTAACAAATTCTAATTTAGATTCATATACATACTAAGAGCGCAGATTTTATCATGTCATGGAACTCAAAAATTTATATCACAGAAACTATAAGCTTTCCTTGTTGGTTACAAACAAGACTTTTAAGTTCTAAAACGACTGTTTTACCTTTGCACATAAAACTGCTAGACTAAGCTTTATTATAACTGTAATACTGTACAGGAAATACAAGGGGATAATTTAAGTTTCCTACTACAATAAGGTTTTGCAAGTCTTAACAGTACTGTCATTTTACAAAGATCATTTTACAAGAAATCTCCAAGGGCATCTAGCCCAATCTCACTTGCAGTGCTCACTAGGGTAGCAGTACCTCAAGATTAAGTACTGGTTTGATACTAAAATCAACTCTGGTAGCCTCGCTGGCTACACCTGACAGGCTCTTGATGTGTTCCCAGCCCGACTCTGATCTCCATTTCTTCACACACCTTATTCTGATTTATTAAGCATTGACCACGACTGATTCCAGCAGTGGCCTGGAAATGGAACCCTGACGGCTGCTCCCTGGACTCCTGACTTTATAGGAAGAGTCTGGGTCTCTCTCCGGGCATACCGGCTTTCAATTTACTGTATAAAAACGTGGTACATTTAAACCATTTTAGAACAGATTATGGCTCCTTCAGTGCTGCAGGACATTTAAAAGTTTTGAAGGAAATGGCTTTGTTTGTTTTTTGTTTTGTTTTGTTGGTACCAGGGATCAAACTCAGGACCCTGCGCTTGCAGGGGCAAGTGCACCACCACTGAGCTACATCCCACCCCAGAAGCAGCTTTGATGAACCTCTACTGGGTACTACGTAAAACCCTAGATGAGGTGGTCACAGTGTCAACAGCAGTCTGCAGCATATGTGTCCCACTGACACTATGAAGCCAGGTTACAGCAGGTCATGGGGAGCAGGACACGAGGAGGGCGAGGCCCCATCCCAGTCTCGCGCTTAAACAGCTGTGCAGAGTTACAGGTGCACGCATCTGTCTCACTTGCAACTGTGGTTAAGCATAAAATAGTTTTCTTTCCCCTTAAATTATCTAAGTAGTAGCCCCTAAAGGCTACTAAGTTTTTTAGACATAGATGCTTTTGTTTGCACATTATGATGGTCAGAACCACTTGGTATTCCTTTTCAAGTGGTGCTGTGTAAAACTTACCCGCAAGGAGGGTTAAAGTCTGGAAAGTTTGGACACACAGATGTTCTCGCTGCATGTCTGGAATACTCTGTGCACTTACCAGGTAAGGGTACAGAAACACAGTAGACACTGCTGCAGGTTCTGAAAGCCAGTCATGCGCAAGACAGTCAGTACCCATGCGTGGGCACATGGAGAGGTGAGAGGCGATGATAAAAATGGGTGAGCACTATGCAGCGTCACACAGGGTTACCTGATGGTGACAGGTATGGGAAGCACCAGTGCAGACAGGGTAGCAGGGGGATGTCTCTCTGAAGAGGCAGGGTTTGCACAGAGAAAGCAGCGACAAGTCAGCCACTCGAGGCAGTTCTTAAAGACCCACGTTTTACTCATTCTTATGCTTCAGATCTGGACTGTGACCCCAAAGCCTCTTGCTCAGCAGTGGGGCCTGGTCGGAGGAGGTGGGCCAGTGAGGCTGTAGCTGGACAGGGTCTGTCTCGTCTCCCTCCCTGGCTTCTCCCTTCTCTCCGCTTCCTGGCTGCCACGATGAGAAGAAGCTTTCCTCTACACCCAGACCCTTCGGGCACGCACTGTCTGAGCCGGCCAGCTCTGGACTGAAACCTCTACGTGTGTCAGCCCTGCGGGCTTCAGGGGCTGGGCACTGTGTGTCATCAATAAGAAAGTGGCCAGGACACTCATCGGTAACCAGTTCTGCTCTGAAATAACATCTTGCTCCCTCTTTTACCTACTCTCAGTCTGCATGAAAGGAATGACTATCTTCTATTTCTGTCACAGATTGTTTTGCTCTGTTTTGGCCTCAAGAAAAACCAATTCACTTTTTCTAAATGAAGAAGAGGATCTTGAGTAGATGCACAACAAATCATTGCGAGGATATCACAGCTGGCCATTCTTTAGTGCAGCGAGAAAATAGGCTGACTGGATGTAGGTGCTTGTTTCCAGCTGGCACCTACTCTAATAAAATGGAAGAGGAAAGCAGTAGGGAATCACTCGTATTGCTCATTTCCTTATACACCTTTTTACAACTCACAAATTGGGTGCAGCTCCTTTCCTGCTGTATCCCATCATTCTGTAACATCTGATAGTAATAAGCATCACTGGACAAAAGCACAGTATCACTGCTGTCTCTTGCATTTTAAAACCTTGCCAGCTCTCCTACTAGGAATGAGCCTGTTTTATTTGTACCACAATTAAGTTATAGAAGGACTTACTTAGGATTCTAATGTCCATATCTACCATTCTCTTTAAAGCATGGGTTTATTATAGAAGCATTCAACCAAGAAATCAACCCAGTTGTGGATAACCAGGGAGATATCCAAGTTAGCTGCTATCTCTCTCTCCAGTTCTCCCTTACAACGGCTTTTCTATGCTCAGCACAGTAGGAAAGCAAAATTAGTAGTGGTATCACACTAACCTTCCCCTACTGCCACATTATAAGCAATCTTACAGTGGAAGAAAAGTTTAAGAATTTCCCCTCTCAAAGAGTAAGAGTTGCTATGTCATCAAGATTTTAAAAGGGTATAGAAAATGCAAAAGAATAGTGGACTGGAGATGAGACATCAGAGGGCCAGACTTGCTGTGGCACTAACACTAGGGAAGACTGCACATCAGGCATTGGCATCTGGTCCCCACAGGGAAATGTCACGCCTCCTCTGAGGACAGCTAGGGACCCCGCCTCCCAAGGCCGCATCTGGATCTGTCCAGTCCAGTCCACACTGACCAAAACACCAGGAGACCAAAACCGGTGGGCAGTCTTAGAGTAACTTGTTTGAACTCTTCAGACACTTGGAGATCATGAATGACAAAGAAAGAGCGGAGCATTCCAGATTACAAGAAACTAAAGAAACACAAAACCTGAATACATGATCTTGGGCAGGAGCTAAAAGAGATAAAAATAAATGCCGAAGACATTATTGGGACATTAAATATAAGTTAGAGAGATGAGTATTGTGTCAATTAAAATTCCTGATTTTGATCATTTACTGTGATTATGCATAAGGATACAGTGCCTACTTTCAACCCCCTCAAAGGGACATAATGAAAAAGAAAATAGGGAAAAGGCAACACATAAACAACTGACACATGTGCATAATATTTTCATAGTATTTCTGCAGTTTCCTGTAAGTTCAGATTACACTAAAAATCATGGAAAAATTTAAGGCATTCATGTCAACACTACGTATAAAAATACCCTTGAATTTTATTAAGGATGTACCAGGAAGTTTAGTTGCAGGGGAGAAAAAACTAAAAGCACTGGAAAGCTACTTCTCTGTAAAACTAAAAGGTACTATGTAGTAGCAGAATAAAAAAAAGAAAGAAAAAATAAATGAAAAACAAAAGGCTAACCTTGTCTCCAACATATTCATTTCAGAAAGCTGTTTGTTCTAAAGGGTAAACAGAGAAAGTTCAATTTCCTGAAGATGTAATCTGGTATTATCCACGCCAGGTACAACACCCAAGCTTACCCAAATAAACCCGTCAAAACTTCTGCCTCTAGGAGCAAGAGAGGTCAAAATTCGAACATATTGTCCAACTCAAGCAGCAGGAAAATGTCAGAAGCGCTCGGTACAAATAAGGTGAATTTTGTGTTCTAGCACAGTTCTATTAATAAGATAACTTGGATGTTAAAGAAAAAAAATTACTTGAAGTCCAGCCAAATTGGTACAGTTATTTTTTGACACAATATACACACAAAGACTAATTCCTTTCATATAACTGAAATGAAAAATCTGAAACTCTGTCTTTGTATATTTATCAAGACGGAAGACAAGAAAAGACTATTAAGGAAGGGTCCGAGGGCCTGGGGCCGGGAGCCCAGCGGCAGAGCGCCTGCCTATGTGCAAGGCTGGGGCTCTGTTCCCAGCACTGCAAAAAACAGTGAAACAAAACAAAACTAAACAGTCCTAGAGTAAAGTCCCCACTCGTTGCGAAGCCCTGGAAGACTTCTTTCCCCTCTGCCTGTCTCCTTCTCTTCCCCTACCCGTCATATCCGCTTCATTGCGGTCTCTCTCGCGAAGCTGATTCCCCGCGCTGTGTGCTCATCGGCCGTGGAGCCGCACACTGATTCAAACCGGCACCGCCAGGAAGCAAAACGTCTTCCAAAGCACCCCATTGGAAGAAGGTCCCTACCGGAAAGGGCCAGATACACCCCTACCAGGCTGCTGTGCACCGCGCAGAATGGTGGCACGGGGTGGGAGAGGTTCCCTCTGTCTCCGGCTGTGTCATCCAAGTCCCGATAACCCCTTCAAAGAAAGAGATACACTGTTCCTCAACTAACAGGAAAAAAATCACCAAAATTTTTATTTCATTTTCAACAGTCTTACCAATATCTTTTACTTCTTCCTTCCCTTGGTAACAAACGTTTTCACATTTCCCCGCTTGTTTTGTGTTCTGCTGTGCACCACTCCCTAAGAATACTAATAAATTCACGCATGTTTTTGTTTCAAAAGAAAGAAAAACTAAATGCAAGAAGTTCAAAGAAAAACAAAATATGATAAAATCCAAGGTAATAGTTACATTTATAGTCCATTCTTTATGGCTTATCAAAAATATCAAAGTACTGGGTGAAAGAAGTAAAGCTAGGCATTGTGTGAGTTACTCTGTGTTTACTTAATGTAAGGTAAATACTTTTCTTTCCTGACAAATGTAAGTATTAGTGAGGCCAGGTAATTTGCCTCAGATTATACTGATAGAAAATAACTCTATATACAGCCGTGCTTGAAAGCTAAGTTTCATCTACCTGTTTCTCTACAGCTCCCTAGAATTTTTCTAATATTATAGCAACATACGAATATCTCGACTTTCCAAAAAAGCAGGAGAAAATAATACCAGAAACAAATGAAAGTTTTGGAATAAAGTATAAGGATATAATATATACTTTCAGATTCGCTGCTCAATTAGTCTATATTTAATCTGACTGATCAATTTCATAAATTGAATGTTATAAATTCACCCTAAGTAAAAACAAACGTTCAGACTTCATGGCTGGAATGACTGACAGACCAACCCCTCCCGGGAGAAGGAAGGGTGCCAACAGCCCCTCTCCTCCCTCGATGTCTGCATCTTCCCGTCACGGGTGCACCCCTCCCTTCACATGCGCACTGGGTGCCTTCTCCACTTGCTCCCTGGGCAGTCACACTCACGAGGCTCACGCTTCCTGCTGTCAGCTGGGCCAAGAGGACAGAAGACTTCCTGCCGGCTTCATCCTGGCAGTATGATCGCTAGCCCAATACAGCAGCACACATCTGAACTGAGCTGCTGGGAACATTTTCCAGACCGTCATCAACGCAAACCTTAGGGAAAAGCAGCCAGCTGATGACAGTGAGGTGGCCGAGTGCCGTAAGACAGCTCTTTCTGAGCCTGCAAGGCTCAGACCAAATCTCTGCAGGCCCCCTACTCACACCTCCTCACCTGAACAGGCTGCCGGGATTACGTGGGGACCCCGAAGGAGGCACCCAGGTCCGTGCATCACACAGGAGGGAAGGTGTCTCAGGCCATGCTGGTGAGCAAGGCTGATTATTCATTATGATTAACATCTGTTTGCTGGCAAGGAACAACGTGGAGCAGATAATTAGACTCCACATCGGCATAGCAGGTTTGGTAATCGAGCAGTGTTTTTTCTCTTTCTAGAAAGAGAAAAATACATCTTTCAAGAGAAGAAGTTAACAGTCTGAGTATTACGTATTTACCAAAATAAAGACCATGCTTCCAGGCATGTTGGTGCATGCCTGCAGTCCTAGCTAGTCTGAAGACCAAGCCAGGAGATCTGCAAGTTCAAAGTCAGCCTGGGCAACTTAGTAGATTCTGCTCAAAATAAAAATAAAAAAGGTTGGAAATGTAGTAGAGTGTTTCAGAGTATTATCTGTGGATGTTTGGGGATAGGCAGAGACAGAGAGGGAAAAAAATGAAAGATTTAAAATTAGTTCTGATCCAACAGAAAATATTTCTCTGAATGTTTAAAAGCTCACAAGACTAAGTGAACGTTAACAGGAGAGGCTTGAATCCTGTTTCTGTCTGTGGACGGGAAAAAATGGACAAAAGTAAATCTCTCAAATCATTTCATTCAAGCTCTTTGTTTACATCTGTTAAAGTAAAATTCTTGCCATACTGCTTATTTCATATCAAGCCTGCGTCATTAACTCCCACCGACACTACATGTCTTAGAGTCTCTTTCTCTACATGCCTTTATTTAAGAACAAATACACTTGACATACTGCATAACTTGACTGTAAGCATGGGTGTGGAAAGGGTCACCCACACAAAACACTGTACTGATAAGCAGAAAAATGAGAAACATGAAACAAAAATGGAAAAAGAGAAGCCTATATATTTCTTAAAAAATGTAACTTGCTCTTCCCAATGAAGATTTTCCTTTGGAACTGGTTTTCCTCTTGCCATCATGCACTGAGAGGATGGTGCTACGGCTTCTACTCCTGCTCACAGTGCAGCCTGAGAACCACCAGAAAACGGAGGGCAAGCCCATCGGAGGAACGGTCCCAAAGCAGCCCATCCTGCTCCTCAGTAATGTCGGAAAAACAAGGCAAAGGGAGAAGTGTTCAGACTGAGGGAGCTGCAGAGAGGTGACCACTGGTTCAATACATGAAAAGGGATTTTTCTCTTGCTGCAAAGGATATTATTGGAACAAAGAGCAAAATCTGAGTAAGGTCTGTGGATTATATCCATGCTAATTTCCTAACCTTGATAATCATGTTTTGATTATTTAAGACAGTGTAGTTGTTTTTTCTTGTCTTTAGGAAACATACTCAGAAGTATTCACGAATAAATGATGAAAATCATATCTACAGCTACCTCAAGCAGTGCGGGGCGGGGAGGGAATGTGACAAAATTGCTAACATTGTGAGGTGTGGGTAAAACATATCAGAAATCTGTGTAGTATTCTTGCAAAAAGTCTGGAAAGTAAATAAAAAGTTTTAAAAGAACATAAGAGACATTAGTTTTACTGTTATAGAATATACTATAATTCAAGACAAATGTTTCATTAAAATAATGACCTTGAACTTTCCATAAAGTATACCCCTTGATTGTTTTCATATACCAAGCAATTACAGATGCTATAAGCAATTACTTAGTTTTTTCTGTCAGATATAGCTGTACCAATGGGGAACAATGACACGATAGAACCTAATAGCTAAAAATCTGCAAAGTATTATCTTATCTTACTATTTCAAATAAGTATGAAAAATAACATGTAGTTGAAATGATATTTTAAAATAAATTATTTCCTACAGGCACTGCACACAAAAATACCAATGAAACACTGCCAGAAATCCTTCAATATAGCTTAAAAGAATCTGTGTGCACACACAAACGTACATATAAAGTGAGTTTTCTTATTTAATATATAGTCCATACATGAGTTGTTAAAACAACAGCTAATGTGTACTGTGTCCTTACCACATCCATACTTGTGATGCATTTATTCTACAAAAGAACACTATGGGCTACGAATTATTGTTATTAAGATAAAGCTTGAAGTGCTAACACTTCTCTTAGCTTCCAATTCGTCTTTTCTCATTTTACTTGTAGAACTTATACTTGAGATGTAAAATTTCAAATGCCAAATCCAATCAAGTCTTCTTCTATCTTAGAATTAAGCACTCTGTCTGAGTTTCTGTAAGTATTTTCTCACAACACTCATTAAGGTCTTTCTGAAAATATGTATTAACCACTGTATCCAAGACACTGAGTGATCTGTGAGAGGGCAAAGAGATTATTAATATAATTTTACTTATATAAAAACAACGGTGTCATTAAGAATACTCTGAATGTATTGGACACACCAATATGCCAGGTTGGCAAGTACTTTAAAAATATTATTTCATTCAGCCCTTGCTAACACCACATAAAGAAACCACTGTCAACATTTGCACTTTGCAGACAAGAAAACTAAGGTTTAGAGAAGGAAGTACTTTGTCAGGGTAGAGGCAGCTAGTAAACCACGGCGCCTAGTCTGACTGCAGCCCGGTCTTCCATCTGGTTCCTGCCCTTGGCAGCCTAGGCTTTTCTCCTGTAAATCTCTGAAACAATATACATGGTGTATATAAATGAACAAAAGTTGTTTTCTGACAGTACAAGTTACATATTTGTAAGAACGGTAAAAATTTGCAAAACCAAATCGAATAACCAACCCACTATAAACCACTGATCACAATTCTGGGGAGTCCAGGAAGAAGAAGAACAAACAGCAACTACATGGGTACAGGGGCAGGAAGCCTCAGGGAGCCAGAAAACCTCCACTGACCTGGGTAAAACCGAGGTGGGAGCAGGCACTGGAGGGGGCCTGGCCTGGCCTGGCCGCCCAGACTTGTCTCCGGTCTCCTGCAGTGGGCCACAGTGCGGTCACCGTGGAGATGCCAACCGCATCACCGTGGGGCCTCCGGAAGACTAGGATGGCCCGCTGTCCCTTGTAAGGAGAAGGAAGGGACGGCTGCCTGTGCACACGTGTGATTCCGAAAAATAACTTCCTGTCTCTCCAACAAAAAAGACTCAAGGGAAAAAATTTTTAATAATACGTCAAGAAATAGCTTTCTAACTAGTATAAATTATCTTTGTACATAATTAACAAATGTAAACTACTGACTTCATTTGAATTAAAACATTTTAGAAAATAAGTATTTTCATGCTTTATAGTTTTTTGTTCTGAACTTGTTTCACAGAATAGTTTACATGTGGATAATATAATTACTTTACAATTTTCTCAGGGGAAGAATAAGTCATAAATAATATTTTATGACAGCCAGCAGAACATTAATCTTATGTTAATTATGCTAACATTTAAGCAAAAATCAGCATCTTAGATATTTTATTTATCTTATGAATACTTATGAAACAATTAGTGTGAATTTAATTTAAATTATGTCGTCTAATGTTTTCAAAGAAAGGAAATTAAGGCATTTATGAGGAGATCAATTAAGCTTTATTGTTTCAGGTGTTGAATGTATAAAAGATGCTTTATTTTTCTTTTGAAATATGTTCTCCTGTGTTGGTAAATGTGTAAAAAAATAAAAGAGTGGGCCTGATTGTTTTTAAGATCTTTTCTAATTCTAAAGAAAAGTTTTCATAGCTAGAGGATGCTAAGAGCTAATGTTCCAAGCAATAATAAGACTACATCTATCATATGCAGACAAACACATTGATACAGCATGTACAAGGCTGGGGCAGCATGACTGCAAGTTTTCTGGAAGGCTGAGACAGGATGATCTCAAGTTCAAGCAGCACCCGGGCAACTCATAACAAAACAAAACAAAAACAGGGCCTTGAATCTAGCTAAATTCAAAGGTTTTGGGCTCATTCTCCAGTACCCCCCCCACATATATACACACACACTAACAGATTGGAGTATATAAAAACTATTTTTCTACTTCTTGTCAAAACGCTTTGTGAAAAACTGATTTTAAGTTCAAATCCAGAAACTATACATTTTTCTCATGAAAAAGAAATCTCATCATAGTAAGAGGTTCCCAATTTTGTAAAATAGAAAAGCAAACAATAGAACTTAACTGCTTATTTGGTTACACAGGGACTTCTCCCACCATCACACCCAGAGCTAAGAGTTCAAAGAAGAAAAGATCCAGGCAGTGATCCTGTGCAGCGAGACAGGAACCAGGCTGGCTGCAGGGTCTGGGAAAAGCCAAATAGTCCACTGTAGCCCAGCACCCAAGTGACATGACCGGAGGGCAGACATAAGCTTAGAGCTTTTGTTTCTTTTCATGAGGACTTCTAAGAAAAAAAAATTTTTTTTAAGCTATCTTGCTTGCATACTCCCTTGCCTAAAGTTAAAATGATTAGAAAACAGGTCCTAATTTATTCACAGTGAGGTATTTTGGGAAAAACCATCCTCATTTGCTGTATAATGCTCATTTGTTGAAACAAGAGGACAGGACTCATGGAACCTGGGGGGTCCTCCCTTATCACAGGTAGCAATTGCTGTAGGTCAGTTTTCCCACTTTGCATGCTGTGGGTCCAGCTCCAACACAACTGTGTGTCCAGCTGCTGCTGCGCTCTAGGAGGGGCTTGGCTGGAGGCATCCAGGGTGTGCCCTGGAAGGAAGGTGCCCTCCCCTCTGTCCCTCCCGGGGTGGGTGACCCTGCCATGCTGCTCCGAGTGGGGTCACTGACCACACAGTGACCTCGATCCTGACACTGGGGCATGGTTAACTGGGCCTCCTTTCAGTCTTGGGTGTCAGATATTTTGTCTCACTGAAGAGAATTTGATTCAGTGTTAAACTTTTGATGTGATTTTTTTGTCCTGCTCTTGTTTTTATTATAGCCCATTCCCCCTTCCAATTTTTGTAGAGTACTTTTGGGGAAAAAAAAAATTTTTTTAAGTGGCAGAAATGCTACAAAATTCAGGTAAGAGATAGAAGAGAAACAAATCTACACACTGGCTGTGAAACTAAACATGCCAAGGCTTTTTCCTGAAGCAATAATAAATCTATGATGGCTGGGGATTTAGCTTAGTGGTTCCAGCGCCACCTGCATCACATAAGGTTCTGAGTTCAATCCCTGGTACCAAAATAACAACAACAACAACAACAATAATAATGTCTATGATGACTTTACTAGTGATTCTCAGAAGTGATGGGCCACAGCCAGCTCTGAGCAGAAATTAAATTACAATGAAACATTGTTTTGATTCAATGGGAACTAAAGCAATATAAAATATAAACACTGGAATAGTTTGAAACAGAAGAAATGGCCTCAGGAAATTTTTTTAAAAATCTTTGATTCAAAATGTTAATGTATGACTGGACAGCTCAGATGTGGAGTTCAGATTTCTAAAAATACCAAAATACTTGAATTCTGCCTCTAACTGTGCCACCAGCACTAGCACCTTCCTGTGCGATACAGTGGCACATAGAAGGCCGACGTGCACTCTCGTGTGCAGAGCATAGTGTGAGTGACATGTCTGGCTGCGGATGACACCTGCAAGCCCAGCCTGGCTCTCGATAACCTGGCGCGCATCACCTGCTATCTTATGCCCTAGCTCTGTGGCTGTGCGATGGGGATAGCAGTACAGAAGCCACAGGTGCTATGTGGCTTGTGTGTTAATAATACTGACACCGCATTTTCCAAATACTAAGCACTTTGTGTTTTGAAAGACATGTGTAAATTCTAACTGAGAAGGAAAACGCACAACTCTTAACTTCTGAAGGACAGCTATTCCTTCTGCCTTCCCTTATTCCTGTATGGTTCCAATGTCAGTCTATGTACTGCCAAGGCGAGCACAATCCCTCTTATTCCTATGGGCTCATCCTCAAAGAGATTTCCTTCGTGGTGGATGAGCAATGCACAGCTTCCTGTAAGATCTCCAGGAGGAATCTATTCTACTTTGTAAATTTCTAAGATGAACTGTCTAAAATAAAAAGAGTATTTGTGATGGGTGTCAAATGGCACCAAAATGTGTTTGTTGTAGTTCACCTGTTCGCTATGTAAACAAGGGAGATGCATTCACTAGACAGTTTAGACTGTTAATTTTATTTTACTTTTTATTTTGAGATAGGATCTTACTATGTAGCCCAGACCAGCCTTGAACTCACAATCCTCCTACCTCACGTCCCAAATACTGGGATTACAGGTGTGAGCCATCATGTCTGGAGCGCTTATTCTTAAATGAGCTTATTTTTAGAATATATTTTTAAGTAAGATAGATTGTGCTTGTTTGGTATGAATTAAGTCTGTTCTTAACTAGAAGCAGCTGGATCGAGTAATCTTTCAAAATCTAAAATATAGTTTTACTTAGGGATGAACACTGTTCCCCAAAAGATATTGAGACCAGGAGATACAGGGTGATAGGCAGATAAAGCAAGAGCTGGTCACAATATCATACTCAAGAATAAAACTATTCAGGCTACTATTCTATCTAAAATTACTTTCTAAACTACTTTATTTAAAGTTAAGGCATGAATGAATTTAAAACTGAGAATCAATCTTAAAAAGCTCACAAGTAAAAGAGGCGAAAAGTTCATCAACAGAAAGCGGTCACTGTAAATGGCAAAGCCGGCAGTGGGAAATGTCAATTTCACACTGTGCTAGGCATACCCTGACAAACATGACCAAACTGCTGTTTGTAAAAATAAAAACACCTGCTACTACATGCCTTCAAGTAATAGGTCAGGCACATTAGTCAGGCCAGGTACAAACCAGACCCACATGGACCAACCTGCCCAGGAGTCATTTTCCATCTGCTCCAGGCTTTATCATTTTAAATCAGTTGTGTTAATTAACTCAGAACAGCAGCTAACTCCAAATAAACTGTTGTTTGGCTCAGTGTAAAAAATGCTAAAAATATTCTTAGAAAGCACTGGGGAGAACCTGAATTAGGACATCTTAATACAGGATTTCAGGCTGGCAGCCAAAATACCTAACCTGCTGCTACATTCTGCCACTCATGTGTCCCCTCGGTCAGGTGCCCACCATATGGCTGACAGCCCCAGACAGAACCACTGATTAGTAGAGGAAAATCACACAGGGATGGACTGTTTTCCATGTAAGACTTCCTGTGGGAAAACACTGGAAGTCTGGCTCAGGGACCGAAGATGCTGACACTTCTGATCTGACAAAAAAGCAAAAGAAAGTGCTGCTGTCTTACTCAGAAACCCTAGGGGAGTTTCCCCTGGGGAGGGGAGGGACGGGGAGGCCACCCTTAGCCAGTCCCTGGGACCAGAGTACATGACGGCTAGCAACTTAGAGTCATAAGCAGCTTTGGAAGTGGAATTTTCAAATTTACATAGAGATAAATGAGGGGGGAAAAAAAACCACAGGGCCACAAAAAAGATGACAGATTTCAGGTACAGAAAGAGGCCAATGAGCCCCTGAGGACAGCAGCAGGTTACTCCCAGGCTTTGGCCTGGTTTCTTTCCACAATGTGTCCCTGCCCTGCTCCACCACAGAAGCAAGTGGTCAGACAGGCCAGTCAGCCACGGGTTTCTATTACATTAGGGGGAAAATGGTGGTCAAAGATGAGTCAGTAAAACACGCTGTGGTCTGAGATGGGTGTGGAGGTGCGGCTGTAATCCCAACACTCAGGAGGCTGAGGTGGGAAGATTGGGAGTTTCAGACCAGCCTGAGCAGCACAGTGAGTTCAAGGCCAGCCAGGATTACAAAGCAAGACCCAGCCTCAAAAACACAAACACTAAAATGCTGTAGTCTTTACATGAGCTACAACAAGCAGTCACATAAGTGTGCAGAGTAGCCAGAAAAGCTTTACATTCAATAAACATAGGACATTTACTAAATTGAGTCAGCACCATCTCTTAAGGAAAAATAATTCTGCTGTTTAAATAGACAATCTGTGTTTTCTAGTAATTTAGATGTCAAGGTTTCTATCTAAAATGTCTCCCCAAAGCTTCACATGCTCCTAGGTGAGGCTCTTCAGAGGTGGCTGGATCTAGGGTATGTGAATACGGATTAAGGATGTGTTACAACTAAATTAGTCCACTGACTGGCTTAGCACAGTTCCAGGTGTGCGTAATGGGAGCCCCAAGCTGGGTGTGGGTGGCACCAATCATAGGCTTGTAGCCTGGATGGCATAAAAGGGAAAGATTTTTGGATTATTTCTCTTCTGCGATGCCTCTCTGCCATCCTGCCTGACTTGGAGCCAGCCAACCATGACCTGAAACCTCTTCAAACTGAACTAAAATAAACCTTTCCTCTTTCAACTTGTGGGTGTTAGCTATAGTGGTACAAAACATATTTTCCTTAAAAGTATACATGAACACTTTTGTTTGCAAATAATTTAGTTCACAAGCAGAAATGTTCAGAAAAATTTTGTTTCTGCTTGGAAATTCTGCATCAAGTGACAAACATAATCACAGCCATCTTTCCCACACGAACACAAACATGGACATTTTTCCAAAACTGGAATGAATTGTTTGTGAACTGAGGTACCACTGTAATTTGTTCTAGCAAAAAGGAAAGTTAACTAAGACACTTATTTAATGTGCATGAGACCAGAAAATGAACAGATTGTAATAGTAGTGAAATCTCTGTCCTCTTCAGAGTTTATTTAGGAAATAACATGCGAAGTATAAAGGGATATAAATTACATATATGTAATAGTTATATGCTATAAGTTATAGCTGTATATAATTAGTTGCTCTTTGTCTCAGAATTCTAAAACCATGAAAATTGGTTTTGAAATTAGAATAGCTCTCCGAAAAAAAAAAAAATTGTAAAAACGGGCTTTGATTATTGGGGAAAGAATATAGATACCAACATGAAAGGCTCTGTGAGCTGATCCTGACTTAGCAATCCATCCATAGCTGGCATTACTTTATAAATTAGCTTCTTGGTATGCACTTGAAATTCCCCGCATATTCATTCCTGTGTCTACCTTTGTTAGTTTTGTTTTCTCCTTCAAGTGCTTTAGTCTTTATTTTGCTCCATTCCACGGCCAAGGTCAAGACCTGCTGGGCCTGCTTGCAACCTTCCTCAACCAAGACTTAATCCCCCACCACCGTGGCCTTGCCCAGCACCCACTGCTCTGTTGTTCCAACCCAGCCAGCCCAAAGAAACACAGAAATTAGATCCTTAAAATATAATCCAGTTGGCAAAAGCTACTAAGATCAAAATGTCAGAGAAAAGAAGGGATTAAGAAAAATGCTTTTACAATATTTCCTCAAAAAGGAAAGCTTAGAAGTCATGGATTCCAAAACAATACATTTATTAGTGCTACCCTGTAGCCACAGGCTTCCAAATAGACACCCTGCTACGGAAGCACAGTCTCCTGCTTAAAGAGAGAAGGCTGATCTTTGGTCCACTAGGCTCTCCTGATTTGGGACTGCTTCTCCCCTCTCCCTACTCTCTTCAAATTTTAGCAAAATGCTTGCTTCATTAACTGAGCACATTACTACGTGACAGAAGGCACAATGTCCTGGATGAGCCATCTGCATTTTTGTGAAGGCAGAGAACACACCAGTGCCCTCTCATCTCCACTCCGCTTCTCAGACCCAGGAGAGGAGGAGAGGCAGCAGTGACAACCTGCTGTGCTATTCTGGGGCATAATTATAAGGATGAGTTGTTTCAAAACATTGATTATGAGGCGTTAATGTGTTACACTTCACTGACTCTTCCATTAAAAAAACAAACAAACCTGAATCTCATTGCCATAATGAAAAGAGCCCATTTTAATTCTGAACCCACACAGATACAGATATTATTTGTTAACATTTTCAGTAAATTTTCAAACTCCAGGTCTCAGAATAACTCTCAAATTTCCATACTACTTTCTCCCTCCCAGGACTCAGTGGTGGGGTTTGGTATTACGTTTTACAACTCCAGTTACCTCTCACACTGTGTCAGCCTCACCGTTCCTTCCTTCTCACCCCTTATTCCTCACACCCCCAATTCACTGTGCAAGGGGCATAAGCAGGCTCGGGGTCATAAACACACTTACTGACCAGTGCAGTCTATGCCTGGGCTGTTGGGAGAGTGAGAACTGATCAGGGAGCTGCCTTCTTCACTGAAAGGAAGCACAGCTACCAACACTTAACCTTCCGACAGCAGAGCACGCGGACCAACATCCTCCACAGCCCTTTGAACATCTTCCTTCCAGTGGGCTCACTGGAATCACCACTGCTTTCACGCTGCCCTCTGAAGGCACAGTGGACCTTACAGTCACAACCAGCCCGACATACAAACAACTTGGGTTATGACCGGAATTTTAGTTTTACCTCATGAACAAAGTCTTGAGTTACGATCCAAATGCCGGCTGCTTGTGCTCCCAGATGGTCGCAGACACAGATTTAACCCTTAATGAGTTCTGGAAGGAACATGACAGCATCCTTTCCTGTGTGGGGTTGAGAAATCCTGGCCAGTGTCTCTCTAAGGACACTGACAGAGACTTTGAAGGCTGTGGAGAGGAGCCTGAGCCATCACTGACCAACCTGAGTTACAACCAGCCCTTGGGAACAAATTGAGTCCGTAAGTCGAGGGTCCACTGTATGTTATTCCTCGTCAATTAAAAACAAAAAAACACACAAAAACCTTTTCTTTGGCTCCCATGAACACAAAGCAAACACGCTGGAATTTTAAAAGACTTTCCTAAGTAGTTAAGGAAAAATGAATAGAGAATTAATGATGATATAATAAATAACACAAACCCCCAGCCTCCAGTTCTTAGATTTCTGATGCCAGCGACCTGCTCTGTGTCCCCTGAGAACCAACAGATACTGCCGCTCCCACCAGTCTTCTGAACACCATGGAGTGGAAATGCAGAAGTTGTGCAGTGTCTCACCTTTGAGAAAAACATGGTGGTGATGGAACTAAGAGGTAAACAATATTCTGAGAAAATGTCATTAACAAATAAATAGAAGGTTAATGTATTTTTGTTAAAGAAGTCATTCAAATTGACAAGACACATATTAAAAAATTACACCTGCAAATTGTTAGGGACCTGACACAGCCATCACAGGCTGCGTTCTCCTGGTTCTTCCCGCCTCTTAAAATGACCTCATGCTCTTCTTTAGTTTCCCTCCCCACAAGGCCACAGCAGTCCAGAGAAGTTAAACCTGAGTTTCTGCAGGACTGAACCATAAAAGGCAACCTGGCCCGTGAAAGGTTACAAGTAGCCCACTCCTCGTAAATAAGCCATAGCCCAGCACAAAAATGGTAAAAGGACCTTCCTTTCTTTGTTCCTCTCTCTCCTCTCTCCCTGACCTGCCTTCCTGAATAGTCTCCTGTGGACCTCTCCGTGTGTGGCGTAGTTGTTCAGTGTCGCCGTGCCTCTTCACAAATAGTCACCTTTACTATAATAAAATAATCTGTAAGGATTATTTAAAAACTGGATGGTTAGGCTGGGGATTTAGCTCAGCGGTTCGGTGGCCTGCCTCGCAAGCGCAAGGACCCGAGTTTGATCCCTGGTACCACAAAAAAAAAAAAGAGAAAAAAACTGGATGGTTGATGCCAATAGGTAGAATGAAGTAAGGGACAGGAAAATGGACTAGCAAAATGTTTTTGGATGTCAGTTTAGCAACAGGTGTAATGAGTAGCAAAACAGTCACTTTCATGATTGTATTTTTCCTTTTGGAGAATTACTGAAAGTACAGAAAAGTTATATGCAGGATGTTTTCTTTGTAGTGTTTTATCCATGCTGTTGACAAGTTGAGAATAACTTTGTAACTATAAAAAATTTAACAAGTATATTAAATTTATTTAATAATATAGAATCACTAAAATTTGACTGTCATATTAGGAGTGGTTATATTATGTTCAATTCTTAAGCTAATTTTGCAAGACCTAGTAATATCATGCAACAATGTAAAGTAGCTGAATTCTTCAATGGAGTTTGACATTAAATGGAAATCCCTACCAAACTGCTTAAGTATTTAAGGAAAATATCTAAAGATCCAGTGAAAGCATTTGTAAAGCTAGAGAAACTTCAACTATAGTTACAGCTTCCTAAAAAGGAAGAAACGGTGCATTTAAACTAAAATAGTATGTTTTTCTAGAACTTTCTATATTCTATAGGTGATCACACATAAGGGTCTCTCTAGTGGAAAATCAAGGGAATGCAGCTCCTTGTGAAATATGTGCAATGAAGCATTTGCAGTTAAATACAATCACAGATACAGCAGAAAACTCCAGATGGGGCTGGGGATTTAGCTCAGTGGTGCCGCTCCCTGCCTTGCAAGCGCAAGGTCCTAAGTTCAATCCCTGGTACCCCCCCCAAAGAAAACCCACAAAAAAACAAAAATTCCAGATGACATTGACCTGGAAATGAAGATAGGAAAATCTCAGCAAGAACATACATAAATACAACCATTTTGGTTTAAGTGTTTACTCATTATTGCTAGCACAAGATGTGTGTGAGAAAGGAGGAAGGGAACTAGAGTGCAAGGGGAACGAGTGTATTAAAAGTGCAGATTTGCCATTCACAAGCAAAACACTTAATTTCAGAGAGCGATATGATCAAGAGTTTCCAGACTGTGCAGCGTTTGAAGCAATGCCCTAAAATCTCCTGTGTTACATGGCTGTGACACAGGCGCAGCCAGCAAAGTGGGAAAGCTTGGCATAAATAGGACTTGATAACAGAAACAGAATGGTAAAAGCAGTAAGGCAAGCAAATAGATGAAGATGTTGAATGTAACCCTATTCTGGCAACAGAGAGGAAAATTCATCTTGGAAATGGGAAATTCTTGGTATTTTCATTTTATATGCTGTTTTTAATTAAATAAGTTCAAAATCTAATCCTTAGCCAAAGACCTATAGAAAGAGGCCTATTATAATTTTTACCCCTGGATATTCTTCTTCACAACTCCAGGGTTTAAGAATAGTCACATCACACAGCAATTTTCTAAAACAGGTGTGGTCACATCATAATTTTCAGGGGAAAATACAGCATGGATTGAAGTAAGTTATGCAAGGACTCCTCTTCCAAAGCACTGACTCCTCTTTGGCCAAACTCCTTTCCTCTAGGCTAAGAAATCTCCCGTTTCACCAACTTCAGCTGGGCAAAGGCAATGTGGGTCAGTGCAGTTCACACACAAGTGTCTGTGAAGATGCTGCAAGGCAACTGTGACGTTGCTAAGTACAGTGGGTGGAAACCGCAACCTCACCTGGCTGATGGAAGCCTGTCTGTACTGCATGTCACACGGTGTGTTATCTAACCTCTCAGGACACCCACTCCCTCATTTCGGGTGGTGGGCAGCACCTCTCCTGGCTCTGGACTTCCATGCTTACGACCTCGCCAGCTAGCTTTGGCTCCCCTCGGGTTCCTGCACCCTTCGCTCGGAAGGTTTCGGATTTCCTTGCCCTCTGGCACCTGGATAGTTTGGTTAGGTGAGGAGGTGTGAAATAACAAGATGGGTATGTACTGTTTTGTCCCTGACAGCTCCTGAGATGGGGGAGAGGCTGGAGATGGCATCCATAATCAACCTGCCTGTGTGACCTCCATGAAAGTACCCAACTACACACTTCTGTGAGCTTCTAGACCAGCACGTGCATGTGCAGGAGGCAGCAGACCCAGCTCTGGGGGGGGACAGAAGCTCTGCATTTGGACTGTCCAGAGTTCACCCTACACATCTCCTAACTGGCTATGTCCTTTACTGAGAACCTGGTAAACGTAAATAAGGCTTTTCCTTGATAGCTCTCTACAAATTGGCTGCACCTGAGGAGGGCGCTGGACAAACTCAACACATTCCAGGTGGGTTGGAGTCGGAGTCACAGCTTAGGGCCTGAGTCAGCACCGAAGCAGAGAGCACTTTGACGGTACGGAGCTCTCAACCTATGGACCTGAAGCCGTCTCTATATGAGGTCAGAATTGACAAAATATCTTCTATGTGAACAAATGGAAAATCCTTACTTTTTCAAAATTAAAAAACATGTAACCTTTAGCATTTATATATATGGAACACAGTCAACTTTCAAAGATGATTACAGGATTCAACACAATAGCTAATTCAATCATTATCCATGAATAAGCATATAAAATTCACAACTGTGAACACACCCATCGATCATTAAGACTGCATGTTTATGCTCTGTAAATAAAGGCGGGTTTGTGTTTATGACATTTCTGCCCTGTGGTAAGAGTAAGTTTTCTCCTGGCCTGTTGATTCAGTGTTAGGCAGCTGGATTGTTTCTGGGCGGCATAGCTATTAGGGAAATTTCCTTGCTTCAGGTAAACGCAAGAGAGCTGGCCTAATTAAATAGAAATAATGAAGTGTCTGGGTGCTGAAGGGAGTTGGTTCAAAGCACAGAAGAAAAATAGTTCATTGTGTAGCTGAGCTGATTCTCATAACTGTTTGGAATAAAACAGGATGCCAATTGAAATTAAAGTGAATAATACTCAGTAGTCTCCATTAGCAGAAAAATAAGAATCCTCATCATTTCCCTCAATCTCTTGAATGTGATTATAAATATTTAGGTTTTAAAAATTCTTAAAAGTTTAACAATATCAAAATGCTTTAAATTTAAAAGTTGTAGAGCCAGGGATTTAGCTCAGTGGTTTGGTGGCCTGCCTTGCAAGCACAAGGACCCGAATTCAATCCCCGGTACCCCCCCCAAAAAAATAAATAAAATAAAAGTTGTGTAACTGTGAAATATTCAAAAGTAGTCCAGGAGATAAATTATGAAAAAATACATCTTTGCAAATGCATAAAATGCAATTAATTCAGAAGCAGCTTTGCATTAATTACACAGAGACTTTGTCTTTAGTTTTCGAATCAATTATGCATAGTTCATCTATAACTCTGCAATAATTCTATCAGTATTTTCTTTTATCTTCATTAGAAAATGATGAAGGCTGGAACTGAAGACTTTATTGCAGAGATATTTATTTTAGAGCAAAAGTTTTTCCTTATTCCTGAGAGCCAAAAACATATTGTACTCTACTTAAAATGATTACAAAAGTCATCCGTTAATAATTTATGTAAAATATTTATGAATTTTCATTTAAAGTCTCATTCAAAAACACCAAAGCCTGTTATTATAGTACTATCTGTGATCATGACAAAATCTAATTTTAAGAAATCCTTAGGAAAAGTCCTTTCCTGAAGATAAGCCAGTCGTTGCTGCAAACCTAATAGGACAAAGAACAGTGGTCTGGATCCCCTCACAGAAAGTCTCGCTGAATTAAAAGGCCCTGTCCCAACTACATTCGACAGTAACTGGAGAAGGATTTGAACCCTTCACTGCTGCTGCTTTTCAGAAACAAGTATTTCCTTACCGGTATAAATCCTTTTAGCCTTTTAAAGCAATATAATCTCTCAAAAAAACACCCTAATAATTAACAATATTCATCTTTGAATGGATAATCCCAACGTCCTTATTAGGGAATTCAAATATTCCTCAAATAAACCATGGTAATTTTCAAACTTGGCTAGTGCTATAAGTAATGGCTTACTAGAAGCAGAAAGATCCAATTCTCCTTGACTATTCAATAAATACTTGTTTTATTCACTTGTATACAGACCAAAACAATTCCAAATAATTTTAAACTATAAATCTGACCAATTAAACCAGGTAAATGTGTACAATCATACAGATATTTCTTCATGTTAAATACAGTATTTTGTTTTTAAAAGAAATACTCCTAGAAGACTCATGAAATCCACCCTACATACTGGCTATTAAAACTCCTTATGGTAATCAGGCATCATGGTCTCTGTGAAGTACTTTAAAATCTGATCTATAAATAGAGCTCTTGAAGTCTAACCCTCAAGGATAGAACAAAGCATAGCACAACACTGGGAAGGATTACAGCACATCTGCCTCCAAGAAGGGAAAAAATAAAAAGACTTTTAACTTTTTTCTTTAATCACCTGCCACAGTTAATACACATTTAAAAAAAAAAAAGAAAGATGTACTTTCCTAAGGAAATCTGGTTTTATGGCTCACAAACAGAAAAAAAAAGAAAAGAAAGTGAAACATACTTTGTTATGTGAGGTACCAACTTCCTGTATGGAAGATATGGGTGGGTCCTTCACTTACTTTGTTGAAGACTTTGAAATAACAAAACTTGAATTTAATCTTTTTCAGGCCTTGCTTTAAAAAAAGTGGTTCCAGGATATTTAGACAGTAGTATAATGTTATGCAACTATATCCTTTATACATACAAGTTGAATTTAAAGTTCAAAACAAACATTCAAACTGAATCACTCTGACAGTTAAAACACTCACTCAGTTTTCAGTACTATCAAATGCAAATATGGAATCAGCTTGGGTACTACTAAGCTTTCAGTATGCAAATAACTTTCCCTACTTCTCATGAACATAAGATCTGTAACATTATAATATATGTATCAACAAAACATCCTCAGGGGCCCAGGGTAAATTACCAACCACATTTAATACTTGAGCCATTTCTAGTCTGTATGTCACTATTTTGAGGCAATGTTCATTAAAAAATTCAAATTATGTTAAGTCAATTTGACTTTCACCACTTCTCTGGGAGCTTAGGAACAGCAACTTGCAAAATAGGCTATCAAAGGTAAAGTCAATGTTGATCTGTGTATATTAGCATTACAGTGCTGTTCATTATAAAGGAAATGAAAATGTCTTTGTTTTGGATAAAAATCTTGTTTTGGATAAAACTATCATTTAACTCATAAGTCATTTCTAGTTTTTTTCTGATACAGGTAACAGGGTGAGCTGAGCAATATTTCAATGTTCCTTAGTTCCCTGATTTTTTCTAATGTTTTTGCTCAAATTATTTTTATAAGTTATTTGAGATAATTATAGAATGAGAGGGTGTCTCAAAAATATTCACACAGTCCTGTGAATTCCATACCAAGGTTTCCTAATTTATGCTACAACTAAAGTAGTGGTAGAGAAAATATCAAAACTAGGAAATCGTTGTTAGTATGATACTGTCAGCTTCAGATCCTACTCATTTTTCACCCATTTTTACAATGCATTGATTTGTGAATGGATTGTATCACTTTTTGCTGATGTCACATATACTTCAGGCAACCACCCCATCACACAAGTGATATTTCCATCGCTGCTTCTTGCCAAGCATTAATCTATTCTTTATCTTTCTAGCTTTATTATTTTGAGAATGGCATGTACCGGTGACTGTAATCAGTATAGCATAAGTAATCATTTTTTTCCCAAGTACCGGGGATTAACCCCGACGCCTCCACACTAAAATATAACTCCAGTCTTTTTTGAATTTTTATTTTATTTTACTTTGAGACAGGGTCTTGCTAAGTCACTAAGTTACTTAGGCAAGGTATGAGTTTGTGATCTCAGATTACAGGCATGTGCCACCATGTCCAGTAGCACAGGTAACCTTAATACCCTTAAGTCCATCCAAGTTAATCCATTCCTTTTTATGACAAGTAGTATTCCACTGCACAGATACACCGGAATTTGTTTAATCATTGTCCTAGTTACTTTTCTCATTGCTGAGACAAAATACCTGAGACCCACACAAAGGAGGAAAGATTTATTTGAGCTCATAATCAGCTGGCTCTCAGTGTAGGTGGCATGGCAGAGGGGCATCACAGAGGAGAAACAGTTCATGACAAGGCAGGCAGAAGGTAGCAGCAGCAGCTGCAGCCACCACCCCCTGTTCCTTCTGTCCCTTTTATTCCATCCCGGCTACAAGCCTGTCAGTTGGTGCCACCCACATCCAGGGTGGGGATTCCCTTTACTGTATGTGGATTCAGCTATACTCAGAACTATGCCAATCCAATCAGTGGGCTAATTTAGTGCCACACTCCTTTAATCCCATATCACACACCCTAGGATCCAGCCAGCTCAGAAAAACCCTACCTGTGAGCACACAGGGCTTTGGGGGAAGTCTAGACACAGCCATAACAATCAGTCATTCACTGAGGACATTTAGGTTGGTTCTCATTTGGGGATCACTAGGAATAAATTTGGTATCAACACTCCTTTGCAGATTTTTTTGTGAATAAGTTTTCAATTCTCTGGGATAAATGTCCAAGAGTACAATTACTGAGTCTTATGGTAATTGCATGTTAAATTTGGCAAGAAATTGCCAAAGTATTTTCTAGAATAGTGCCATTTTATGTCCCTACCAGCAATGTATTAGTGTTTAGGCATTGAATCAAATACCATGGGCATCTTATATACTAGGCAAATAACAAACTTGTTCTCTGTAACCGTATTATACTTCAAACCATTTAATGTAAATTTTGTGCATGTTTATATTACCTTTTAGAGGCATTTAATTTCAGATTACAAGACAGTTTAATAAATACTTTAAATAATACTTTGGTAAAACACCAGAAGTCTTGTTGGAAACTTTTTTCTTGACAAAAGAGAAAACAGTTATAAATTTGTAGACTTCCAAGTTAAATACGGCTGGGTTTTGAATTTCACAGCTAAATATAACTTAGAGAAATGAAAAACATTTATGTTTGGGAAATTTTTCCCAGAAATGAGAGAATTAAAAAAAAACCCTTTGATCTCATTCTCTTGATGTACTTTTAATATTTTCAATGCCAACAAGTTCAATATTAACAAAAACAATACTATGGGGGTATATTTTTACATTGTCTCACTGAAGCATTTGGTTTAAAGTAAGAAAATGCACTAATTTTGAGTCTTATCTAGAATAGTGATGAAGCAGAAATAAAATTCTAAGAGTAGCATTTCAGAAAAAAATTTTCTTGAAAGAAACGATTATTTTATTTACATTATTTGGATCCTTCTATTTCTGCTTATATTTGATAGGATAATTGGCCCAAAGTAAAAAAAAAAATTTTTTTTGTACTGGAGATCAAACTCAGGACCTTTGCAAGCACAGCACCACTGAGCTAAATCCCAGGCCTCCAAAGTAAAAGTCTTACATAGTTACCAAAAGTCTCATAGGTATACAAAAGTCTTACACTATACTGACTTCATGATAAAAACAGAAAAAGCATTAGGTTATAAAGACGAACCTGGACAGCTCTAATGTTTTTACTCTTCTGGAGGCAAAAACAGAAGTCAACGCCCTAGGGAGATGCTTCATAGGGTGAGGTCCCAAGGCAGCAGAGGCAGTGGCACATGGCTCCTCCCCAGAAATTTAGTTCTAGGGTTCCACCCCAGTCCTGTCTGTGCAGCTTTGGGGCAGGTCCAGCAATCTACTCAACCAGCTTTTCAAATAATTCAGATGGATGGATGTTCTAGCTAGTGATGGCAAACCTTTTAGAGTTTGCAATGATACAAAGCACACTGGGGCATGTGTGTCCAAGTTTCTCATCACTGCCCTAGAACCAAATTTTATGTTTTGAATTCTTCGACGGAGAGTATAACCAATACTGGTGGGCAGTACAATTCTTTATTCTGATGAACTTTCAGCACCTGAGGCCTCTGACAAGAATAGCAGTAAGCAATGCTCCCCCACCTTTCCATATCCCCAAGGGTTGTTAAGAACATGGATAAGAATTACCAGTAAGGGAAAGAGCCCTTTAAACCTTCCATTCTCCACCTCAGCTCTACCCATCTCCAGAGAGCTCCACACACACTCTGCCCTTGCCCACCCACCTCTTTTCTGCCAGAATCAAAAGAGTTCTGTGGTCCTGTTGGTCTGGAGAGGCATGGAACAAAGAGGCTAGGGAGCAAGGCATCGACTTCATACTATGCCAATTTTACTAGTCATATCTCAGTATTTAACTTTATTTTTTCCCAGTGCCAATGATCAATTCATTCCTTTTGATCTCAAATACTTTACAGAAAATAAGTGGGCAAAAAGGTAATACATACCCAATCCTCATTAGGATAGCTTTCAAATTTAATACTTTGGACATTTATAATTACTCTATGTACAGGATGATGAAAAGTATCTCGCAACTAAAAGAGGTCAAGATGCCAGGATTGAAAAATCATAATTCATTTGGTGTGACAGCCAACCTGATTCCATTTGTGTAAAGTCCAGTGATTCTGGGCAGTCACCTCCAATTTCCCACCTTGGGAGTCCCCTAAATTAATGTATGACAGATCGCTCATCCTACAGTCTGCAACAATATGTTACTTTCATACCTTCCCATTTGGTAGAGCAATTGCAACTATATGTCACCTTGTAAATAGCCTACTTGCACCTGTGTGATATTTTGTTTCAACTAAACTGTGTGAAACTTCCCCTGACCCCCACTAACTTAGCAAAGTTCTGCTCCTGTGAAACTGTGCTTGGTTCCCCCCTTCCCTGTGCTCTTCCCAATTAGAAGAGCTGCTTAAAAGGACCCTGCAAGCCACTTCTAAGCCACTTTTCCTTGTCCAGAGATTTCTGGGTGTGAACCACTCTCAAATGCCAGCTGACAATAAATAAAAAGGACTCAAATTTGGCTCAGAGTGGTGGCGATTTTCTATAATCTCTCATGATTAATTATAATATTAGAACCATAAGTCAGTGATCTATATAAAAGGAGTATGAATGTATAGTTCATGATCCATGTTCTAAGAATTTATATTTCTCTCCCAAGCAATGGCATCTACTCAGTTTAAAAACTTCTAAAGAGAGATCTTATTTCTTATCTGCTTCTGGTACAAACTGGCATAATATTTTTATCTTTTACTTCAAATGAAAAAAATACTCAGAACTCAGTAGCAAAGGGTGAAGGTAAATAGAGGCAGTATTTATGGCTTTTGTGCACTATTCCTACGCTACTCTTCTGGGGAGATGGTATACTCATGTGGTTGCAAAGCAAAACCATGGCCTCAGGCATATCTATGTGGGCTATATTTTATAAGTGAAACATTCAATGGAAGAAAAAATATTTTAACTGGAACATCACCTAAAAGGTCATGCTTCTGGCTCTCTCCTCTCTGTATGTGATCGATATGGTTATCCTAAGCTAACATCAATTTGCACTACAGGAGCGCCCCCAACCACTGGACAGCAGAGGGGCCATAGGGACGCACAGTGCGTGAGGGGAGTGAAGGAAGCCAGCTCTGTTCCAGGTTGTAGGGTAAAAGACTACATCTGTTCCCTCTTTCTACTCAGAAGATAAAGATGCAAAAGATCAGAATACAGGGTGACTCTGGTCACAAGAAAAGGAATTTTCAAGCTCTAACAGTATCTAGTTTATCTCACAGAGTAGGAAACCACACAGATAGATATTTGATGGCAAATAGTAATAGGGTTATTGGCTGGATGTCTTATTATAGTAGGAGGCTCTTGGTTGAATGTTTGAACTCAAGGCCAAGGCTCTTTATTAGGAGATATGATTAATATTAAGTCCTTCGTTCCATATTTTTTATATAATTCATCTTGTATATAAACACTTGATCACAATGACTGCATGAGAACTTTCATGACATGTCCTGAGTTCAAAGATGAAAATAAGTATCTGGAATTCAACTTAGTAAGTACATTTTTCACATAAGACATGGTGATAGCAATACTGAAACTGCTATTCATACACTGCAGAACTGAAAAAATGAGCAAATAGAATGATGATTTGGGGAGCTATGATTTTTTTCTATTGGAAAAGGCAGATATAGGTAATCTGGGAAAAGCAGATGAATCTTGTGAGGTTGAGATGGCATTGAAGTATCAGTATAAACTAATGATTTTCAGTGCACACAGATAACAGCCATAGACACACCAGTGGGTACTATGTGTGTGGTTGTCTGATTGTGTGTAAACATCTACTTCCTAGATCTATAGACACATACACACCTCTGTTGAGATGACACTGTAAAACAAAACGTGTAGCATTTAGAAAATTCTTTAATTTCTTTTTTAGTATATGTGCTGCTGAAGCAAGCACTTGTTTTCATTTCTTGGTAAGTATCAATTGGAATGAAAGCCCAATTTTTATTTCATTTTATTCTTTTGGTGTTGGGATCCAATGCAGGGCCTCGCCCCTCTTGAGTTTGTGCTCTACCAATGAATTGTACTCCCCAACCTGAAAGTGTGACAGTTTTTAATTTAGGAAACTAAAACTTCAACCTTTTCAGAATCTATCTCACCCTGTATAAAAACCCCATTTGCACAGCAAATAAACATATGAAAAATATTCAACATCACGGGTCATTTGAGAGATGCAAATGAAATCAACACTGAAATTCTACCTCATCCCAGAAAGAATGGCTGCTATCATGAAATCAACCAATAACAAATTCTGGAAGGGCTGTGGGGAGAAAGGAACTCTGCTCCACTGCAGGTAGGAGTGCAGACTGGTGCAACCACTGTGGAAATCAGTATGGAGATACCTCAAAGAACTAGGATTAGAGGTCCCATTTGACCCAGCTATTCCCCTGACAGATATCTTCCCAAAAGAATTAAACCACAGCGATAACATGTGCACCCATGTCCATAGCGGCAGTTTGTAATAGCTAAAACTTGGAAACAGCCCAATTGCCCATCAGCTGAAGACTGGATAAAGATGTTGGGTTTTTTTTTTTCTAAAATGGAGTACTACTCAGCCATAAAGAATGAGAAACTAGAGACATTTATAGCTAAGTAGATGCACACTGAGGCCATACTCAAGTGAAATAAATAGCACACACATATGTAAAAAAAGGGAGTTACTCAGCCATAAAGAATGAGAAACTAGAGACATTTATAGCTAAGTAGATGCACACTGAGGCCATACTCAAGTGAAATAAATAGCACACACATATGTAAATACTGAATAATTTCTCTGGTGTGAAAAGCTAAAAGTGTAAATAAGGATCCAAATGTATAATTTATAATGTGAAATAGGAAGTAAAGGTCTAAAGGAGAAGGGGAAGTGGGAGGGGGAGGGGAAAGAAGGGAAAAGAAAAATATGAGAAAAGGTAAAAATGAAAATAAAGTCATTGTAAATTAAAAAAAAAACCCAAAAATCCATTTGCAAGTATCATAAAAACAAATACTTTAAATTAATTCACCAAAATAAAATATCCCCCCCCCCGCAGTGTGGTGATCAAGCCCAGGTCCTCACTAAGCAGACACTACCACTGAGCTATACAATCACCCCTACATTATTGCCCTGATTAACAAAGTAGAACTGATTCGAGATACAGATAACATTAATTAGAATCACAGAAGAGTAGAATGTAAAAAAAGGTTTGAAAATCAAAAGTCATATGTAGCTAATATAAAACTAAAAAGTAGTGAATAAAGAAATGGATCTTTGAGCTCTTCTAAAAAAATTTCCATCTACAAAGCACATTAAATGGTATTTAAAACACACAACAATCCTTTGGATATGAGGCCCTTACACATGCGAGGTGAGCACTCTACCACGGGGCCACATCTCCAGTGTCACTGGGTCTTAAAACAGGGTAAGGGGTGAGAAATTGGAAGAGGAGTTCAAAATAGCTGTAATCTTGAGCTGATATCACAACCGCCCTGAGGATAATGGTTAAGGACCTCGACCCACAAGACAAGGAAGTCAGGCTAGATATGGAGGCTTAGCACAGAGAGAGTCAGGGTGAACATTACCACATAAAAGTAAAAGACTCAAAAAATAATATTCCCTCTGAGAAAACTCAGAAAAAGTCCTATCCAACAAAAAAGGAAGATGATAAAAAATAACATATCTATTTAAATCTCAGCTCCACATAGAAAGGTTCAACAGCTTTGAAGCTGAAAAACCTCTGCAAAAATGGTCTTAAGTTCTAATACTCTGAGAGCCTGCCAAAAGCAAATACAAACATTTGCTGCACGGATTTAACCCCACCCCAAACCCCACAAGTCTCCTTACAAATTGAGGTAACCCAAAACTGAAGTCACAGTCTAAAATTACAAAATTCACATGGAAATAAGAGGCCAGAGGTAAAGTCAGCAGAAAAAACAAAATAAACAGACTATAAAACTCATAGAAAATAGGAAACCAAAGCAGCAGCAAAGAAAAGATTCTCAAAAACAAACTAAAAAGAATTTCTAGTAATAAAATATAATTATTTAATTAAATGTCCAACAATAAAAATATATTTTAAGCAATATTTTAAGTTAGGGAAATTGGATTATGGACTATTAGATGACCACAAACGTTTTGTTAATTTTTATTAGGTGTGATAATGGCACTGTTATAGTTTAAGATATAATTTTAACTGTATGCTAAAATATGACATATTACTTGGGATTTATTTTAAAATATGTCAGAAAATAAAGAATAAATGAAGTGAATGTAGGAAAATGTGGAAAATATTGAATTAAAGTATGCGTATATGAAGTTTTTTGTAAAAAAATGAAAACTCAATGGTTACTGTCATTAGAATATTACATACAGCCAAAGAAAGAATTAGATAATTGGAAGAGGGATCTGATTTTAAGTAAAACTTAAAGAAAAACGCACCTTCCTTTGGGCTCACTGCAGCAGGAAGACCATTCCAGTCAAGGGTCCACGTAGGGCAGGGGTGGGGAGAAAACACCACTTCAATGCCTTTTTCCTAGGAAAGAAAATAGGCTCTTTCCAAATTAATGAATTAATAAAAATCATGTTTTGTTTAGAAGGCCAAATTTCTATTTTCTATCTTATGAAGGGGCATTAATAGTAAAAAATCATCAGTTATTGCCCCAAATATTCAATTACATGAAAAAAAGCAATATGCTGGGGTTTTTGATACCATACTTTTTCTATATTGAGACAGTAGAAAGTAATGCTGCTTAAAATTATTCCCTGAAAGCACAGAGAAGCAGTGGGGCATCATCTAGAATACACTGGTATCATAAAGTCACCAGAGGATAAAACTTCATAGAAATAACCCACACAAAGATTATAAAAAATGGACTCTACGTGTGCATCAAGGTCCATCTACACACAACTGAAAACTGCCACAGCCTATACGTGTACTTGCTGAACCGAAAGCCTGCCCCATCAGCAGGCCATCGGTGACACTAATGTCTCTAGGAAAAGATTCCTCTCATTTAACAAATGGATCCCAACATTCTTAAGGAGGACCGCTTTTCAATGCATTACAAAGTTTTTGGCTCTTTTCCTATGTTAGAAGTCACGCATTTACTTGTTTGATCCATACATAGTGAGATACCATACATGTGGATTCGGTGACCTCTCCCAGTACATTTTCTGTCTGGGTCCCCCTGGATGGATAAGCCTGGTTCTGGTATTTTTATGTGTAGAAATAACCTACTCAAAAGAGTCAGTCAGTTATAGTCCCGGCACAGAGAAGGCTGAAGCAGGAGGACTGCCTGGATGTATGGGTTTGAGGCCAGCCTGAACAACAAAAGGAGATCCCTATCTCAAAACAAACATAAAGAAAGAAAAAAGAAGGAAAATCAGGATTAATCCCTCAGCAAAGTTAATAAGATTACTTTTCTTTATGAAACTAGCTGAGTTTTAAGTCCCAAAGGCAATAGTAGGAAGATCCTTTTGTTAAGGCCAGAGACACAGCCATAGATCTAAAAGTCCAGAGCACTCCTTCGCCTCTGCAAAGATAAATGTATCTCTCTGACATCACCTGCCCTCTTCCGTCTCCTTCACTCTGCTTTAGTACCCTGGCCTTCCTGTCCCTCACTTCTACATAGGGTCTTTTATGAAATACAACTATGTTGAGATACTACTTCCATATCTCAACGTTTACTCTTCTAAAGCATGGATTTCAGCAGTTTTCATAATATTCAGTTATCCACACACCCCCCATATAATCCCGAACATTGCATCATCCTCCAGAGAAGCCTTTTGTCCCTCAGGAGGAAAATCAAAGTCCCCCGCAGTGCATCCACTGACCGAGACTCACCAGCATCCAGACATGCCTTGGGACTGCTGAAAGCCAACCTTATGCGTGCATGCCACTGGGTGAGGGCTCAGCTAAAGTTGAGTTGGTGTCACTGCTAAAGTGTCCTAGCACATTTCTAAGCCAGTAAACTTCCTGTCACTATAGAACTCAAACACTTCCTAGCGCAAAGAGGAAAATAATACATATTTTTCCTGAGCAATTCGGATGAATATGCAATCATTTCATGAATTCTCCTTTATTTAAGTAATCTTCAAATAACATAATAAAAACAAAACATTTTTGTTTTTTTGAGACAGGATCTCACTATGTAGTTGAGATTGACCTGGAATTCACTGGTCTCGAACTCACAGCAATCTTCCTGCCTCAGCCTCCCGAGTGTTGGTATTACAGGTGTGTGCCACCATGCCCAGCAAAAGCAAAATATTTTTGCAGACTGTTTCAAATTATAGGGAAAAGAAAGCCTATTGGTGGAATTTTATATTTAGTATTATAAGAAACAAATTGTTTCATTGTTCTTATTAATAGCAAATATATTAAGTTCACATAGAAAAATAAAATTCAAAGAATTTCAAACTCATTTAGATAAAACATTAGAAAATAAAAATAGTTATCTCTATTTTTCTTAAACTTCAAATCATCATTTCAAGCTTAAAAAGACTGAAACCAAAACCTTGTCACAGAAAAATGTCATATTGAAACACTACACTTGACCAGATATATTACATTGGTCTGGTCCATGTCCTGAACATAAAAATATTTTAAGAAAAATAAAAGTATATATCATGATTTACTTGGCTCCAAATGCCCACACTAGTAAAACTCTTCAATTTACTATATTTTACTGAAATGCAAAAGACTATCAGGAATATAATTAGTCAAAGCAATGTAAGACAGCCATGAATGAAATTTACAACAAAATTGTGTCAAAAAATGATTGCTCATTGGGGTAGGATGCTCAGACACATTATCACATGCAAGTTTTCAAAAAAACATTTTAATAAAGCAATTTAAGTACCAATAACTTGGTCATAGTTGGTCTTGGTCCTCCAGTAAATAAAGGATCATTCTGCTCCTCTCCACCAGGGGCTTCACTTAAGTGTGGACAGCGTTCATTGGGGGTGGCTGACAGCTCTGGTAACTGGAGAAACTGGATCCCACACTTAGAAGCAGCTGTTTGCACTCTGGGCACTTCCTGAATCCTCTGGTACCAAGAGGCTAACAAAGGAAACTCTGTCAACTTCTCAGAAAATTTCTTGCAGATAACGACCTGGGAAGGAAAAGGAATAAAACACACAATTACAGTTTTGTTTGTTGAAAACAGCTACATTTCAGTGGCTACATAGTATAAAATAGACGCCATTTCAGAGTAGTTAGTGAAGTTACAGGACTGTGCAACTACCACCACAGTGCAGTTTCCTGTCACTAGGTCACCCCAAAAGTCTCTCCGTGATCATTCACAGTGGATCTCTGTTTACATGGTCAGTTGCAGGCAACCAGTAATCTGTTCTCTATGTCAAAATTTTATCTTTTCTATAATTTTTATAAGTGGAATGATAAAATAAATGTATCTATCTTACTCGACATTGTTTTTGCCGTTCATCCTTGAAGTTGTATTTATCAGTAGTTCCTTTTCATTACATGTGAAAGTTACTGGAAAGATACATTGTATTTTGCTTATCCATTTACCAGTGGATGGACACTCGCATGTTTCTGGCTTTTAGCTATAAAGAATAAGGTTGCCACACATATTCATATACCTGTGTTTATGTGGAAGTGTTTCTCATATTTCAGAGTCAAACTGCTAGGTTGTATGGAAAGTGTATGTTTAACTTCCAAAGAAACTACCCATTGAGGCCATACCGTAAGTCTTACATTCTCAGTGGCAATGGACAGACTCCAGTTTCTCTGTATCTTGTCAACATTTGTTGCTTTCACTTTTATTTTGGCCATTTTTATGGCTATGTAGTAGTACCTCATTGTGATTTCGTCTGCATTTCTCTATGATTAATGATACTTGTTGATGTGCTTATTTGCCAGTTGTGTATAATTCACTTCATAATATAAACTTCGGATCAACCCAACAAGGAAAGAAGTAGTCCAGTTGACAAGTAGACAAAAGATCTGAATAAACACTCAGAAAAACATATAGGTGGCAGCGCTACATGTGACAAAATGCTAACCATCAAATGTCATAGAGAATTGAAACAAGGAGATGCTACTACATGCTGCTTAGAACAATGAAAATCCAAAACACTAACAATGCCAAATGATAGCAAGGATGTGGAACAGAACTGCAACCTGGTACAACCATTTTGGAAGACAGTTTGGCAGTTTCTTACAAAACTCCACATACTCTTACTATGCAACCCCATATTCACACTCCAAAGAGCTGAAAACTTATCCACGGTTTATAACAACTTTAATCAGAATTGCTCACACTGGGAAGGAACCCAGATGATATTCAGTAGGTAAACTGGGGCTCATCTGCACAATGGTACAAACCAACAGTCAATAGAGAAATGAGACTATAACAGACAATTCCAAGGAGAGTCATATAAATGAAGACATTTGTAAATGTCTGTATTAAGGGCTACAACTGAAAAGCATTTTGGAAACCTGTACGTCTTGACTCCACTTGTTAACCTTTCACTGGCAGATAATTTCTTTTTTTTTGAGGCAGGGTCTCACAAAATAACCAAATTTCTTGGGCAGGGCTCGAACTTGCAATCTTTCTGCTTCAGCCTCCCAGAGTACAGCACCACCATAGGCCTGCATTGCCACACCCAGCTTGGTCGATGATTCTCAACTGTCTTCAAGCATTACTTTTCAATCAACTTCCTTCAAATCTGTAATTCATGACCAAGAAGAGCACATTCCACTGTTTCTGGCCCCCATTTGATAGGTTCTTAACATACAGAATATAAAGAACTAAACAGACAGTACTACATCAAAAACACATTTAATATATACTTATAAAATTAGCTGAACTTGTTCATGAAGAATTTAAAAAGCTGAAATGTTGAAATAAAGCAAATTATGTCACATTTTACAATTATCGTATTTCAAGGCCTATAGCTTATAATAATCTTGATATATTTTGAAGAGTCTCAATGAAAATTTTGCAATTCACTGGAGAAATATGGAGTAGAGTTTGCACTTCTAATAGGAATCTAACTCCCATTTTTTACGTGAAGTTTTCTTTCCTCTGAATATATGAACTATAATATAGAATCTAAACAATGTGGACTTGAAATAATGTAAGAAGCACCATTCAGAATGACTGAAAATTGATTAAAATGACACTTGGGGTAAGATGAGAACATTTTAATAATGTAAAATAACAAAAGTAGGGCCGGGGATTTAGCTCAGCGGTTCGGTGGCCTGCCTTGCAAGTGCAAAGACCCGAGTTCAATCCCTGGTACCAAAAAATAAAAATAAAATAAAATAACAAAAGTAAAATTTTAAATATTTAGAACTAAAAAGATAACTACAGTAGCCTCCCTCCACCAATCCACGGCTTTGCTTTCCAAGGCTTCAGTTACCGAGTCAGTGATGATCCTAAATATTATGGAAAGCTGTACAAACAGTTCATAACTATTGAGAATTGAGATGTAATCTCATCGTCTCATTCCAATCACCCCTGACCATCGTATCCATGCCACATGCTCCACCGTCTTCTCCAATATTTGGTAGCCATCTGGTTCCTGGATCTCCAGTGCTTACGATCAAAGTGACCCTTATCTTACTAGAGGCATAAGAGTGGTGGTGCTGGCAACTGAGCATTCCAGAGAGAGGCTGTCAGGGCTTCCTTCTGGTGAAAAGTGAAGGTTCTAGACCTAATTACAACAACAACAAAAAATTGCGCACCAAGGCTGCAGAGATCTAAGAATAAATTGTGTTTGTGAAATTGAGAAGGAAAAGAAAACTTGTGCTGGTTTTGCTGTCTCACCCCGTTTGGATATGGCAAGAAGGCCCAAGCGTTTAGTTAAGGCAGAAAGGCACTAAATTGTGCATGTGCACATATTCAGAGACTGTGCAGATGGGTTTTAGTACTGTCTGTGGCTGCAGGCACCCACCCAGCCTTGGAACAAACCCTCCACTGATAACAGGGACAACTGCAGCGCTATTCGGGGATGCCTGTCATAAAGCAGCCCCTAAACCAGGTTTTCCTTTATTAAATCGGAAAATGTTGAAGCCATTATTCCTGATGAAAAATCACTTCTTTATGTTTTCTTTTGGTCAGATGCTTTTTCCCTAGCACTACAGGCAAACCAGTTTCTTTCAAAATTAAGTGTCCTTGGTTCTTTGAGAGGCACTGAATTTGTTTCTGTAGAAACCATTTTTTTTTTTTTTGTACTGGGGATCAAACTTGGGACCCTGCGCTTGCAAGGCAGGTGGCAGAATTTCTGCACTAAATCCCTGACCCTCATAGAAATTGTTTTAATGTCACAAACAGACTAAGACTTACGCGTAGGAACAAACAGATAAGTAAAAAGGTCAAGCCACAGAAAATATTGACAAATACATCTAGAAACTGGCATGACAGCTTGAACTGTAAAGGGCAAAAGATTCTTGAAAACTTTATACACACACAGGTTTGTCTGTATTTTAACTGGACTTTAAGCAGAAGCAGTTGAGGAAAAGGACAGAAGTTATACAAGATCTACTGTCTGGGAATGCTCCAAACACTTAAAACACAGCCTTGCAAATAATACTCTGTTAAGTGAGTGCACAAATAATCAGAAGTTTATTTACATCTTCAGACAATCTTCTAAATTCATGTTTTTCAAATTGCTGTATATAGCCCATTAGGAGGTTGAGAAATTGACATCGTAGGAATTCATTCATTTTTGTGGTCCTGGGGCACAAGCTAGGCTACCATTCTACACTGACTTATATTCCCTGTTCTCCACAGTGGATTTTTTAGAAAGAGAAGTAGAAAATATCAGAGTATCCATTGTGTAGTTATTTCCTAAGTACAGGTACAGGTGTAGCTCAGTGGAAGAGTCTTTGGCTGGCATGTGCAAGGCTCTGGGTTCAATCAATTCCAAGCACAGGAAAAAAAAAAAAAAAAAAAAAAAACAGAAAAAGGAAAGAGAACAAAAGAAAAACCTAGGTTTTACTTGGCATAACAGATCACCAATTTTGATCAATCTACCAGGCCACTCTACTACCAGCCAGACGGCTCAGGGGAGTTCTGAGCCATCAGGGATTAGCTGTGCAAACCTACTGAAAATGTGTAACAGGTTCACACACAACAGCTCAGCCACCCAATCTCATACCACTTTGCACCTCCGGCCTCACTGGACTTAGCAGAACTGGGTATTTTCCCTAGTCCTTCTCATTTTGACCTCTGAAAATCCAAACCTTACCTTAGCAAATGCTTTCTGCTCTTTCCTGTCCAGGACCTTATTCCTACGGCTGGTGGTGGCCCTGAACCTGGTTTCAGGTTTGAGCTTCTGATCCCAAACTAGAACCTTCATTATGATCACCATCTGATCCTGACTCTGATCCTCTGGGCTGGCACTCTGCTCACCTCAGTGTGGTGCGAACACAAGCACAAAGGCTTGGCAGCAGAGCCACTACATGAGCTACAATGATGGCTGCATTTCCCAGAATGACTTACAGAACAACTTCAAAGCTTTGGCAAAGAAAGATAAATTCCTGAAACGAAATGTGTGGATCCAGGAAGAATACAAAGGACTAAAGGAAACTATTTTAAGAATTAATTTACATATAAAATGTCAAAAAGCACAGAAAAGGCTAAGTATACAAGTTTCCCTTATTTTAAATGGAGATGGAAACGAAACTTGTTCATAGCACAGTCCTGGCAGTGCCACTGTCCCAGATTAATCAGGGGTGTTCAGGAGATGACTTACCTGACTCGAGGCGGTTCAGGAAGAAAGCCTGTCTATTAGGAAAACTTTGGCTTCTATTACCTCGAAAGAGATAAGTGGCATTGAAAGTCAGCTAAAATAAAATAGGATAAACATGGCCATGTAGATGACCTAAAATCATGTAGGTATACATCTGTCTTTTAAATCTGCTTTGTTGTGTTTCAATCAAATACTCAGGTCTCTTCCGTCGCTTATTTTTTCTTATCACTTACATTATTGTAGGTAAATATTTACTGGTTTATTTCTATCTTCTTCTACTAGAATATTAACTCTGTGAGTGCTGGGACCTTATCTGTCTTGTTCACATACATAGTCCCTGACAAATACCAAAGGTTTTCAATAAGATTCTCCAGAGAATGAGCAGATGTGCCCCTCTGACTCAATTTTTATCAAGTTAGAAACAAGCCGCTTCCAGAGAAGTCACGGATAACAAGTACCTCCCAGTGCACTGATGTATTCTCCCACTCGGCTCTGTGGACTCTGAACACACAAGATACCAGACCTCTGAACAGTTCCTGAATCTCCCGCCTTTTCACATTGTTGAATTCTAAAATTATTTTGCCAGTTTTGTGTTCAGTTTTGAAGAAAACAAAAGGTGCTTTAAGAAATGGCAATTGATCCACACTGCCTAATTCATTAGTGAAGTACGGACCCCCAAATATACAGATTGGCACTGTGTGCCTTTTCTCATCTAGCAGTAGAGAAGCCTGAAGTGGTAGGGGCCACAACAAGAATGAAACGTGATACCTGACTCCTCGGTAAGAGAAAGGGTGAAATGCGTCAAGGCAAGAAAAATGCAGCTCTTGGAAATCAACTGGAAGGCTGTAGCAAGCTAGCTGTAGCATGCTAGTGTTATTTTCACCCTATTCTTTAATTCTCCAAATAGAATAAAATATATAGAGAGATAAATACAGATAGCTCTCCCTAATAGGAAAAAAACTTTCCATCTACATCCTCCCATAGCAGAAAATAGCTTTTAATCATATAGTGAACTGAGGCACACATAGGAGGAGGACAGTACCTGGCTGGTTGATATTTACCAAAACGGAATAAGTATTTTTAGGTCACTATAAAATACTGCTGACACGATATTTTTTAGTTTTTAGGGTTGTTTTTTTCTTTAATTCTGAGCCTTCTTACACTAGAAGGGAATCACAAAAGCAATTGAAATGAAGACAGAAATTGCTAACATTTTAGCCACTCAAAATTAAAAGTCATATAATCATGTCTTTTGTTCCTTGCACTGAACACATCAGAGTCAGCTTTCCATCGCTATGACAGAATATCTGAGAAAAATCAGTGTAATAAAGGAAATGGTTCAGTTTCACGGTTTCAGTCCACGGTCAACTGGGAGCACAGTAACACCATGGCAGGAGCACACGTTGGAGGAAACCTGCTCACCTGGTGGTGACCCAGAAGCAAAAGGGGTCAATGTCCCTACAGCCCCTTCAAGGCCCCCGTGACCTCAATTCCAGAAGTTCCCGCACCTCCTGATTGCAACACAGGCTGAGTGAGGCCCAAGCCTTCTACACAAGAGTCTTCCAGGAATATTCAAGATGCAAACTACAGCAGAGAGGTAGCATTATCTCTACTTTGTGGAAAAGAAAATGAAGATAGATATTAATAATTTTACCAGAAGTAAGAAGTAAGAAGTAGACCTGGAATTCAACCCTAAGCAATTTCACTGACAGAAACACACGGTAGTGTATGCACTCCAAGTAAAACCTTACCAGAAAGTGGTGGACACAGGGCAGGAGCACGATATCCGCCAAGGTGAAAAAAAGCCCTTCTGCAAACACATGCTCCAGGGGAGGAAGGTCTGAGGCTTTGGCCTTCCGGATGTGGGAAGGCTCCCTGCTGCTAGCAGCCTGCCCCTCCTGAACCATGAGTTTGGAGAAGGCCACTTTCAGTTCCAGGCTCTGAGACGCATAATCCGACTCTTCTGAGGCTTCCAGAGGTTGCCCTTGGCCCTTCACTTGTCCCTTGGTCTGCTGCTTCAGCTTCTGCCTGCGGAGTTTGTCGTCATTGTGCACTCTTACCGGCTCCCTCAGCTTCTTCTCCAGCTCCAGGATTTCCATGGGGATGGCTGGGGTCTGCACCAAAGACTCCCTGAGGAAATTCTCAATAGCCAGAGGGATGGTGAGCTCGCACAGCCTGGTCCACTGGCTGACCTGCAAGACAAAATGAGAACGAAAGGCCTTTCAACCTCAAAGAAAAGGAAGACAAAGAACGCTTTTACGGGGCATTAAGGCTGGTTTGGGCAGTTTGAGTCTTAAGCTAAAGCATCCATGGGCTAAGCGTTTATGCCATATATCAAGAAACATGTTACAGTGCTTCAGAAGTAAAAATAGTAGGCAAGGGAGGCTTTCCATTTCTGTATCCTCTTGCTGAATAAATAATTTCTTCCCGAGGCCTTTAAAATCAATTCCACCCTCCACAAAAATTAAAAATAAAAGAATAAAGCAGAGCTTCCAAAGCATTGCTCTTTGAGCTCCTATTTATATGTAAACGTTTCTTCCCTCTAAAAATCTTCAATGTAAATAAAGCATTAAAAGGAAGTCATCCTCTAAGAATGTCTCTAAGCTTCATAAATTAAATCTTCAATTCTTATTTCTCAGTGTTACACTAAATACTCACCAAGACGAAGGACTACTTCAATTGTTTCATTGGCTAGTATGGATTCTTTAAAAATAAGTGACATTTTATATCTAACAGGAAGTTAAAATAATTGTCCAAAGGAATTACTATTACTTGGTAGTTTGAAGTAACAGTAAAGAAAGACACTTTATACTTACTTCAGCACAGGCTTTCAAACAAGTTTTTTTAAAACCCAGAAGCTCCAGAATTTCCTTCTTTGAGGGGTCTGTTTCATATGCTTTCTGGGCTATGTGTCGTAGTACAACAGCAAGTCCCGCTCTACAGAAGTTGTCTGGCTGTTCCACTACCGCAGGTAAGCAGCAATTCTGGACTATTGGTGGAAGCTCTTGCCTTGAAACAATCTGGACTTCAGTGTCCTGGGACAGCACATCTCTTAGTGGTGAAGTATCGGTATCTTCTTCAGTGAGGACCAAGCAAACTTTAAAGATTTTGCAGTCACAGTATGATAACAAAAATAAAGTTACAGATGTATGAAGAGGAAGAATGCATCCTTCTGCTTGGTGAGAAAAGTCCAGGTATAGATATTCTTCTGTAAGACTTTTCTTAATGCCTTTCATTTTCTTTCATTGAGTCACCTAAAGCACAAATAATGTGGTTAGAGGCCTTAGAATATAGCAATTTAGAAGATAAAAAGATGAGTATTTTAGAAGCTCAGTCTAGAAATCAGTAAGGATTTGTGAACCATAAAGATGTTACAAGAACTTATCCATCAAGACTGAAATGGACTCCAAAAGAAAAATCCCCTCCACCTTGCGCAGTGAAGTTTTAGGGGTGGTTTTATACTTAGTAACTTTAAAATGAGCATATATCTTGCTGCTTTCTTACAGTCTGCACTAATCACCTTTATTTTTCTTGTCCCCATAATCAGTCCACTAACAGCATTTTTGATTCTATCTTTAATGTACATTCAGAATCTGGTTATTTCACACCGTCTCCACCACATCCACTGCGATCAAAGCCACAGCCTCGGCCTCAGTATCACAGCAATGACCTCCTCACTCTGCTTCCCACCGACTTCCCGGTTAGTCTATTTTTAACACAGCAGTCGGTGATCCTATTAAAAATGAAGAAATGCCACTGCTCCGCTCAAAGCCTCCACTTCCTCCCATCCACTGTTAGAGAAACCAAAGTTTCAGCAATGATCTGCAAAGATCTCCCTGATCTCAGCCTCCTCCTTTGTCTCTTGAGTTCATCTCACTAACTCTAGTGCTCACTGCACATACACACACACACACACACACACACACACACACACACACAGCAGACCACAGTCAATACCTGAAACTCTAGGTGCTCCCCACTTCCACCCTCCCCACTTGGTCTTTCCAGAACCTAGAACGCTCCTCACCCTGCCACTTCTTGACACAATGGCGAGTCCTTACGGTGACCGCCCCGGGCTACTCTTTCATACTGCAGACCCCAAGCCCACCCTTCCTGAAAAAAGAAAATATTGCCACTCCCTTCTAGGCTTTATTTTTCTCCCCGCACTTTCAAATATTATGACATGCTACTTATTTTATTATTTGCCTTCTCTCCCAGTCAGAATTATCCATCACAGTGCCTATTTTGCTTTGTCTACTGTTACGCCTGAAACAGGGCCTGTTCTATTTGTATATAACAAAGAAGCACTTGTTAAATGAGTGCGTGGATGAGTCCACACGTTGGTTATTTTAAAGATGCACACACACACACAATCTGGAGCTTAAACTATTCCTCCAAGGCTTTCATCAATTATTATGATGTTTTTATGTTTGAGTCAAACATTTCCTGGGCCCATTACTTCCCATGTTCCAACCCATAAATCATTATTCCAAAACTGACACTAGATGGCACTCTTTAGAAGCATTCACAGGGAAATTTGTGACAAGGGAGCATATTGGAGAAAAAAAAAAATTTTAAAAGCTTTAAAAAGTATGCATGCGATTTTCTCTTAGATGTGCATTTGAAATGTTAGTATACCCCTATCTTTTAGGGAACCTTCAACATACTAAAGCTCCTTTAAAATTGTAAATTCTCCTGGGTTTCATTTTAATCAAAAGCAAGAGTCATCACTATTTAAGCTTCTTGGTTCCCAACTGCTTTTTATTAAAGTTTATAATCCATTATAAAAAAAGAATACAATTAGTAAAGTAACATCTTTGAAAACTTCTTATAACACAATCATCTATTGTCATATACCTTTTATTAAAATATAGTAGATTTCCACATTGATTATTTTTAAAAAGATTTTCCAAGGAAATTTTATTTTATAAAATTAAAAAAAAACAAACAATGACTTACAAAACCATTTTCTCTCTGGGCTCAACTTCTTGGTTTTGGAGCTGGTATTTATTTATTAAAGTTCACAGGAAAAAGAAACCATTTTCTAGAAATTGGTAGTCTCTTTTCAAAGTGTTCCCTGGAAATTTATTGCTAATTAATTCACCAATCCTCTTGACTCAGTCTCCTGACAGTGAGATACAATAAAGAAAATCACTAAGTATTTCAAGAAGGCAAATTTGAAAGGAAACATGATCAATTGCTTCATCTGCCTAGCAGTTTAGAAAATATTAAGAAACTGTCCTGCTAATGCTTTTTTAAAACATGAAACAATGTCATGCTCTTTTATAGCACTTAAGATAGAGAAGAAACAGGTAGAATTGCCATTTTCCTAGGCACATAAGAATGTAAAAACCGGCTTTTACCAGTTCTCTATAAAGTCTTCTCACTGGGAACACTTAGTATTAAACGTCACAAAATGGTACAGCAGGAACTGCCATGGTTCAATCTAAAAATTAGCGACAGGCCTAATAAAAATGCAAAGTACTGTTGATACTTGATATATATTGTTTTCAATACAGATGTTGCTGTATTTTTCTTGGCAGATTACAAATGTTACCCAATGATCCCGGAGTTTAAATAAGTTATCCCCCAGGCAATTTGTCACTGCAATGTATTAACCTAATTTAAAAGCAATGAATATGTATTTACTAATGCTGCACACATGTGATATCCTTTTTGGCTTGCACTGTGTCTTTAATTTTTCAAGAGAGAAGAACATAATTTTTGCTCAATGTCTGTAAATATCATAGAAGAAATCCCTCTTCCTTTTCTTCCGTCTCTGTGTACCCTGAACCCTTAGGTCATTATTGTTTGCTAGGACTTTAAGCAGGCAGGAACTAGGGAATCAACTTCCGGGCCTCTGGGCTTCCGTATGAGAGCCCCCTAGCTCCTCCCCACCCCCACAGAAGGAGCACCTTTCACTCTCTGCCTTGGAAGGTGCCCAGTAAGTGAGAAGCTGCAGACCAACCGCCAACTTCAGGACCTGGACAGAGTTCACTGCAAGCACTGCTCTTCAAAAGGCAGAGACGCTTTCCCAAGAAATAAATGGGTCAAGAGAAAATACTGAAGCTTCATTAGCTTCATTCCTTGGGAATCTTCAAAGATATGTTTAAATGTTGCATTAATCACAGGTTTAATATTTAGGCATTTTGACTTTTGCATTCTCAATTTAATAAATGAGCTTGGCTTTGATAAATACATTTCATATTTGAAAAGGGAAATGAGTTTAAGTTGTGTGAGTGTAAAACCTACTGTTGGTGTACTTCACGCATGTTCATGTGAAAACACACACATGCACACACACAGATACAGAACAGTAAACATAAAAAATAAGCATATTGGTTTTTTTGTTGTTGTCGTTGCTTTGTTTTTTTGAGATTGGGTCTTGCTATGTGGCCCAGGCTGGCCTCAAACTCACCATATAGCTCAGGTTGGTCTCAGACTCACAGCGATCCAGCCTCAGCCTCCCAAGTGCTGGGATTACAGATGTGCAACCACCACATCTAGCTAAATATACTTATTTAGAAGCTGGGGGGCGGGGACATAAAAGGTTGAATTGAAAAATCGGGGATCAAAATTCAAGTTAAGATTTTTGCAGCTAAATATTACATAATAGATAAGTTATATACTATATGATTAAAAACTAGAAACTGTTATGTAGCAGAGTATTAGCTAGTGATTATTTTTTCATTAAAACCAAATATTAATTGAATTTATACAGGGATCTCTTTTGAAAGTACTCAGCAAGAGGGTTTTTTAAAAAAAATATAAAGAGTACCACCAATATTTTATAAAGACTTTCATAAATTGCAGCACAATGGAATTTTATTGCAGCAATGATTTCATGGAAGTGAAAGGCATGTTATTTTATGCAACAATGCTAGTCTCAGTAATTCTTGGTAAAAATCTCTATTCTGAAGGCTGGGTTATTTGACCGTTCTCAGGATGGTAAGTTCTACTAGATATTCCTAAGTCCTCTCCGTGACCTGACTCAGCACCTTACCCTCTTCTCAAACCTACATGCCACCCTTGGATTACTGGATTTCATACTTTTGATCATGTCACTTGATATAAAAGTTTGTATGTTCTGAATAAAATGGAAACAAAACTCCCATGACAACATGGCCTACTGCAGGGGTTAACCTAATTATTTTAAGTCCCTGCTTCTTTCTTATAAAATGCTGGTTGTTAACCACTAAATGGACCTTGTGGCCCACTGATGGAGCAAAGCTCACACTATGACAGCCCCATCTAGGTGATCTCCTGGCACAGCATTTGTATCTCAGCCACATTCTCTCCCCTAAACACCTACTTGACATCTCCACTTGGATGTTTTTCTAAACTGGTTCCACTTCTTTTTCTGCTCTCATTCTTGGTTGAAGTGCAAAACCCACTCACCCAGGTGATTTGGACACCAAGTTTCAAGTCTTACCCACTCCTTTTTCTCCAATATCCTCCCATCTCCACCATACAGGCTCAGTGTAACCCTTAGAACCTCCAGGCTCCGAATCTGTGGCACCTCCATTTCTTTGGAGGACTACTACAAAAGCCTGCTGTTTCCCCACCCTGCACACAGCAGTCCATTCTTCAATAGCACAGCGACCCTTTAGAAACAGATCATGGCCCTTGCTCCGAACTGCCCGGTGGCTCCCCAGCACACTTAAAATATAACCCATGTGCATTAGTATGGCCCGTGGGCATTCATGTGAACCTAGCTGACCTCCTTTTCCAACCTCCCCTCCTGTTATGCCAGCCACAGTTCCCCTTGCTGTTCCTGGAAGATGCCAGCAAGCCCTACTAGAGAATGTTTATACTGGCCTTTCCTTCTGCCTAGAAAGCTCTTCTCAAAGTCACCTGGTCGCTCATCTCGATGATTTCTCTACATAAATATTAGTGAGAACAGCCTCTCCTGACCCTCTGAATTGAAAGAGCACCTCCTCCTTCCCTGGCCTCTCATCCGGCTTTTTCTTCATAGCGCTGAATACCTGATGTTTTATTTCCAATGCTTATCAATACTCAAATTTTAGTTCCTTGTATGAATGAACCTACAAGTGAACGTTAATAATCACTTTCTTGAGAATAGCACTATTGAGAACCTTAGTCCTGCTATAAGCCTCACTCTGATAACACCATTTTTTCTCTTGAAAATTAGTACATCTATGTTAAGGGCCAACTAAGTGTAAATATAATGAGATCATCTTGTGAGCTCATTCAGAAAGTGTAATGAAAGTGTAATTGGAATCCACCCAAATTTGTGAATAAAAAAAACATTAAAATTATTATGCGAATTGATATTCAGGCAAAAGAACAAGGAATCTTACCTAGATTCTATAGTTACAAAGCAAGTAGATAAGTATACAAGAATTATAAAGTAATGGACAAGAGCTCATACTCTTCAGTTAGACTAAATTCAAACCCTTCTTCTGATTCTTGGTTGCTTTAAAATCTCTACCATAATTTCCTAATTTGTAAAACAAGGACAATAGAAATAGTACTTCATATAGTGCACTCTGAGAACAGAACAATGACAAGGGTGTCGCGAGCCGCTTGCCAGCAAGAAAGCACGCAACACTCAGGATCCTTCTGAAGCTTCTTTATTATCTTGGGAGAAGGTCTAAAGCTTTTACAAAAAACCTTCCTTTATATATCCTGCTAACTATATTAACTCGACAGAAACAAGAAGTTACAAGATCACGACTATAGCACATTCCGATCACTATCAGGGGAACAAACTTCAGGCAGGGAGCAACCATAAAAGCAATGTCGCCATCCCAGAACAAACATCTTGATCAAGGATGACTTAAACAAAGAACTTCTGCAAATAAGCCACAATCCCAACACAGCTCAGCAAACAGGAGACTGAAATTCCTCACGATGACTTGGCAGCCTGCAGTGTCTGCAGACCAAAGCACTCCACACAAGGGAATTAGGAAGTCCCTAAATAAATGCTACTACTGTTTTTAATTTTTGAGTGATAGGGACTGAAGCCAAGGTCTTGCCTATGCCAGGAAAACATTCTGCTATTGAGCTAGTTATATCATCAGCTTCTATTATTTATGTCCACATTCTTTATCCATTGACATTTTTAAAATACACAAACATTAAGTGTAATATCCAAATTATGAGGCAGGCAGTGGCACCACTGAGCTAAATCCCCAGAATTATAATATCCAAATTATGCTTTACACTTCCACATTTCTTCCCAGGAAAGGTTGGTGATTCATCCTGAAAAGTATTGTCCTTCAAACAGTGAAAAATATTGTTAACTAAGGCTGGAAGTCAGAGAATTAAAAAAATAGAATATAAATATGAAATCTGTAAGTTCACATACAAATTAAACTTACTTGCCTTAAAGATTAAAATCTGTTTAAATTCTCTACTAGCTCTTCAACATTTTGAGTATTAGAACTTAATTCATGTTCTATAGCTTTCATTAATCAGAACTATTTTGTTGCAAATCCCATCCTATTTTATTACAGTAACAGATTTAAAAAAAACAAAACAACAAAAAACACCTCATTCCCCCAGAGATAACAGCTAACAACCTTAATAATAAAGATCAAGTAAGAAAACAGAAAACTGAGCTTCGCCAGAGCTCATTACCTTATGTAATACAGGATACAATTAAGTGCTAGAGGACCAAAGCTTATGATTAAAATTGGCCATTTTCTTATTTGAGCAAGAAGTTAAAGGAAGTTTCAAGGTAAATAAGCTTACAGTAATTTTTGTCATAAAAGTGGGTAATCTCTCTGGAGAATCAGGGAATCTTCTGTTGCCATGGGGTCAGAATGTCACAGCTGAGGCCTCATAATTAATAGGGACCTACAGCCTGAAATGCTAACATGTTAGAAACATCAGCAGAAAAATCACCTAAAAGGAAAAAATCCACTAAATTCCCACAGCAAACAACACCTGCACTTGTTATTATCTAAATGGTTCACATCTCTGCCATCCAAGTATTAACCCTAAAAATTAAGTAGGCTACTTTGAATACAGTACTTGAACATAAAAACAACATACACTGTAGCTGAGTCAGTTGGCTAAACCCCAGAATCTGTTTCAAAGTCTGCTAAGTTGTTGCTATTAGAAAGGCAATGTAGATACTAAATAACCTTATTTCAAACCACAAGTGATGATATAAAAGCTACAAAGTAAAACATGTTTAAAACAAAAATTGACCAGCCCAGTTCCACGAAAGTTCCACGGTTTCCCCCCAATAGTGGAGATAAAACCCAGGGGCCCTCAACCACTAAATCTACACCCTCACTCAGCCTTTGAGACTGGGGTGTCGCTAAATTGCCCTGTGGGATTGAATGTGCTCCTCTCCCCTCAGCCTCCCTCAGCGCTGGGATTCCAGGCATTGCCCCACAGGCTCTGAAGTACAAGGCTGACCATTTTTTAAGTGTAGGCAAACATGCAGAAGTGTTGAGGAAAGAAAGTGAAAGACGGAAGGAAAACAATTCTCTCGAATTCCAGACATTTTCCGTCTCCTTTTTGAAGTTAGACCTCTGAAATCGTGCCTTTAGGTATACTCAAACACTTCAAGTAATGAGTATGCTTAAGGTAATCATCTCAGTAGAGTATGGTCCCTATCAGGTAATTAAAAACTACAGCTGTTTATTAAATATGACAGTAAATCACTAAGCTGTTTTAAAAGATTATTTTCTTAATATTTAAATGACTATGTTTACGTGTTTTAAATTGTCAAATCGTTAGTTCTTGTTCGCTTTTGCCTTTTCTCCTGTAAACATTTTTTTATAAACCTGGAAAAACATATAATTATACTACCTTCTTTATCAGTAAGTTACCATAGACATATATCTTTTAATTTTTAATTTACTTATTGGTACCGGGGATCGAACTCGGGACCTTGCGAGGCAGGCGGAACCACGGAGCTAAATCCCTGGCCCAAGACATATTATTAAATGTTGGCACTTCCTTACCATTCAAGAATGTATGGCATCAAGAATCAAGAGGGAAATATTACGTCACCTAGCTCCAAAACCAGGTGGCGAGTTGGGACGTAAAGTACGGGGACGAATGAACATTTCGGAAGCCAGAGAAATTTTCATCCAAGTTAAACTATAGAAAAAGAAACTGTCTATATAGGTAAACTACCCTAGACTGCTTTGATGATGTACCATAAGCAAACGTCCCCAGACGAAGCAACCCCTTTGCTGCGGCCACATAAAGTGCTTGCTCCAAGCAGGAAGGATGCACTGGAAATTAAGGGTCAGAAAGAGAGGGAAACAAAAGTGTGATCCAAGAGGTCTCGTAGCTACACTGATGTGCAAACGACCCACAGCGCCTAGGAGGACAGAAGCTGTTCCATGAGACTGGCGGGGAAACTGAAGCCCGCGCACGAGGCCGAGAGAGGTCAGGGCAGGACTGCAGCCCTCCCCGC
>NW_022900937.1:5367539-5367864 GCF_012274545.1 Fukomys damarensis
GGGGGCGGGAGGAGGACGGTGGCCGCGAGCGTCCTCCCGCCGGCCCGGGCCGGGATCCGAGACTCCTCCGGGGAGCTGCTGCCAACCGGACCCTGCCTTCCAGAGCCGGCCAGAGAGAGAGAGAGAGAAATAGGCAGCTCCTGAGGAAGACACCGCGCCAGCAATCATTCATAATCCGGCGGACCGGAAGCCAGGGATTTGCGTCACTTCCTATTGTCGCTGTGCCAAGCGTTCCCCTTGGCTCTGCTGCCGGAACCTTTGTATCCCGGCATCCGAAGCCCGCCGCGCTAGGAGTGGTTCGGGGGCGGCCCAGGCGCGGACGGCG
>NW_022900937.1:5367894-5415667 GCF_012274545.1 Fukomys damarensis
GATTGGGGAGGGTTCTCCGGCCCGGCCGTCCCCCACTGTCAGCGAGGACTGAGTCTCCCTCGAGGGGTCGTGGACGGGACACGCGGGTGGGCCCCGGAACCCCGTCCTTCCCCGGGGCACAGCCCGCTTTGGTCCCCGCGCCCTCGTCTCTGGCGTCTGTGCTAGGCCTCCCTCGTGTGGTGCTGTGATCGGAAGGTTAGCACAGTGTCCCTGAGGTTCCCCTCCCGTCGCTTTCCGGCTTCTCTGCGTCTTCCTTCATGTTGGGATCGGTGCCTGTATCACCTGCCCTACGTTTCCTGGCGTGTCCCTAAGGTATCAGTATAATCCAGGGCCAGGGCCTCCGTGGAGGGTCTTTGAAAGAATGTTTATTGGAAAGGATTGCAAAAGCTTGCAAAGACAGGAGAGGAAAGCTCTCCAGAGCTGTTAGGAGGTGGCAGTCCTAAGACTGCACTGTCCTGAGTACCGGCGGTTTGCACATGCGGAGGGAGGACCCGACTTCTGACTCATTCGGAGATGAGCAGGTAGTGTGAAAAATGAGATAGAAGGGAATGCGTGTATTTATATATGAATTCCCGATTTAGGTTGGAGAGATCACAGCAGCCCTGAGAATGACATTTAAGTACAAACCTAGTTCATTCATTCAATAAATATTTTAAGTACCTGTCAGATTTCAAGAATTCAGGAAATGACAGTGAACAGCAACAACAAAAGTCCCTGTGCAAGGAGTTTGCACTCTACTGGGATTGATGAGTTTAAGCCAGGTGAAAGATAAAGATAAGAGTACTGTAGTTATAAATATTGTACAGTACAAATTCCCAATCATGAAGTAGGTGGTTTTGGTGATGCTATTTTGCTGTTTGGTTTTTTGGGCGGTAGGACGCTGAGTTTCCTTTGTGCCTTTTGCAGAAATGGACCGGAAAGTGATTAGAACTCTGTGGGATGCTCTCCCAGCCCTTAAATACTCAGTTTTATGGGTAGTGCAACACTTGTGCAGAGAGTAGTGTTCAACATAGACAGTCTTGATACCACAAGAAACACTGGAAAATACACTAGGAGGAAGAGCTTATTAATAGGATTTGGAGTGAAAAAGCACAGTAGGTATGGCAGTCTCCACTATAAATTATATTTGAACTGGATCTTGATAGGATTTGGAACTATAAAGAAGGGTAAAGGCTTCCCAGACCAAAAAAAAAAAAAGTTATGCCGGCCAAGAATTCAGCTGTAAGGAATATTTGGGAAAGGAATGGCAGTTTTTGTGTCAGTTAATGAATCTTCTTAGAGTCTAGGCCAAGAAATTTGAGCTTTAATGTATTTTGACTGATGGGAAGTCTTAAACTTTTTAGCAGGAAAATAAAAATGAAAAAGAAAACTTTATTTCAGAAAATGAGTTTGACTAATGTTGAAGTAAAGGCTAAAAACTAGATTATTGTTATCGTTCAAGTAAGTTAAATGAGAACTCGAATTATCAGTGCAAATGAAAAATGAGATATATAGAGGGTGTTGGTGAGTCAGAATCCACAGGAAAGCCCTGTTGATTGGATGCAAGGAGTAAGGCTCAGTGAGGAAAAGATAACAGAGAGTTTTGTTACTTATTGAAATAAAGTGTGAGAGATAATTTTTCAGGGAAACATTCATTATCTCAATTTTAGTTGTAACTTTATTTTAGATACCGTTGGGGCAATCAGGTAAAGATGTCTATGAAGCAGTTAGAAAAGTGGGATCCGAGCTGAGTGGGGGCAGTTGTCTAGAGAGTTTAGCGGAAAACATAGTATGTAGAATGTAGGAAAACCATGGTAGCAGAACCAAAGAAGGTAGGCAAGGATAGATCTGTGAGCAATACTGAGACAACAGGGATGAAAAGACGGGCCAGAGACAGAGACAGTGACCAGAGACAGAAGAGGAAAACCAGTCTAACCACTCTCAAAGAAGAGGCCTCTGGAAGCGAGAGTACCTAGAATGTGTTTAGTTGGCCTGCACTTGGTGAGTACCCACTGTTTCCCAGCCACTCTGGTAGCCATGGGACACAGCAGTGGACAAAAACAATCCAGTGCCCACCCTCATGGCATTTACATTCTAAACAGGCATTGTTTCTGTAGTTAATACTGTGATGCATGTTACCAGTGAATATACTTTTGGACCATGTGCAGTGGACCCTCAAGTTACGACCAGCCTGACATATGAACAACTTGGGTTAGTTACGTTAATGGAAGATTCCTCTGCCTCTTGATATCTATAGCGTGTACCCATTCCATGACTGGATCTCAGGTGTATTGACTTAGTTACAACCAGCCATTGGGAAACAATTGAGTTCGTAAGTCAAGGGTCCGCTGTGACAGTAAGACTTCTACTTTTGTTGAGAAAATGCACAGGAAAAAAAAAAAAAAAGAACAGACTTAAAGCATGACTGAGACGGGTACGACACATTAGCTACTAAAGCAGTGAGGAAAGAAAGGTATGATACATCAGGGACTTGAAATTAGGTGGCCACAGTGTGACACAGGGAACATGTGAGCCAGCGCCATCCTAAGGGTTTGTGTAATACCGAATTGTAGCACATTGGAGACCTTGGTAAGAATTTTGTTCTCCAACCTTTGGACCAGAAGAAGTGATTAAAGTATTTCCATTAATGAGTGATATGAAAAAATTGGGAGGTAAACAAGAGTAGTTAGGGGGACCAGATAATAGGTGATGATAGACTGGTCTTGAGTGGAACTAGTAATGAGTAGAAAAGCTAGATGGAGTGGAGATACAAAGAGAGGGTGGGAGGAAGTTAAAGCCCATTCCCAGGTCTCTGGTGGGAGCAGTGGGGTGAATACATTAAACAGGAATTCATTCTAGGGGAAGAATTGGCTCGGAGATCAGGGGTGTGAATGGCTGTGTTGGGAACATGTTCTGCAGGTAACTCCAGGGACACAGCCAAGTCCAGCTGGCAGATCTTGGAAGAGAAACAGCGTTACAAAGAGAAATTTATCACTGGCAAAAGACCCCATCACATCATCTAGGGAAGTAAGTCTTTAATTTAGAGTGGGTCAGAGTGGCTCAGAGGTATAACACAGATTCTGGACCCCACCCTGAGTTTCCTGCAGAAGGCCTGGGGGTGGAGACTCTGTCCACAGCCCTCACTGTTTCCAGGGGATGCTGTGCTGGTCTGGAGAACAGTTGTGGGAAAAGGTATAGGGTGATGCAACACCTGATTCTACCCTTGACAGTCTTTCTTTCACTGGAATAAGAGGAGCCAACAGATAAGACTGGAAAAAAGTGCAAGGTGAAAATAGTATTTCTTAGATATGCATAAAACTGAATTGCCTCTGGGAGAGCATTTTTGTGGAATAGTGGTACAGAGACCAAGTTGTAGGAATTGAAAAAAAAAAAAAAACACACACACACAGAAGTAGGTGATAGTAAGAGGAAGTTTTGTTATAAGAAAAAAAAATTGACAGCAATTTTGCAGCTGTTGAATAGATAACTAACACCTTCTTGGAAATTGGGAATAAGCCTAGGGAGTGTGTGTGCCCAGTCACATGTGCAGAGGGATGAGAAGGCAAGGAATGAACAATCCATTTTCAGCTTTTACTTTCGCATGCCAAGATTCAACCTACTGCAGGTTTTAATGGCTTTCTAAGCCCCGGAAATGTGAGATTACTGTGGAATTGCCGAAAGATCCTTAACTGCAGCAGTGCAAGTGTGTGCATTATTATAATATTAACCTCAACGATAGAAGAGGATTTCAAACTGAAATATATTGATCAAAGGATTGAATACAAAGAATACATTTTTATTTTAGTAATTCCTTGCCTGGAGAAGTATTTGAGAAAGTGACAAGTACTTAGAGCCACCTGATAGCCCTGGTTTTAATTGAAAACAAAACTTTTTAATGTCGAATTCCAAAAGCCTTTGATGTATATGTCAGCTGTCTTGGTTATTCCTTGAGCTCCTTGAGACTCAGAGCTCTGTGGGTCCTGAGGGATATTTGTAGAGGGTGTAGGCCCCTCCCTGGGAGCCTTTGCTTTTTAAAATAGATCAACACATGAGATACCACCATCTGACTGGTCGAATAAGGCTGTCTTGAATGTTTTCCAAGAAATCCACAGCTGAGGACTGAGGAGCAAGAGAAAGGGTTGAGGTCAAAGCTGCAGCAGTGACTGCACAGCCAGCCACTTACTGCACCTGTAACCATCGGCCTCCCGCGACCCTCCCAATGGCACATTTGAGCACACACTGGATCTTTGCCTTCGTGATGGAAAGAAGGTGTGAAAGAAGAAACTGGCGCATGGCAAACCTGACCTGGCACTGTCGGGTTGTGTGTGCTGAAGCTGAAAACAGCTGGCAGGGATGTGGACACGGGAAACTGATTGTGCTGATTGTTTCAGGAGGGGCAAAAAGAAGACTAGATAATGACGGGCAGGGATGAGAAAGAAGTTTCCTCTGTATCTTCAGTAACTTTGGACATTTGAAATTTATATCATGTGCACAATGTTACATGTGACTATAAACAAAAGAACAAAACAGATAAAACTGTGGCATGGATAACTGCATATTGTCTCTAAATTACTTCCTTTCATTTTATTTTTCCTCTCAGGATTTTGCAATGGCTGCAACTGTGAACTTGGAACTGGATCCCATTTTTTTGAAAGCACTAGGTTTCTTACATTCAAAGAGTAAAGATTCTGCCGAAAAGCTGAAAGCACTGCTGGATGAGTCTCTAGCTCGGGGCAGTGATTCCAGTTACCGCCCCACTCAGAAGGTACCTGCACGAATGAGACAGCCTGGAGACAGCTTTGTAGTAGTAGCGGGTGATAATCTCTCCTGTGGCACAAAGATACCATGTTCTTCAGTTTTCTTCCCTCAGGCTTAGTTTGGTTGGGCATATCCTGATCTACTTGATCTGTATAGAAATCAGCTTCTTTCTGATTGACTTCACTTTCCAGCTGGTTATGGTCAATTTTTGTAAAGCTGTTGAATTTAACCACAACTTTTAATTATTCTATGATGTTTCATGACAAAAAATAATGCAGTAAAGAGACTTTTCAACAAAGTAAATTAAATATGGGTGGCATAATTTGAGGGAAAGCCAGGTCTGTGTAAAGTCAGAGCTGTGTAGCTCCAGTCTTGTAATACGGTAGCTAAGGGCAGGTAGCTTCGTGTGTTGAGAATCATGTTTTGCAACCTGAAATCATTTTAAAATCCCAGCCCGCCTCTTAAAGTCAATGATGATAACAGATGACGTGCTGTGAACACCTGTACTCACTGCCCTTTTCCAAGTGGTTTGTGTATATCATTAATTTCACATGATGCACATACACTTTGTTACAGGTATTTTTTATTTTATTTTCTTTTACAGTGAGGAAACACCCATCTCCTTTTATTTATTGGCAAAATAAGAACAAGAAGAGTTACTTTGTAGATCAGGTATATAAAACTGGCATGGTGTCTCCCTGACACCCAGTACGCCAGTCCCCTCTAATACCACCTGAGACCTTCTTCCTAGCCCTCCTAGCTCTGACTCTGAAACTCCCAGTCACCTGGGCGTGGGGACCTGGATACCAGAAGGTGAGACTAGATGAGGAGTTCTAGCCATAATTGGAAGCTCACAAGAGTATCCAGGGACCACAGAGAAAGTCAGAGTGCCAGATGCCTTCACTGGATAGCGGTGGTGGTACTGTATCAGGACTTGGTAGCCTGGACACTTTGATGGCCACAGCCAGGCACAGTCACCTCTCAGTGCAGCATCCAGAGTGTGTTACGCTGGCCATAACACAGCCTCTTGCTTTTTAATTTAAAATAGTTTAAATTTATTATGTGTCCTTATCTGGTCGATTGAGTAATTACCAGTATGTCTTCATTTTACCCTTTAGGATGTGGAACCACCCAAAATTTCAAGCACAAAATCTCTTCCTATTAAGCAAGAGCCCAAAACATCATCCAGTCTTCCTCCTGGCAATAACAATGGCAAGGTCCTTCCAACTGAAAAGGCAAAGAAAGAGGCTGAAAAGAGGCCTGCTGATAAAGTAAGATTTTATTATACTTTAGCATATAAAAAAGCAAATCAGTTGTTCCATGGGCAGAAAGAAACAGTGTTTTATGTGTACTTCTTTTATATAATAGGTATAAGCACATAATAATCACGCAGAAAATACACTTAAATAGCCATAGGAGTTGACTTTTTGAAAAGTGAGTAAAAGTTAGAAACTTTTATTAACCATTTACAGAAGCATTATCAACAAATATCTGAACCTTTGGTGTACAGTAATTTCAAATGTATACTTTAATCCATACCTCAGAGATTCTTGTTGGGATGGTTGTTGAAAAATAAAGATAGAATGTGGAGAGATGTAAACCAAAAATATTAAAATAGAGAACAGCTGGGTATGGTGGCACACACCTATGATCCCAGCACTCAGGAGGCTGAGACAGGAGGGTCACTATGAGTTTGAGGCCAGCCTGGGCTGCATAGTTCAAAGCCAGCATAAGCTACACAAGCAAGAGCCTGTCTCAAAAGAAAGATTTAAATGACTAAATGTGAACTTTGTTACTCGGTGGCAAGCACCTTAACAGAGCCACAGATCATTCTTGGATTATATATTTTGGGTGATTTCTGAAAATATTAAGTAAAATTTTAGCAATTAATAAAAAGTACATTTAAAAAATCTTAAATTACCCATAAAGGTAGGCTATATTACTATCCTATATATTCTATCCTTTTGCTAAGTAAGTTGCCTTTCATAAACTGCTCAGTATTATTTTTGGGCTTTTAAATGTATACAGATGGTACACTGCTATGTATTTATGTCCTTTGATAACTTTTTCTACTTAACAGTGTGCTGTTGAAATTTATGTTGATGCATGTGGATCTACATATTTATTTTAGTAACCTTGTAGTATTCATTCTATAAAAATACCAGTTTCTCTATTCCCCTTCTGATGAGCATTTGGGTTGTTTCTCCTTGTCTCTTGCAGTAGAGCTGTGGTGAGCTCCTGTGTATCTGAGCTACTTTATACAAATCTCTTTGTGTCCATGTTAGTGGTGTTTATACCTGTAAGTGCATGAATAGGGTGTGTACATCTACATTCCTAGCCTTACTAGGTTGCTATTCAAAATGGACAAAATGTTGTGTAAGGATTGCAAATCCTCTCAGTCTTATGAGATTTTAATTTTTGCCAGTCAAACAGGTTTACCTAAAATCTTGTAATTTAAGCCAGAAGAAACTGTGGCAATGAATTAATTCTGGATGACTGGCAGACAGCTTACTATTACTTGTTTTCAAAACATTTTCAATAGTAGTTCATAATTTGAAATATTTAAAATAAAAGTAGCTTTATTGGGGCTGGGGATTTAGCAGAGTGGCACTGTGACTGCCTTGTAAGCTGAAGGTCCTGAGTTCATTCCCCAGGACCACACACACACACACACACACACACACACACACAGTAGCTTTGTTAATGCTATGGTTCCTCAAGTTAAAACATCTCGTTAGCAAAAAAAGACGTAACAAAATTCATTGAACTTCCAAAAATTCCATAGTAGATAGAAGAGTACAGAGAGAAATAAATATAGTAAGTTATTTTGATTCATTTCTTTCTCTCACTAGTTTTTTTTAAACATACTGACTATAAATGAAATACAGTTGTTCTATAGATCTTTAGTGTGCATATTGTCTGAAACTGTGAAAATACCTGTAAATGTACATGATCATTGCACACTGTCCACCCTATCCCTTGCTGACTTGTGATTTATTCTGCTGTGTTCTTTGCTTATCATTTTCTGACTGGTTACTTGTTATAGATGAAGTCAGATATCACTGAAGGAGCTGATATTCCAAAGAAACCTAGATTGGAGAAACCAGAGACACGGTCCTCTCCTATTACCGTCCAGACCAGCAAGGATTTGGCCATGGCTGACCTCTCCAGCTTTGAGGAGACCAGCGCTGATGACTTCGCCATGGAGATGGGGTTGGCCTGTGTTGTTTGTAGGTGAGTGAGTCACTCCTGGACACTCATCCTGTGTTTCTCTGAAAAACAGCAAACAGCTCCCTCCCACAAAAAAGTCTCTGCGATTGTGAGGTGTTTCCTTAATTTGTTTTTATTTTGGAGAGATGCAGAAGAAGTAGGTTATGTTAGGAACTTCCCATATAACAATTTAACATCTTAAAAATTGTCAAACATTTATCTTCTGACTATGACTATGGATTTGTTATTGTGGTCTCTGTTAGCTTTTGTTCGCACAAGGCAAATAGTCCCGCTAAGCTGCACCCCAAACCTGACCACCACTTCTTTAATCTGTTTTCTGCATTCTTGGGCTTTGCAGGGGTGGTGATTATTGCATTATTCTTCAGTGTGGAGGAATCTACTCAGCAGACTGAGTTATTCCCATCTTTTTATGATGTCTACGTTGCTGCTTATTTCTTAATTGTTCATAGCACTTTTTAAAACTAATATATATATTTCCTAAAACACAATTAACTTTTCCTAAAGATAGTAAAAGTGAAAGGAATGTAAGTTTTTCTGAGTGATCCTTTAAAATTTAGATGCACAATTGTAAAAACAGCAAATTCTGCTTGGTAGAAGATACAGTTTTTAAATCAGGAATAAATAGATTTTGAATTCCATGTCAGGGGCAGTCTTTAATTGTTAATGGTTTTCATTGCCTGACTCAGCAAAAAAGATTGCCATCCCTGGTGCTCTTTGCCTCTTAGAAGTCTTAAATCCTGGTTCAGTGGGACCGAGTAGCTCGGCTCTTGTGAGCCTTATGAGGGGAGTCGGTGTGGCGGGAGCAGGGTGTACTTCTGACAAGGCTCGGTGGCGAGGACTTCCTGTTTCACGTTTATTTGGTCATCTCTGCCTTTATCCTCCATGAAAGTTAGCATTTATGAATGAATGGTAGAGTGTTAATGGGGATAGGACTAGTAAGTGTAGCCCTTCCCCAGTCTGCTTACTGTGAGGACCTGAGACCACGGAGATTGCTTTTTGTGCTGTCGGAACTTCTGCCTCCCTGGCAGCCATACGTCTGCATTCCGTTCAGCTGAGGAGATGTTTATTGAACACTCTGCCTGCAGAGCCCTGTGCTAAGCGCCGTGGATGATTAGGCTCAGATCCTCCCTGTAGGTAACTCATGCCTGACACAGAAAGAAGAGCATGCGGCCACCTAGTGGGAAGGAGCGAAACAGAGATAGTAAAAAAGCATCATGAGACTGCAGAGGGGCAGTCAAGGTCCACTGCGGCTGGGAGGAGCAAAATGATGAGAAATCCAAGAATGCAGCCAAGCTGAAGGCAGCAGATGTATGTATGAGTGAGCCATAGGGCAGCGAGGTGCTTGCGCTGGCTGTGTTGGGCTTGACTATTCTCTTTGGCTTTCCTGGCCTTCTTTTTTCTTTTACTATACAGAGCTTTACCAGAACAGCCGTACGCTAACATGATTGTCTTATCCAAGAAAGTGTAATGTCTGATGGTACATTTTCTGTAGACAGATGACAGTGGCCTCTGGTAACCAACTGGTGGAATGTCAGGAGTGCCATAACCTCTACCACCAGGACTGCCACAAGCCCCAGGTGACAGACAAGGAGGTGAACGACCCTCGCTTGGTGTGGTATTGCGCCCGATGCACCCGACAGATGAAGAGGATGGTGGGCATCCTGGTTTTCTCTGCTTTAAATAGTCTTTGATGCCCTTTCATTGGTAAAACGCTTCCAGGTTAAATATTTGAACGTTAATACTTTGAAAAGCAGCTAATTTAAGCTGATTAGCTAAATGTTTGTGTGTATCGTATGCATGTGTGATTTATGTTTGTTTCTGTGGCAAGAGACCAAACCGTCTTATATGCGTTCCTCTCTGTTCCCCTGATAGCTTATTGTAATAAGTGGGAGGATCACAAGTTGAAGCCCAGCCCGGGAAACCTAGCGATTTCCCATAGTGAGATCCTGCCTCAGAAATTGAAAAAAGGGCTGAAGATATACCTCAAGGCAAAGGCTGGGATTAAACCTTAGCACTGAAGGAACATAAGGAGAAGGGGAAGAGGAGGGTGGCAGGAGGAGAAGTTTCTTTGCTTCTTTTCAAGCACGTTCAGACCTAAATGCCACTTCGTCTGTTTCAGTCCTCTCTGTGGCTCTCAGTTACTTACGCAGGGAGGTGAGATCCCTTGGGGAGCATGTAAGGACGGCCCCTCTCTTTGACCTGCTGCCTCTCTGTCCCAGTGCTTCCCCATGCACTGCCACACTGTTCTACCAAACAAGGTGTATCAGTCCCTGTGCATGTTGTGAACTTCCTGTTCCTTATGTTCTGTTTCTAAGCACTTCCTTTTCATCTAGATTAGTTAGACTTTTATCTGCTCTGCAAATTAAATGTTTGATTCATTAGTCAAGACAACCATGCCTCCTTCATTGGAGTAGCATCAGAGCAACACTCAGGACAAAACTCTTGTCTGCATTCCGTTGCTCTCACTGTGAGCTAACAGGAAATGTAGTTTGGTACCAGAAGTCAACAGTCAGGCCAGTCTCCAGGCTCCCTGGTGTACTGTCTGGATCGCGGAGGATTGCTAATGGCTATGGAATAGCGCATGGGAGGGTGGAGAGATCCTCCTACATTCCGTTTCCATATCCTTTTTAAATAATGATGAGGAATAAAAGGCACCTGCTCTGCCTGGACTCAGCATGGGCCAGACCTGTGCTGAACTCAACATGACTGCAGCTCATGCCCCAGACCCACTGTTCAGACACACGATGCCATCCACCGTTCCACAGATGAAGAGAGCAAGGCTTTGAGGGATTCACGTATTTTATCTGGGGTAGCATAGCTGGGGAAACAGGTGAGTTAGATTTTGATCCTAGTTCTGGTGACTCCAAAAGCTGTGCTCTCAATGCATCATACTGTGTATGTAGCTTTTATTCTCCACCTGTAAAATGCTAAAAAGAAAACTGGAAAATGACTAGAGTTCATAAAAGAGCTAATACATTTTAGTTAAAAAATAAAGGAAAATTTAGTTATTCAAATAAAACTGACTTTTGTTTCAGTAAAGGAATAGTGGAGGAAATTCTTCCTTGATAACAGAAATTTGTATTTATGAACTTTGTGTGAGGATTTAGCTTACCTAGCTATACAGTATGGGGAAACTTCAAAAAGATTCTCTGTTAGTATTTTCCCCTTTCCATTCTGTATTTAAAACCGTATAAACCGTCTCAGCTGTTTTTAACCTACCCCTCAGTAAGTAAGCCGCAAGCTGGGCCATGAGGAGAAAGTTGGGCCGACCCTAATGAGACCTGTGGATCGCGCTGCACAGTGAGAGTCGTGCACCGGCCACGCTGATGCACACAGTAGCCCTGTCGCATGCTTTGGGCGCCTGTGGGTCAGACCGACTCTATGTAGGTGGGAAGAGGAGACACTGCCTTGTCCCGAACAGATACAGACTTTTTTCTTCGTCTTTACCTCCCAAACAATACAGCTATGTCACATAGCATTTCCATCATATCGGGTATTGTATGTAGAAGGGCATGTGTAAGTTGTGTGCACAAACTGCACCGTTCTCTGTTAGAGTCTTCAGCAGCCACAGTTTTGGGTATGAGGCAGGCTTAGAGGCGGTCCCTGCATGCACTCAGGGAAGCTGTGTCATAGTTTATGAATTTTCTTTAAAAACAATTGGGTTTATCTTGTTATAATGCAGATAAATTAAAATGTAGAATCTGCATGATTCTAATACTATTGTCATTATTATTTAGAAACTAAAGAAATCTGTAAAACTGTTAATGTTACGATAGGAAAGGACTTGTCAAGCAGCCTATATTTTTTAAATTTTCAACTATTTCCATTCCATTGGTTCATGATAAGTTTTTATTATGTTTCATACATTCAGTTAAGACTTTGTATCTCATTTAATTCACTGATTTTTACAGGCTCAAAAAACTCAGAAACCACCACAGAAACCAGCCCCCACCACTGTTTCTGTAGCTCCGGCTGTGAAGGATCCCTTGGTTAAGAAACCAGAAACCAAACTCAAGCCAGAGACCACCTTCCTAGCGTTCAAGAGGACAGAAGTCAAGGTCCAGTACCTTTTTCTTTCTTTCTTTTTTTTGAAGCAAAATGTTTATTGGTACATTGAAATATATGGAATGATAGCATTCATCATAGGGAATTTGTAGCTGTACATATATCTTGTGTCATCTTTTCGTTTTTTCATTCCGCTTTCCTCTACAGTCATGTCTTTATTTAATCAGGACTTTGGGTTAAATTCTGAACCTCTTCCTGCAGTGGCAGTGATTTGCTCCTCAGGCTAATTTTTACTTTTCTTTTATTATCACATTTCATCTTGCTTGCTTCCTATATGAGGGGCCATACCATCCAGCAAGAGCATCATTTTCCTCCACTCAGGTTCACATCCTGCAGATCAGCATTATGACATCATACAAAAAATACCTAATCATTTTATAACAAAAATAATGCTGTTGTTGAGTTATAAATTCCAATAAGCATAGTACTAAATATTGAAAAAAACATTAGCCCCAAATTCTCAAAGATTGACCCCACAAAATTCTAACGACAGTTTTTCTCATAGTTGTAAGTAGTAAGCTCAAGAAGCTTGGTGTGCTAGAAAAGCATGTGAATATATAGTACTCTGAGAAAGACACATAATTTTGTTCACTGATCATTTTTTAAGTTAACTGGAGAAGAGTTGGTCTCTAAGGTATATCGTTTTGTCATGTAGGAACTTGGGAATTACTAGAAGTAAGAGTAACTAATTTATGAAAAGTAATTAGAGTTGCTATATTCTTACTCATTTTGGGTAGTTTTTTTTAATATATATTAACCATGTTACTACTAATGTTTACTTTTAGGAAATCCAACACAAAATCATTTTATGACAAATAAAATCTCAGCTGTCATTTTGTCTGAGAGGTTTTGGGGTTTTTATGATTAAAATGAATACATTTTTGTACAAGATCCCAATGATTAATCTAACTGTATTGTATATCTAAAATGTGCCAATAAAGAAAAAAAAGAAATAGTTTGCCTAATTTTGAAAAGGGGGGAAAAATGAGTACATTTTTGGTATGAAAAGAAAATTTTGTTTCCATTCACATATGTAAAGCAAAATGGCTGGTTTGGGGATTTAGCCCAGTGGTGCCACCGCCTGCCTCAGAAGGTCAAGATCCTGAGTTCGATCCCCAGTACTGGGGAAAAAAAATGACTTTCTAACTAGAATGAAAAAAAATGTATAGTTTAAAATATATGGTTAACTTATTTTCTACGAAATTACTTGGTCTCCATATTGTGTTGTTTTACTTCTATGTCTGGATAGTATTATAAACCATTTGTTATTCTGCTGAAAAGCAATACCACACAACAGCAAGCCATTAAAGTAAAATGCCAAACACATACAACCTGTTTTCTTGTTTATATTTCATAAGTTTTGGTCTTTTTAATTACTTCAAATGGGTTTTGTTTGGCAAAGTTTGTTGAGAAAACATTTAGCCAAATGGCCATATGGCAGACGTTTAGTTTAATAGAAAGGAAAGGGGAAAAATTAAATCTTTTAAAACCGAAAATTGAAAAGTTTACTGCACCTGTGGTTTTTTTGCTTCCTTGAGTAGCTTTTCGTTTTATTACTCATGTGCATTTCTCCTGGAATTTATGTTTTATGTTAAGTTTTCCTCATCAGGATAATCTGATGAGATAGTTATCATATGATGTTATTATAAAGAGAAATCTATCATTTTCAGAGCACTTGAACAAAATCACGACTCTTAAATAAAAAAGGATCCCAGAGCCTCTAATCTGATTATTTTTCTGTTGCTTAAAGATGTTCACCTGTAGACAATATTCAAGGCTCTTCGTAAAAGCTAACGTTGTTTTAAAAACTCTTTCAGAGTTCAGTTCTAACATACAACTGGATCTATGTCAAGCCTGTCATGGCGATTTTCAGAAGTAGAATGTTATTTTTTATAAGCCTTTACTCATTAACACTTCTTACTATGAAGATAGTGTCAGGAAGTAGTTTGCTTCTAAATTAACTTGGACAAAGTGGATTTTTGCCTAATGTGAAAGAAATAAAATTGTTCTCGTGTAAATAAGAGCATTATGTGTATGTAGTGGCATCGGTATGGCTGCGAGCTTCTGCTTGGCCAAGCTGGGAAGTTAATCAGAGAGACTGAAGTGTTCTGTACTTGTTAACACCTGGGAGCCAGGCAGACCCACCCCACGTGCTACTGCGTGGCCCGCAGACAGCTGAAAGAGTCCATTATATGAAAGCAGGCATTTGTCGTGTGGTAGTTTTGATGGAATCGTGGACAAGTTGAAAATCTTAATCCATGAGATCATTTCTTTTTAATGTATCTTGAGAGTTGCGTAATTTCAATTAGCTAACTTTGCACATGTGCATATTTTGAAGTGCTGTAGCTCAAAATTTGGTAGCAACTTTTTCTTACAAATGTGGCTTTAGAATCTGTATACAGAAGTTTTCTTTTGTATATGTTTTTTACACATCCACTCAGTTATTATTGACTGAAGCTTTATCCCAGCCATCTTTGGAATATCCTGGGTTTGAGGGGTGAGCATTTTTTGCTTTAAGTGTAGAGTTAGTTTTTTAAATAAATTAGATGTCTTTCTTAGCTAAGTAATACTTTTCTGGATGAAAAATAAGTTAAAGCACTAATTCTGATTTCCCTCCTTGGCTTCTAACTGAATTTAAAAGCAATTCTAAACAAAAATACAGCATTCCAAAATTTCTGCTTTGTAAGTGGTAACACACCCATTACCTATGGGTAAGTTTTGTTCTCTGTGTTTTTCAGGTCAGCTTCAAAAAACCTAACTTTGTGCCATGGCTTAGATTTTCTAAGCTATTACTTTGGTATAAAAAGTGTAACAAGCACACATTCAAGGATATTACATACTGTAGGTATTGATTATGGCTTTAATGTAATAATTACTCTTTTTTGTAGACATCCACTGTTATTTCGGGAAGTTCCTCTAGCGCCAGTGTTTCCTCTTCAGCAACCAGTGGCCTAACTGGATGGGCAGCTTTTGCAGCCAAAACATCCTCTGCTGGTCCATCAACAGCAAAATTGAGTTCCACAACGCAAAACAGTGGCGGGAAGCCTGCCGCCGCCTCAACTGGCCAGAAGCCCGTGGGTTTGACTGGACTGGCGACATCTTCCAAAGGTGGACTCAGCTCCAAGCTAGGGTCCGGCAACAGCACTTCACCCACTGTGCCACTGAAACCACCACCTCCTTTGACCCTGGGCAAGACTGGCCTTAGTCGCTCGGTTAGCTGTGACAATGTCAGCAAAATAGGTCTTCCAAGCCCCACCACTTTAGTTTCAGGAAGCAGCAGCCAAGTAAGTGGGAATGGAAATAGCGGCTCACCAGGGCCCAATGGGAATTCCACCTGCAAAACCGCTTCCGAAGCCAGCAGCAGCCCCGCAGCTTCCCTTAAAGGTCCAACGTCACAGGAGTCCCAGCTCAACGCCATGAAGCGGTTACAGATGGTCAAGAAGAAAGCGGCCCAGAAGAAACTCAAGAAGTGAGGTAGCTGCGTAGCTTGTTCTGCCGTGTTACCCTGGAGGTGAAAAAGCTACTGTAGGACATGCACTGCCGTATTCCGTAATTTAATAAAAATCTTGATAATCCCTCTTTATCGTCTCTTACCTTAAAATGTTAAATATTATTTAGCAAGACATGGAAACTTTGATTTTAAATGTCTTTAATACTTTTAGTCTAATACTCTCCATAGTGTGCGAAAATAATATGAGCCCCGATGCGAACGTCAGGTGGTTTGAGCATATGCGCACTAAATAAAGACCATGGTTCACGTAGCGGAGCCCCAGAAGCTGACCTGCTGAGTACGGTACCTCGCTGGTTGGGGCACAGCCCACTGTGAGGCTGTCTAGTACCCACCGGCCTTCTCAGTGCTCACTCAGTGCGTGGCCTCTTTTCAGTTGCTTATCCCTCCAGTTATTTCATCTCTCTTCAATTTTTTGTGATCAAATTGTGACTCATCCTGATCATATCCTTTCCTGAGAGTTGTGGAGAAAAATGTTCCAGAGTATTTGTGGATGGGAATTTACAGTATTTCTGCACACAGCTTCTTCTTGTACCACGAAAGAAAAGGCTAATTCTGCTGCCCCTGAGTGTGATTGGAGCATTTCACCTCAGCTCAGCTAACTTTGCAGAGGAGAAGCTCCTGTGTAAGGGCGGGCTGAGGTCCCTCTGTTCCTTAAGTTAGGAAACTCCGTGGCTGGGTGCAGCTTGTCACCCAGCATCCCCGTGCTTGGAGCTCAGTCCCCTCAGTGTGGCACTAGTAAGGGGTATTGGCAAAGGTGAGGCTTGGGGGGGAGATGATTGGATCCCTGGACACTATCCTCATAAAGAAGTCACGTTCGTAAGGGACCCCTGGCCAGGGATTTAGCTCAGTGGGTCATTCCTGCTGCCTGCCTTGTAAGCGCAAGGACCTGAGTTGGATCCCTGATACCAAAAACAAAGCATCAGGGACCCCTGAGTTAGCTCTCTCAGTACTGCATTACAAGCCCAAGCCTGAATCACCCTGTACCATCCCTGTCACAAGTCCAACCATGACTCCACCCTCTATGAGTTGCTGCAGCCAAGGCCCTTGGCAGATCCAGCACCGTGCTATTTGGATTTTCAGCCTCCAAGACTGCACTAAATAGACCTCTTTTCTTTACTAAATTGTCAGTCTCGGGGATTTCATTACAACAGAAAACCTGGCTGATACAGAAAGGGTAAGGGTGAGAGCTGGCATACAAGCTAACAAATCACCCTGCCGTTGTTTTATATGAGTATTCTGACTGAAGACAGGAGGCCTTGTAGATCATTGAAATGGTTTATTCACAAGAAAGCCATGCAATGATTTGTGACTACCTCATTTCCTCGTACAGACTGTAAACCCTACAGGTTCTCATATTTACAAAATGGTCACAGCATGGTTTTATCAGCCTTGGTGTGTGCTAATGCATCTTCACTATATAAAATGATCCCAACCCTATTCCTTAATCCTCAACTTTTTCTAACATTCTAAAATATATTAATAAATGATCTCTGTGAAGGTAAAGCTTTTAAATTAAGCTTGTTCTTTTTCTAAGGAAAAATTATTTTAAACTCCTCTGTAAAATAATAGCAGTAAATTAGCATCCAAGTTTGAGATAATTCCATTTCTTACACATGGAGTAAATGTTTACACATTTAAAATCTGCCTGCAGAAGTTTGTTATGAGAGAGATTTCTGTTGATAAAACATCAATTTGGCATAATCTTCAAGTCCACTTTTGGGTAAAAAAGGCATTAATAAAATCCATCATGGTTCATTTATAGTTCAGAGTGTTTGAACAAAACTGTGGATGACCTGATATAGCTTATCCAAAAAAAAGATAACAATTCATGTAACAGTGTTTATAAGAATTTAAATCCATAATGCTTAGTATAGTTAGCCCATCAGTGTCTGAAAAGAGAAACTGCATCTCATCATAGAGAATTTGGGCTAAATAGAATTGAGAAGTAATTATTTTATTAAACATCAGAGACTTTGGGAAGTAATTTATCTGTCAGTGGCCATGACTTTACATTTAGACTATGTATATACAATTATGTACATATAATGTGGAACTGGTATTTTTTATAGAGGCCTATTTGTTATTCAGAGTGTTTCAAGTAGCTCATAGATCTGGATTTTTCCATGTTGAGCTACAAAACGTCTTAGCTGAGCAATGATGAAAAGTAGCAATAGGATTTGTCATCTTTGTTTTGTTACATACAGCACCCACCCACCCCACCCCCTGATATAAAGTGTGTGCAGGAAGAGAGACTGTCTTGCACAGCATTGTAAACTGCAGATTTCTATACTTGTTGACTCAGGGAATGAGTGGAGAGATTAAGATGTGCTCATAAATAACTTTTCAGGATTTAATATTCAGTTAAATTTTACAAGAAGTTTGGTCAGGATCATTTTTTCTGTTTCTCATATTGTGGTTCCTATTAAGATTAACTATAGATTTTAGTGATTGAAAGAGAAGAAAAACGCTGAACACTGACCTTAAAACTGGTTGGCCTGATTTGAGTCCCTGTCTCCAAGTGTTAGCTGTGTGGTCCTTCTTTCCTCTTTCATAAACATGGATGAAAATGAGATACCGCGTAAAGAAGGTCCCGGATTTACAGTGCCCTGACTTGCAGTGTTTCCACGGTGCGACAGTGATGCACGTGAGGAGAACATGGCCTTCCTTCGATCTTTTCCCAGGACAGCCACGAGCCCTGTGAAGCAACCCCAGGCAAGGCACCGATTCCCCCAGTCATTGCTGAGATTGCGCACGGAGCCAACCCCCAACTACAGTGCGCTGTACTCCGCCACGGCAGGAGTGGCTTAGCTACACTGGGTCAACTCAGGATATTCCAACTTACAGTAGGTTTATGAGGGCATAAGCCCATCATAAGCCAAAACATCTGAATTTAAAGGTTAAATGATTCGAAGATGTGGTAGTACTATTTATTAGTAACATTATAAATTATGTTATGATGACCATAGGTTATATAGGAAATTCATTTTACCACAATAAAATTGTATTCGTACAATAATCATAAAAAGTACATAAGAAACTAGAGAAAACCAAAAATACGCTTACATACCACAGTGTTTTTTTAAGTAAAACAAGTTTTAATTTGCTAAGAATGTATTTCCTAGAGTTTTGAACATGAACATTTCCTTCTAGCATTTGCTAACGTATGACATTTTTTTAAAATGGAACAAATTTTGCCTATATAGTGTAAAAAATTAAACTTTAAAAAAAGTAGCATTCTCTAAACAATGATCTCTTCCTAAAGTCCTGTGTTGTTCTAGTCCGTGAAGTCACTTCCTTCTCCACTGTAATACACATTCATGTTTTATTTAGCTTGAGTTTTGTAACTTTTAGGTATTTTCCATGTTTGGCAATACAGTAAGTACATTAGGAGGCTGTAGTTCATATGAATAGAATTTACGTATAAATAGGATTGGGGGTATAAATAAGGTTTAGAATATAAAGATTTTCTTGCTTTATTCATATGGCTTTGAGAGGTTTTTGCAATGGACAAAAATCCTTCAAGAAATTAATTGGAAGAAGGAAACTTTAAGTACCATAGTTTAGTAGTGTTCTTTTTTCTAAACCACCCAAGCTACATTCATCCAATGGGTATCTCTAAAAGTCCAAGTTGCATTTTAAACAGACATGGACTATTCTAGCACTTAACATAGGTCACACAGGGCTTTGCTGCTCTTATTAGAAACGTGCACTACATCTCGTGCAGTGCTCAACCTTCACATTCATGGTGTTTCTCTGAGATGTACGGGATATTCAGTAGTGACTTTGCGCCTTTTCCATATGATTTCAGCACCCACGGTAATTTTGAATAACTGCATTCATTTTTACACTTTCTGAACTTTATTAAATATACTATTAGCTTAGAGTAAGGCTAAATAAAATATACACACACATTTCTTTTAAAAAAAATAGCTACATCATTTCTCCTTTATTATTGGTTAAAAATAAAGTACTTCGGCTTGTTTCTATTCCTGCTTTCGCTGCTTCTGCTGCCATGAATTTGGCGGTGTCCCTTCCCTTTCAATTTCACGGAAGGGGTCGAGGACTTCTGGCGTCAGCTCTTCTCTGAGGTTCTGGTTGATGAAGTGTGGATGACGGCACCAAACTGGCCATCAGCACTGTCCCAGCTTCCTCACCTCTCAGTTTCTTTCCCATTTTGTAAGTTACTGGTTTTCTGCAAAGGTGTCTTCAGGCTTTAACAGTCTCAGCTTGGAAAAGAAGACTGAATGGAACTCAAGCGCAGTATCTACATGCCACTGTTTGGTGGTTGGGATTTGGGGCCTATGTATTTTCTTCTTTGATGAGGCTACTAAAATGATCCACTTGGGGGCAAATCATCATTTGTGAAACCGAATATTGCTACTGCTACTGGAAAGTGATTGATGACAAATTTTTCATAAGTTATCATTGTGTAGCGCTGTATGCATACTGCTTTGTACTGAAATATCAAGTGCTGGGATACATTGCAAATTTTCACCTGCTTGCAGAGCTTTCTGGCCCTTTTGTGAATCAGCAGTGATTCTTTGAAGCTCTGAAGTATCCAGTGTTCCAAAGCTAGTGTCATCGATGGAATTCTCAAAACAGTGGTGTTCATTGTGCGGATTGCTGTGATACCTTCCTTCTACAGCTTCTTGTATTCCATGTATGGAACAGAGCCCTACAGCAGGCTGGGATTTGTAATCCAGTGCTCCTGGATCTCTACTTGTATTGTTTTGGATGTGATGAATGTCATGTGGGTGATCCAAATCTCTAGAGGGTGCCCCAGTCACCTCTTTCATTAGACAAGAGAAAGCCAGTAATAGTCTTCAAAATGGAAAACTTGATTAAGGTGTGGCTTGTCAAACGCCTTTGTTTTAGATAAGCAATCTTCCTTACCACCCAGCATTATACTTACTAATAGGATGGATTGGCGTGTTCTTGTGCTTCCTTAGGAAGTATAATTATCATTCAGGGCTTCAGTGTCATATTTTCTTCTTTTTAGAAGAAACTAAAATTTAGTCTTTATTCCAAGATTCTCTCTTTTCTTCTGCATGGTAAGCATGGATAAAATCTTAAAGCTTTCAATAAAAATTATAGATATAAAGGTGAATCTTTTCAGAAATCTCGTAGCCTGCATTAGTATTTTTCTCTATGAAAAGATGACTTTGACAATTTGGTACTCTTGGTGTGCTACTTTTGCTGAAAAGATGAGAACGACTTTTAAATCTGTAAATAACAACACTTTTTTGTGTTGTACTTTTTTCTTAGGTCAACACCTATGTAGGTTTTTATTACCAAATTGTTGGCTTGATCTTTTCTCCAGGCTATGAAAAGTGACATTTTATATTTTAGATATGCAATCATCTATTAGCGATGAAGTATTTTACGCCTTTTGAGGATTTTTCATTAGTTTGGTCATAGAATATACTTCCTGGATTTAAAAAAAAATTTTTTTTAGGTGTCACATTTCTATTTAGCATTTTAAAGTCAATTTTTTTTTATTTTGTACTAAGGCTTAAAGCAGATATTGTGGCCCCCTTTAAGGGTTAGATTCTTCTAAGAGTTCACACTGATAAGTGACTGGGCTGGTGACGGTGAGCCTTGCAGAGCTTTCAGTGATACTTTCAGCTACTGCAGCACGTGTGCCATGGGTTCGCCAGCAAGGGACTAGGCTAATACTGTAGAAGAGACCAACAAGGAAAAGCCTGTAACATGGCTGTCTGCTTCCCTTTCATTTTTTCTGAGAAAAATATGTTATTTCTATGTGTAAGATCTCCTGGGTTCTGAGCCTGACATCATCAGTACATTTTGTCATGCTCCTAAAATAGGCCTCGTCTGGACCAGACCACAATGACAAAATAATCGGTATTCGTGTTTTACTCAGTTTACACACACACGCTTGCTTACTCAGCACTTTGAGTGCTTTGAACTTGTCTTAAAAAAGCAGGAAGGAATAATTTAATCCAAGCATCCTGGTTATCAAAATTATTGTCTTAACATGAAAACAAATGACCGTGCTTGTGTGTGTGTGTACATATGTACACTTTGGTTTTTGCAGTCCTAATGTAGAATTATTTAGCTCTTGTAGACTTTATTTTTTTCAAACACTTGACCTTAATGATTGTTCTTAATCTAAGGAAAAAAATTAATTCAACAAGTGGTAAATACTTGAACTTAATTGAACCCAAACCAAAAGATTTACTCCATTCAGTTTCCCAATTTGAAGGAAAATGTTTGATTCACTTTCAGTGTTTGTGTATGATGATGAAAGGAGGCTGGTTGAATGTAATCAAGACTTCTAATTTAATTTGATTTGATTTTTCCAGTGTGGCTAGAGCCAGATAAGTTCTAGAACATTTAAAAATGGGAACTGAAAATTCAGTCAATAACTAAATGATGAAATGAGGTTGGTTGGCTTACAAGATACATTTATTTTTGACAAAGTAATGTAAAATATAGGTATTTATTTTAAAAGCAGCTAATATTGATAACTGATCATTAAATTTATCGACATCATAGTCACATATGTGTTGGCTGTCTAGAGGGTGAGGGTGTAGGAAAGAAAATGATTTTATCTTGTTCATGCTCTTTTGCAAGCAAAGTGGCTTTTTTAGAAAGGAAGACATATTATGAAACTATTTGGGAATTCATTCCTTTACAAAAATAAATGTTGAAATAAACATTTTTGACTCCTTGGACATTTCTGTAATTCTGAACACAGATTTTTAAACCCAGCATCTAAATGATATGATATAAAGCTATATTAGTGAATTTCCATATTAGTTTCAATAGTTGTTCATGCTTGAAACTTCATTTTTACTTTCATTCACAGTACCTTTCACTGAAGGTATAGATGCTCACTAATAGTATATTTAAAATAGCAAAGTTTAAAACAAAGGCTTGTTATTTCCTTAGTCTGCAATCCCTATCTTCTGTTGGCTGCATGACAGTTAATTCAGGATCCAAATTCATTTTATAAAAGTAGGTTGTGTACATTTCTTCATAAAACAGAAACAAAATGGAAATGCCACTATAAACTGCCATGTTACATTAAGTCAAATCTTTACAGGAGCTGTACCTTGCTATTCTGAAATTGTATCCATCTACCTAAAATATAAGTAAAAGTAGAACATACCATTAAGATCTTATGTACTATTACAGTTTATTCACACCAGAGAAACTATTACAGTTTATTCACACCAGAGAAACTAAGTCACGTGTGACTTATTAATTTCACTTAGGAGTATATCCTCAATATGTATCCATTTTCCTATGAATGAATCTAATTTCTCATTCTTTATGGCTGAGTAATATTCCACTGTGAAATGGGAAGAAAAGGGCTAAAGTTGTACGGAAAGTAGTAGGGGTAGGGGAACGGTAATAAGGGAAAAGAAAAAAATGTAAGAAAATGAAAAGATGGAAATAAAGTGTTTGAAAATGGGGAGAGGAGGAGGGGGTGAAGGGAGGGCAGGGACAAGGGGAAGAAATGAGAACCAAGACCTGTCATGTAGAGGTACAAGATCTCAATAATGAATGTAACTGTACTATATACCTAAAATGTACCAATAAACTCAATAAAAAAGTAGAACATATCTTTTATTAGACAAAAAATTTTTAATTTACTAAACTTTTGCTAGACATTTTAAATGCTAAGTATTTTGGCTACATGGATTAATTTTAATAATTACATTAGGCGTTGTGGTAGTTAACACCACTAACAACTTTTAGACAATAAAAAAATAAAGTACTTCACACGATCCTATTTGAAATATTTTTAAACAAACATAAAAAAATAGTATCCCTTCCTATAATTATACTGATGCCACCAACAGATTTATCTATTAAACTTCTTAAAGGTTCATACATCACAACTGTCTGGGAAGTTTATTTCCCTTGGGCCCAATAAAATATTGATCCTCAGAATTCTAATTTCCTTGACTTGTAAGCAGAATATTTAGAAAGCAAGGCTCTCATGTCATTGTGCAAAGCCTCTGCAGGCAGAGGTGTTCGCCGCAGTGTAAGAAGGGCAGTCGGTGGCTTCATCACACTCCTGCTCAGCAGCGACTGCCGTTGTGACGCTAGTGGAGTGGACCCTTCATAGGCCAGACAAGAGGTGTCAGTCCTAGGGCCATCTCAGCAGCAAAGCCTACAGGCATTGAGACATCAGCCTAAGAAGGGCCCTGCTAGTTGTATAGTTCTTCACTTTTGTGGTGAATACTATTGGCGCATGCATATATACATATATACACACACACACACATAAAAGTATATTGTGTGCATTTCTTCATAAAACAGAAATGGACACACACACACACACACACACACACACACACATATATATACACTCTTATTTCGATCTTTCAACATGTTCATATTTTCCACAGTAGCAAGTTCAGAATTCTTTTTCCTTTACCCTGGGCAAACTGGAGGCTAAATTTTCAAACTGAGTACAAAGGATAGTTAAAAGACATAAAAGTCTATGTACATCTAAAAATAAGAAAGAATCCTCTTTTAGTGCCCAATATAAAGCAGAAATATGCTTCATGCAAAAATATCTTAGATTTTAAAAAAGTGTTTTCCAGGTTTTGCCTTTTATCAGTCCATGTTTGCACTGCCAATGGCTGCATTCCTGACGGGGACCTGGTACATGTGTGTAACACATCTCAATTCTTTTTTATACAACAGTAAAATTTTATAAAGTTATTTTTGGATTAATGATCTTAGGAACAATCTCATAAGGTATCAGATTTTTCTGAATTTCTGTGGTTGTACTCGTCATTTGTGTGTGTGTGTGTGTGTGTGTGTGAGCTACCCTTTGAAAAGCAGCAGTTTTTTAAAATTAGTTTTATTGGTACAGTTTACGTATACAATATAAAATAATATATATAGCATCATTCATAATAGGATCAAATAGAATGACATTTAAAATTTAATGCCGTATTAGCCATTATGTGGACAATGAAAGTCCACATTAATTTGAAAAGAAACCACTAGAGTCAATTTTAATTTAATCTTTTCTGTGGCAGAAAACCATTTTGAGTTCAATAAAGTGTCCTGAGAAAATATGCCTGAAATCAGAGGTCAGTGTCCTGGGACATCATGTGACAGCAGACGTTGTCCCAAAGGCCTCGCCTTGGTCCAAGTGAGCAACTGGCTCAGAACACAGAACACACACTCCCCATTCATCATCCCAGTGATGGGGGAGCCAAAGACAGATCCTCGTTTACGTGTCACTAGCAACCATGTATCATAGTTTTTAAATAATTATATTTTCCAAATGGTTGAAACTTAAATATTTGTTTCTTTCTAGGCTAAAATGGAAGTCCTGAAAGCCTTTAATTTTGAAAAATACTGAGTTAAGATGGGCATGAGTAAAATAAATGGTCCACTTCAGCCCATGATCTGCACGTAAGTGCTTTGCAGGTGACACATGTGTGCAGGCCTGGACAAGCAAAGGGCCCGGCCAGGAGCGTGGACCCAGGGAACACCTGGACTTGCGTCCCAGCCCTACCACTTATTAGCAGTGTGAGTCAGGCAGAGTTGCTCCATCTTTCTGGGCTGTGGGTTGCATTAAATATGACTACAATACATATAAAGTGCTCAAAGTGGGGTCTGTCATGTCGTGCCCTCTGTCAGTGTTAGATAGCATCATGTCACTTTTTTTCTTTGCTTCACAGCTTATTTTAAAGAAGCTCCACATCAAAGACTTCTAGCTGACTGTCAATGCCTACTCTTATGTGTATTTAGTAGATGCTCTGGTACACAGATATATGTGTATGATCTATACGACACACAAGTACACACTGCGTGATGTATGAATATAACCCTACATTTACGTGCAAGTGAAAATCAAAGACAATATAGTAAGAAATTTTTTTATAGTAAACTGAAAAACCTTATTCTGACACCCAGTCTTTCATGACAATAAAAGAACATTCACTCTTTCAAAAGATCTCTACACTTTTAAGTAGTTTCCTGTTGGAGCCTGCAGTGTTGGCTTTGCTCTGTGTGTTAGTTTAGTATTTATAATACATTTGGGAAATAACCCTATTACGCAGAATGGTGTTCCTTCAAGCCTAAAACAGGACTGGGGATTTAGCTCAGTGGTTCTGCTGCCTGCCTCACAAGTGCAAGGTCCTGAGTTCTATCCCTGGTACCAAAAAACGAAAAACAAAAAACCTGATACAGTATCACCTCATGTAGTTTGGAAGTTTCTTGCTTTCTGGTCGGGAGTTTCAGAATGTCAGGCCTGTGAGGTCGTCAGCAACTTGCCAGGAAATAAAGGCCTCAGGCTTCTCTTACGCATAAGTCATCTTCCCAAGGTAGTTAGCTGGCACGTACCCCTGTTGCCCATGAGCTTCGGCTAGCCACCACTCTTTATTGCCACTCAGATCGCAGAATCTAAGGATATGGACTCTCTGGTATTCCTGAAGGCTCAGTTCATAGTTACTTCGTGCTTGGAAAGCGTGAACTGCATAGAAAATCTAGACAAGGAAGCAAATGACATTATTTGGATCCAGAACCCAAAACTCAGAGGAGCATAGTAAAGGTTTCCAAGCATTCACATGCAGTGCCAAAGTTTTCATATTTTATCTAATTCATCCTACCAAGCTATTTCTGTTGGATTTATTTGTGAGAACATGACCCAGATGATTACGGAGGAACAACGCATTCTTACTCTGTTGGGAGTTGAAATTGTCCATGCTTAAAGGCAACTTGGCAGTTTCTATTAAGATATTTTGATGTTAATTCCTTTTGAATCAGTATCTCTAAGAATCTCTTCTGTTGAAATAGAAGAAATTGGCAGATATTTTGCATAATAGTTTGTGACAATTCTCTTCATGTAAGGTAAAAACTGGGAGGGGTGCGGGGATACACTACAGTTTTAGCAAAAGTGGGGAATAAATTCTGGACCCTCACATTAAGGAAATGTGTAGCCATTAAAATCGTTTTCCTGATATTAGTAACTTGGAAAGTACTTATGATGAAATACTAAGCAAAAAAATGTAAAATTAGATGAACAATGTATGCCTAAAATGCTATCTAATGTCTTTGAATGGTGGGATGAGAGACGATTTTCATTGTTGCTTCTTCGTTTTGTCACTTTCCAGCTTTATAACAACATTGTATTAAATGTATAATTGTTAAATGATTTGTAGTGACCCAGAACAAAATAATAAAACACAGTTCAATTAAAATAATTTTTTTGTAACCTCAACAGACTACTTTGTAATTTTTAGGTGGATAGAAGCTCTAAAATAAGTCTCAGCACATCTGTCAGTAAGATCGCAAGACTGATGATAAAAATGTTTAGTTATAGTATCAAAGTGAGCAATTGGCTATCAACATTTATACATTTATTTCATCAAACTTTATGAAGTAAAAGATACTATAGAGCCAGATATTACTTCACCAGGCAGCTTTCACCTCAGGCAAATAATAACTGTCAACAAAATAACACACCATACCAAAACTCTGCCACTACCAGTAACAAAACTTTCTACATGTGGATGACTCACTGCTAGGTATGAGCTGGATTCTGAAAGGAACCTTCATAAATGATAAAATTAACAAGGAGGTGGATACGTCACATTCAAAAGGACAGAGATGAAAACAGTATACAGGAGCCGGGGATTTAGCTCAGTGGCAACACGCCTCCCTCGCGAGTGCAAGGTCCTGAGTTCGATCACCAACAGTATCAGGAAAAGGCAAGCAGATTAGCTTTCAAAATTGAGGGCCGAAAGTCAAAGGGAACTATGGTAAATACAATGACTATACCAGACAGGAAAAGAGCCTGGGTACTGTGAGGGGACTATGTGATAGTTTACGTTGTTATTTAAATCTGGAACTGTTATTTAACTTTTGATAAATACCTATTCCACTGACTGGTATAGTCTTAGCAATTAGCAGGAGCTGCTCCTCCAGATGAGGAACTGTAGTGCTATGGCCTGAATGATTCCTCTCCAGAACTTATGGGTGGGAACTCTAATCCCCAAGGTGGCAGTATTGAGGGTAGGGCCTTGGGGAGGTAATGAGGTCTCGAGGGCAGAGCCTTAACAGATGGGATAGCTCCTGCATAAAAGGGGGCCACGAGAGAATACTTATCCTTTCTACCAGGTGAGGCCCTGGAAAGAAGGTGCCAGATGAACCAGAAAAGGGACCCCCTCCAGATGCCCACACTGCCAGGGACCTGCAGCCTCCACATCTGGAAGAAATTCCTCTTGATATCAGCCACCCTGTGTATGGTATGTTGTTACAGCAGCAGCCGGAATCAGCAGAGGCACACTTGTAAACTCTTCTTCACCTCATGCTGCACAGTGGGGATTCAAATATTTGTTGATTTGACTTGAATTAGACGTTCAGGCTCAGATAATATGCAGGCGGTTGTCTTGTATCACATAAGACATGTGTAAGGGCGATTATAGACATGGGTTATTTTGTGATAAAAGTCAAGAAGAGAACCAAAAGGAGTATGCTCTAAGTTCTTCAGTGACAAGTGGTGGAACGGCAGCAATAATAACATGTGTTCACAGAGCTCAAGAGAGCTTACCTATCACATGTGCTTTCCCCTCAACGGCCCTGTGAGTGGAAACTTTGAGGAGAAATATACACACCCTTAATCAAACAGCTAATTAATGCTGCTAGGACTCATATCTTCTAGCTCCAGATCCTGTGCTTGGTACAGTTCTCATAATGCTACAGGAACCAAATTCTTGTTCAAGGATATGCAGAGTGTTTGCTTTTGAAAAGGGATGAGAGTTTCTACTATAAAGTTGCTCTTTTTGTTTTATTGTTTGGAAAGTAAAAATAGGTTAGATTTGCAAGAGCTGAGTGGAGAATGAGGCTTACAGAAGCATCTAAAATTGTGACATTCTGTACCAGCTCTTGAAATAAGATGTAAGAATCTGTATTAGCAGTCACTATCTTTTGTAATTCTTATAAATAATATATATGCTTTGCCAATGAAGCAATAAATTTCTCAGCAAGGTGGATTAGCTTCTAATATACCACCTTTTAAGTGTTTGTGTCAGTCTTTCACTTTGGCACAAATTCACTCAAAGGAAATATAAAATCTTCCTTCTGTATTTCTATTTGGTATGAAATTATAGTTTACGTTTTGAGCATTAGACTTTCAGGCTTAGATAATGTGCAGGAGGTTGTCTTGTATCACATAAGAAATCATAAATTTAAAATACGAAATTATAACACACACTTTTAATACTTTAGGTGATCATGGCCCAAAATTTATTTAGAATGAGAATGTTTGTTTTTATATAACTTATGTTAGATGGAGGCATACGTTATGCACTCAAATTGGAAGTAAATCATGGATTTAGGATCTGAAATGTTTCTCACTGTTTTCAATATTTTAATATTCTTAGGCTATATTTTTAATATTCAAAGTGTGCATGTGTTAGTCTAGATGCATTAATTAAAATGTTAATAAATGAACCATAGTCTTCTAATACTCTTTCCTTTTGGGGGGAATTTACTAAATTTACTATACTTATTGGTAGCTTCTTTGCACTCAGTAAAGTTCTGGCTCACTTTATATACAATGTTCCATGAATTCAACACAGTTCTGCACAGCATCTACTTTAAAAAATATAACATGCTGTATTAAGAAACTCACTTTGTGATATTAAAGGGGAAGTCATCCTGCACCAGAAACTGTGCGATCAGAAATCACCTTTAAAGGCAGGTGTGTTCAGATCTTACTGGAAGGAAGAGATCTGAAGCTGAAGAGGTGCTCGCCACTGACCCTGAAGAAACAAACACCTTGCTGTATAAAGCATAGACAGTCACACGCAGAGGTCTGAGAATGGCCCTCGGTTGCTGCTCCAGATGATCGCCAGCAAGAAAACTAGACCTTGGCGCTTCAAGAAGAGGAAACTGAATTCTGTCAACACCCATGAACTTGGAGGAGAACCCAGGTTTCAGAAAGAAACATAACTCAGCCAACAGTGAGATCATAGCTGGAGACCCTGAGCAGGGAGTCCAGCTAAGCCAAGCTTGGCCTCGACCATGAATACCAAGTTTATACCATTTTGACCTACTAAATTTGTACTAATTTGTTATGTAATTCATAATATGTTATGCAACATAGACTGTACCATTATATTTGATGGACAAAAAAAATGATTAGATAGGAAGTCATATTCATTTGACCAGCTAGAAATGGGACTTCTCATCTACTAGTCCTTGTCAGAGTCCCCTAGAACCATCTCTAAGATTAGGTTACAGTCAAAAATGACCTTTAGCCACCTGCTTTTGCAATCCTGGAGGAAAGCAAAAGAAGCCTTCACACAGGAGAGTGAGATGAGGAAAGATGGTAGCCCCAGTGTCATCCAGTTAAGCCACTGCAGGCTGAACCTGATGTTCTGACTTAGGGGAAAAGCATCTAAATGACTACACAGAAAATTGGCAGTTTTCCATTAAGTCTTAAGGTTAAACAGAGCAGTACAGTTAGAGATTCTTCCCTGATTTAAACAGCCAAGTATTTTTACATCAAGGTTCAATTCTTACCTGTTCATCTACCTCTTGGAAACTGTCAATATCGGAGCCCTTTGTTTCAAACTTCCCACAAGTGCCACTCAGCGACGAGCTGCTGTCACTGATGCTGCCTTCTGGGGTGCCCGTGACACTGTCACTCCCTGGCCTCGAACACACAAAGAAGCTGATGTTGTCAAAATCTTCATCACAGAGCCTATTCTCCGTTTCTGCCTTCTGTGCTTTTGCTGGATTGTAGGGTCTCAGGAAGGAGGAATATACATATCCTTTAACAACTGGGGAGGAAATTAAAAAAGAAAAAGCAGCAGCAGGGTCATGTGTATCCTTTTCACAAACTGGATACTCAGACAAGCACCCAGAGGCCTCTAGGAAAATCTCCGCCTGAAGGGGAGTGGTAGTCTGGGGGAAAACTTACTTCCGGTATCAACAAGCCACCTGCTTGTACTCCCTAGGGGATCCTTCTGCTCCACCACAGCCACTAACTCCCCCTCTAGAAGATTGATGTCATACTCCTGGGTAGCATTGCACTTGCGCTTAGCTTGGTAGAGCCCCTCCGCACTGTATGTGGACAGGAGTTGGGAGCGGTGAGTGTCGGTCTGTCGAGGCACTTCTGGCTGGGAAAAGGAAGAAGCTTTGGTTTGCAGGGATGTAATAATAAAATCTTCATTAAGTTGGTAAATATTTCTCCCCTGAGCTTTTTTTGTAATGTAGAAGCTATACATTCATTTAGATTTATTTCAGCATGGAGGCTTAAATCAGGCTATTACTGGAAAATTATGGAGTTATTCAGTGCAAAATTCTCTAGTAAGCACACGAGGGCAATGTTGCAAAAAAGAGAAAACTCAACTGTGAGTAAAAGGCAGAGGTTCTAATCCTTCCTGATGGTGAACATCATTTTAACTCTTTGGTGTTTTGTGGATAATTCCTTCAAAATTTAACACTTTATAAATAATATTTGATTTGGTAAGTAGCACATCTTTTCATGGGCAATATCAGGAAATTCGGCAGGAGTCAAGAGGTGCTGAGTGACTGGGAGAACCACTTTATCTCCTGACATGTGTTATCTTTAAAATAAAAGGCTTGGACATGTGATTTATCCCTATAAAGTCCCAGTCAACAAATATTTGCAAAGGGTCTACCTTGAATCAAGCAGCATTTGAGACAATTTAGGGACAAATCATGCATAAAACAGAATCACAAACCAGCAATTTCATGGCATTCACAGTAGAGAGGGAAGAAACAGAGCAGACATTTTAAGCATAAATAAATTATAAGATGTTAGAATTAAATGATAGAAAAAATACTATATTTTGATATTATGATCAAGACAATGAAAAGGTCTTACCCTTTCATGCATGCTGCTAAACTCACCTGAGTCTGTACAGACTTCTTCTTTTCAAAACTAAGTTTCCTCTCAATAAAGGTGGCACTGTTCTCCTTTACAAAATTCAGATTTTGAACTTTTACTAGTATTTGATTCTGAATCTCACACAGGCTTGAAACCAACCGTGGCACCTATGATAGATAACAGTTTTTAGACAAACAGGCAACCATGTTAGGCATTAAATGTTCTAGAGCTGCATGAACATGTGAGAACCTATAAGTTAGTTCTAACTGAAAAACTAGGGCAACTCTAAAACTTTCCATAAAGATGGTCTTTCTGGAATGATAGGAATTTTTTAAAGTTTCAAGCTTAAAAAAAGAACAAAAGAGACAAATTAATTATAAAGTATTGGAAAAAAGGCTCAGGTATTAATAGCAGTAGGGACTTCTCACATGGTAGGGTAATGTGATAGGAAGGGAAAAAACCCAAAGTAAGAAGCACCAATGAAGAATCTGCATTAGTGTTAAATTAGCAGTTTTCTTTGATGTGCTTCTCACAAGAGGTGAAGCCTATGTGCTTAATTCTCAAAACTAGGTGGTGGTTGTTTTGTGATGTGTTTTGTTTGCAATGCTTGGGAAAGAATGAGAGCCCACCAACTAAGCCACACCCCATACCCCCTGGACAGACCTTTTTGATAGCTGCAATTAATATAATGTTGGACAGGACAGATGGAAATGATACCATTTGACTTTCAACATTAGTCCTAAAAAAGACCAAGTAGTAGTCTAGCTGCAGTGCAAACACTATATAAAAAGACCCGGAATAATGGGGGGCATCTTTAGAGCCCCCTGTTCCATTTTCATCCTAACACCAACCTCACGGTCATCTCTGGATATTCTCACCAGCCTGAGACCTAGAGATGCTATGATTGTGGTTCCCAGATGGAATGGCAGCCAGATCACTCTATACAGTAGCAAAACTTAGGGTTTCCATCTCTTACCATGTCCTACATATTCAAGCTGAACAAGAACATTACACAACTTAGGTTTGCCTCTAACATGAGGGACCCTGATAAAAGCAAAAGAAGTTTGTCTTAATTTTAAGAAAACAAAAAGAAACTTTGAATATTAAGATGTTATGAGCAGAAATAAAAAGAAACAACAGATGAGTTATAAAAAGTAAAGTAGAAAAATTTGATAGGAAGTGTAGCAAAGTGATAAAGAGAGAAAATAAGTGGGCAAAGATAATAAAATTTAGGAACAACCCAGCAGGTTCAAAAAGAGAACAAAGGAGGAGAAAAATCATCAATTAAATATGTAAGCACATTTTTAGAAGTGAAAGATATAAATTTTCGATCAAAAGAACCCCACCAAGTGTTCAACATACCAGTACACCTCAAATTTCACACCAATGGAAACAAAGACAAATCCTGAGTTTCCAGGAATGTTTGATGAGAAGTACATACAACAAATAAAAAATCAGAATGGATTTTAGAGTTCTCAACACCAACTTTGGAATCTAGAATACAACAGAACAATGGAATACTTTCAAATTCAGATAGAACAACCTTTACACCCAGCCAAACTATAGATTGTGATGACAGGAGAAAGACCTTCTCTGATACTTAAATTGTCAAAAATATTTATCCCCAATCATTCTTTCTCAGGGAACAACTCAAAAATATGCTCCTCCCCACAAAAAGGCATAAAGCTATAAAGAAGTTAAAAAAAAAAAAAGATCCCACACAGAAGAGAGGTAAAGGGATTTCCAGGATGAGGATGAGGTGTGGTCCTGGATGGCCCCTGGTGAGCAGATGAAAGGGTAACTGCTTTGGACTGGAGCAGGTCAGACAGCTCCAGGAGAGATCTCTGTCAGATGCCACAACTGAGAGAATACCTCATGCATCTGGGAGTCTTAAGAAATGATTTAGTCAACCCATGGACAGAGTGAGGCAAAGAGAAAATGAGTAACTGCTGAAAGAAAAACATGTTACTGATTTCAGAGAAAACAAAAGCTGCCAACGGAAGAAAAGGCAGCTGTAGTGAAGTGCTCTGTGCAGCTGAAGTCCAGCCGGCACTCCCTTTGCGCGCTGACCTCGGTCTGTTTCTTCACATTTACGCTCCTTCCTTCCCCACCCTGATCAGTGCTCCAGGAGTCTGACAGAATGAAATGTGGCAACAGCCTCTCTGCTCTCTGGCCTCCAGATGGGTTCAGTCAATGAGGAGAACCCACGGGAAATCAGAATGAGGGAGGAAAATGAGATGAGGATATTTATTTCCTGAGTCTCTTTCTGTCATACGGACTGAACAGCACAGCCATCCAGCTTCTCTGTGGTCTCTGCCTCCATACCTGTCTGTGCATCTCCATAAGCACCCTTCCACTCCCATTTTTATAAGCAGTTTTTCTCTAAATGCCCATTTTAAGGGTGTTGTATATTTCCTGCTGTTATCATGACTGAAACACAGCAATTTTAAACACTGAGTATGAACACAACCTAATTTATGATATCACTGTAATTGAAAGGGGATAAAAACATATGCCTATATATATATTGTGGGGGGCCCAGTCATGGCCCACTGGAGTTTGACATTTGGAAAATAGCTTCTTCCTGTACAATTAAGGCATTGACACAATCTATGCAACATTTGTTACTTTTCAAGGACACTTGTTTGTTAAACTTGCTTTGTTCTTTGACCCTGGGATAACAGGAACTCGTTAGCCAAAGATCTGATGTTATCTGTAAGAGTCAGGAAATCCAGTCTTTACATAAAGATAAAAAAAATTGCTTGGTGTTTCCTGTTGTTGTGTGCCCTTAAAAGCTTCTTGCTGATGTGAGCCTTTAAAAGGAGCTGTTCTGGTGAAATAAATCAGACTTCTCTTGGTCTCCACTCAGGCTTGAGTGTTCTTTCCTTTCTCAGTCCTGGCTCCCCAACTCAGGCATGTTTGTGATGTGACGGCTGGGCCGCCACAGTATATATAAATAAAATGTGAACATATATGTATGTGTACATATATATATGTTATGGGGGTACAGAAAAGAAAACTAAACCCTAATTTTTCAAAATAGAATGTATCATTCTATAACTGAAAATTAGTAACATGGCAACATAAGTGTCTAATTTTAAAATATGAAGAATCACCTACAAGAACTTAAAAGAAGTTGTCCCTGAGGAGGAAATTGAGTAAAGAGATTAAAGGACAACTTCTTGATCCAATCTAATAAATGTAAATAACCAACCTAAATCTTTAAGTCAACTATGTGCATAACTGTTATAAAAATGAAAATTAAATACAGACCTTTGGGTTCTATGGAAAATTAGAAAAAATCTACCACATAATCCAGCAATCCCACTATTGGGTACATGTCCAAATAAATGAAAGCAGGATTCTGAAGATATGTTTGCAAAAACAAACAAACTAGAAGAAAGGAAGGGATTCCTAGACATGTATGAACTACCAAAAATAAATAAGAATATTTAAATATCTTAATCTAATTATCGGTAATGAAATTGCAGCAGCAATAAAAAACCTTTCTTAGTAGAACTAAGAAAAGCCCAAGACCTTATGGATTGCTTCACTGCCAAATTCTACAAGAGCTTCAGGGAAGATCTAATACCAATACTTCTTAAACTCTTGAAGAAAATCAAGAGTGAAGTAGTAGTCTCAAAATCATACTTGAAGCTAGCATTACAATGATCCCCAAACCAGACAAGAATCCAGCCAAATAAACTACAAGTCAATCTCCATGATGAATACAGATGCAAAAAATCATCACAAGATAAAGGCAAACAGAATGCAGTAAAACACCATAAAGGTCACACAACACCAAGTAGGCTTCATCCCAGGAATGAAAGGATGGTTCAACATATGCACATGAATATATGTAAGCTATCACACAAAAAGATACAGGAACAAACATCAATAGATACAGAGAAAAACTCTGACAAAAATCAGTGTCTGTTCATGATAAATACCCTGAAGAAAAAAGGTACAGAAGGACCTTATCTCAATCTGATAAAAGCCATTCATTACCAAACCACTGCCAATATCATTTTAATTAGGGAAAAACTGAAATATTTCCCTCTAAAATCAGTAACAAGACAAAGATGTCCACTATCACCATTTCTGTTCAACATAGTACTTGAAATATTATATGGAGAAATCAAGCTAGAAAAAGAAATAAAAGTGTTATGTTTAGAAAGGAGGAAGTCAAAGTACCATTATTTGTAGAAGATATGATCCTTGACTTACAAGTCTCTAAAATTTATATGAAAATACTCCTAGAATAACCAAAATACTCCTAGAATAAATTTAGCAGTGTATCAGGATACAAGATCAACACACAAAAACCAATAGCGTTCCTATACACTACTAATGAACTCAATGAGAAAGAAATTAGGAAAATGGTGCTATTTACAATAGCATCAAAAAATATTAAATATTTAGGAATCAAGGTATCCAAGGGAGCAAAGGATCTCTATAGTGATAGTCACATCACTCTGAAAAAGGAAACCAAAGACCACAAGAAAAAGTGGAAAGATAAGAAGATCCAATATGATCAAAATGGCTATACTTGGAGAACTGATGTAAAGATTTAATGCAATCCTTGTCAAAATGCAGAATTTCTCACAGATCTAGAGAAAAGAATCTCACAATTCATGTGGATCCAGAGACCTTGAATAACAAAAGCAATCCTGGGTAACAAAAGCAAACCAGGAGGCATCACAGTCCCAGATCTGAAGTATACTGCTTCAAAAATATTTTAAGGTACATGCTAATTTGTTTCACTTATACAATCCAGTTTGTCTTTGCTCCTTGAAAAGAAATTTTTTCTTTTTTTCTCGTTTTTTTGTTTTTTCTTTCTGAAACATGTCACCATGGGGGAAAACTAAAAAGGCATCCAGGAGTTCTATGTTACTTCTTACAACTGCATGTGAATGCAAAGCTACAGTATTTCAAAACAAAAAGCTTATTATATATAGCACATATATAGGATGAAGTCATCTTAATGGGGCTACACTTCTCCAGAGTGCTTTTCACTACAGCACATTAGCGATTTCTCAAAAACAAAGAATTTCTTTGCTCTTGTTCTATAGACTGCAATGTGAGAGATTTCTAGCTAATTTCAAATGCAACTAAAGGCACCTTTAAGAGTTCTACAACTCAAAATGGGGTCCCAGAGCAGAGCACCAGGTGTCTGCTCTACTGAAATGACACACACACATACAGGCTGCACCATGCACCCTGTGCCCCACAGGACACCTGGTCAGGTGGCCGGGGCCCCACATGTGCTCACTGGCAGGATGGTGGCGTAGCCCTGCTGGGCCTCGAGCATCAAGTCCCTGAGGAGGCTGACGAAGCTGCACAGACAGTTCATCAGAATGGTCTGAGCCGCCTGGTTGAAGGCCTGCAGCTCCTCAACAAGCTGGGCATTGAGAGCCTCGTATTCCTTTTTGGCCAGGTCCGACTCTGCTCTCTCAGACTGCTGCAGGTAGCTGTTGTAATCCAGCAGTTTGTCATAACGCTTCTGGATGAGTTTCTGCGGTCCTGGGAACAAGGACAGTAGAGCAGATAGCGGGTTCAGGACGTGTCTCTGGAGCTGAACAGCCTGCTGAGAGAAGACACAGGCCCATTACAGAGAGGGACAGCTGGGAGCTCATCCATGCTGCCAGCAGTCACCTGCCCCTCTCCAGGGGAGCAAAGGAAACAAAGACACATCTAATTGCTTCTGTGTCAGCTAAGCCTGTGCAGGGACCAGAGGCTCCTACTGAACAGGAAGAGCGACCAGAAGAGGAAAATACAAGTGAAAGCCTCTCTCTCAAAACCTAACTCTGCCTTTCTTTGCAGTGCTGATGGCTGGATCAGTACTTCCCTTTCCCTGCTTTCTAATCCAGAGCCAAACTAAGCCCCACAAGGTAGAGGACTAGCTTCACCCCTTGACTTCAGAGACTGTAAATGCTTCACCATGTCACTCCTTGATCTGCTTATATCTAAAGTGATGCAAGGGTGACACACCCCATTCCTCCCACACCAACCCCAAGTCCCTGCCTGCTGGGAGGGCTTATCTCTGGTAATGGAATTGCATCCCCTATACACACAGTGAGCTTTCAATGTAGCTATTTTACTCCTGTGACAGATACAACCAGGGTTATAACTTCCTCTTTAATACACTGAAGGGTTATTGGGAGGCTGGACCTAGATCTTAAATCGACTCACTGAAATAAATTTTACATGAATATCCACCCCACATCAGCATCAAGCACCCTAGATTTAATTTCTTCTCTTTCTCCTTCCTCCCACTTCATTCTGAGATGCACTAGTGCCTTGTGCTTGCTGACTGCCTACCACCCATCGTCTCTGCTTGTGTCATGTGTCTAGGTGATGGTAAGGTGGAAGGGGGCTTTTCTGTGGCCTCTGTGGTGATCCAGGAAGTCACACCTCAGCAGCAGCCTCTATCAACTAACTTCCACGGCCCCGATAACTCTGTCTACACTCGTGGGAAATGGAGAAGACAGGAAACTTGCTCTTACTGGCGCCAGCAACAGCCAACCCAGATTAGATTTGATGTCTAGTTTATGAAATAATCAATATGGACCTGCACATTGTTTAATGAGTCTCCTGACTAAGAATCTGTTTACTCTATCTGATATTTATTTTTATGTTTGTGACTTGACTGGATTCTACAGGAAATATACTCTAATATAATTTCTATCTAGCCTATCTACCCATCCATCCACCCATCTACCTACCTACCATCTGTCTCCAATGACTCATAGACATGAACTGATTCACCTGTACATAGGAAGGAACAAATAAGCAGATTCTATTTTAATATTCTGTCCCACACAAAAGTGTAAGTATATTCATAGTTAGATAAGAACAATTACTCTGCCTTTAGACAAGTGTTGAGTTCTTAATATAGTTTGTTGTTGTGGTGGTTGTTTTTGAGACAGGGTCTTGCTATGCAGTTTGGGTTGGCCTTGAACTCACTATGGAGCCCAGGCTAGCCTCAATCTTGCAGTAATCCTCCTGCCTCATCCTCCCAAGTGCTAGGATTATAGGCATGTGCCACCATGCCTGGTCTTAACATTTCATTTTTTAAAAAGAGCCATATATATTATATAGAGAGTTATATAGACACTTATATGTGTTATAGATAAATTGTTACTTTTATATTGAGGTTTCTGGTAATTATTTTCACAGCCTCATAAATTATCTTGTGTTTTTTAGGCAGGGCCCCTTCATCTTCCTGCTAAATCATGGAACAAATTTGCTGAGGGAGATATTGTCACACTACAGTGTACCTCAGGTCACAAACTTAATTCTTTCCATGATTTTGGTCACAAAACAGAGAACTGGACAAGAACCAATTCAAATTCAATGGTAAAGTTCAACGTCGACACCTTATGGGGAAATTTGAATCTGTATGTGTTCAGATGTATTCAATAGGTATTTATTGATGTAATGAATTTGAATTAACCTAAAGAGCAGACCTGTAAGGGCTTTTCTAACATGAACTTTCTGTAATTAAACCCAGAAGGTAACATTAAATAATGAACTGAAACTTTCCCCACTAAACATATATTGTAAAAACTTTTTATCATCCATCCATCCACTGATGAGTGAGGATCTATCATCTTACTTCAGAAGTGGTCCTGACTTTCCATTTCCCAGTGCCAGAAAAGCAATTATTTCCTAGTGGGCTGGGGCTGTGTTCCTTCCTGGGTTTTAAAGACTCCGCTGTTCACTGGCTGTCACAAGGACTTAAACTGAGCCTGGCGGACTAAGAAGACAACTGTCCTCCCAAGGCCCTCTCAGTGAAGACTTTTCTGACCCCAAAATGCCAATAATGGAAGCATAAAAGCTGCCACTTTCAAGACGATGGAGTCTACTATGTCTTCTATGTGAACTTAATGACTATGAAGTAATTATGCCTATAAAACACAAGGTGCTGAGTTAAAATGTGTTACCCAGAAGACTTTACCAACCAAATATTATTGATTCAAGCATGTTTTTTGGGTTCCCAAGCTATATTTTACATGACTCTTAGAAAATAAGTATTTTATCATGGGAAAGAAATGACACAACTCTCAGTAAAAGTGCTTTCTCAGTAAGCAGGCTTTTCATTCCAGTGTGCATTGCGCTGACAGCAGTCCTACCTCCAGAGAGGACCTGTGCTCTTATAGGACAGACTCCACTTTCCAGCTCAAATCCTTACTCTCTCTCATGCAGACTCAAACTAAATCTTGATTCTAAAGCTGCACAGGTACTGACTACCCCAGAAGCAGTCTTGGGTTGCCTTACATTTCAATTATAGCAAAACCCCCACTAATCTACCTAAAAATATTAAATAATTTTTTAAAACCCCCTATCAAAATCTCCTAATTTCGACTTGAGTATTTGCTTTCATTTTCTTTCTGATTCCAGAAGAATAAATGAAAAGCTGCTTTTAATCCCGTTATTAAATTTGCATTTAGCTGTACGATTAACTCACAAAGTCATGGCAGAGGTCTGGGGCAATCCTTGGGGTCTCCTCAGAGCCCAGCTCTTCCTGGTCTGGGTGCTGTGACATCTCCTGGAGCTCTGTCACCCTCTGCAGAGCAAAGGGCAGGGCGTCCTGCAATCCAGCAGAAACGTTACAGAAGGGCAGGCTCTGGGGTCGGTGCAATTATAGCCCCCCAGTGTGAACTGTCCATTGCAATACTCCATTTCCCCTGATGGGTGAAAAACAAGAATCTACACACATTTCATGAATATTCCATGCAACCTGGTGATTCCTAAAGGTCTACTCCCCACCTCCTCACATCCTTCTTGTGTTCTGCCTGAGGTCCCCTGCTTATGAGGAATCCACCTTAGATTCCCTCGCTGGCCATTCTTTAGTATTCAATTCCTACAGATTACTTATTTTCAACTTCAGTCGTCTTCACTTCGTCAGTTTTTTTCTAGTTAGTTTAGCCCTCTTTTTAAGAGACTGTGCTCACATTTTTGTTGAATTGATCGGTGAAAACACAGTATTCTCCGGTAAATACTTCCCAAAGGCCTTCTCTTCCTGAAGGTACACAAGGAACAGGGCTCCCACCATCCTTGGGCTGCCACAACTATGCTTTGATTTTGTTCTCATGGAAGGCAGCACTTGAGGAAGAGATTAGCGAACCCAGTTGTAAAACAGACTTTGTATCAGACAATGAACAAGAACACAGCGGTGCTTGTCCTTACAGGACATGGAACGTGGTCCCCAAACCAGTGCACCTGTCACCTTAATCCTCTGCTGGTGTGCCATTCTATCAAACATCAACTTTCAAAAGCAAATATCCAAGAGAAAAACTTCCAGAAGAGGAAGGGGGCCATTTATTAGCTGATTTCCATGTAACACTACTAATGTTCTACGTCCCAGTCACAACCATTGTCAAGATGTTGTTAAGGACACCATTACCCCTTGTCAGAGCCATGAGAAGCCAACTCCTGAGATGATTAGTCTTGAAATAACTGTGCTGTACTCCAACTGGTGTGCTGGTATCAGTGATTCTGACGGGCTCAGAACAATCGCCCCAGGGACTAGACATTTTGGGGAGTGTATCTGTCTTCTAATGTAATCATGTGAGAGTATCTGCTTTTTGTATTTCATATTATTTCATAGTTTCATTTAGTTTCTGTCATACTGATTTTAGGTACTAGAAAGTGATGTGCTAGTAAAATCAAACACACAACAATTTCTGCCTCATGTACAATTTAGTATTAACAAACTCATCTCTGTTACAAAGAACACAGGCTAATGATCCATATGGCAATTATTGGAGCAAAAGCCTAGATTAGGGAAAGTTGTGGAGCAGGTAGTGGGTACAGAGTACAGCCCAAGCCTTCTACTGGCTTCCTTCACAAGTTGTTTGCAGAGTTCCAAATTTGCTACAGTGAGCATCATAATATAAATGAACAGTCACAGCTACTCCCATAATAACCATGGAAATCAATGCATTCTTGTAGCAACACTGAAAGGCCATGTCTCACCCACCTGTATGTCTTGAAGACAGAATGAGATGTTCTTCACACACTGCCTCACAGTTTTTTCTAACGATCTGAATAGTTTTTCTTCTTTGTTAAAGGTATTATCTTTCACCTAAAATATATATGAAATTAATTTCATAACTCAAATGGATCTAGTGCTTACCCAAGCCCTTTCTCACGTTGTTTTTCTGGAACATGTAGCTACTCTTTTTCTGCTTTAAACAATTCTAAATTTAAAAAATAAGCATTTTCAAAGACTCACTCAAATGTCACCCCATTTGCAATTCTTACCTTCACTGCTATTCTCCAAATCATAGAAAATCAATTTATTCTTCCTAATGTGCTCTTGTAACACTGATTAGTTAAGAAATTCTCTCCACTGGTAAATTTCAAGTAAATTTCTAAGATTAAACATTTTCATCTTAAAAATAATGGCTGACATTTATTAAACACTATGTTCCAGACACTGCACCCAGCCCTTCTTTCCATTTTCTCATTGTTATACAACCCTCTATGGTAGATATTGTAACTGCTTTACAGATAAAGAAACAGAAGCTTTATGAGGTTTGCAGAGATCAATAGCTCCATCGTCCTTTTGCTGACAGAACCCATACTTCTAGTTTAAGTCAGATGCATGGCTGGATGGCTAGAAAACTACATTTCCTAGACTCCCTTGCAGCTATCTCTGCCTACATAACTGGGTTTGGGAAGCCAGGATGTGAGCAAAGCACTGTGTTCCATTCCTAAGTGTTGGCCTTATAATATTGTCCTTGGCACTTGAAGGAAAAATGGAAATGAGCCAGCTTCAACCAAGCAGAGGAAGGCAATATGTTTGGGGAAAGCACTAAACAAATTGAGTTCACAAAGGCTCATGTGAAACAGAGCTCATCTGCTCACAAACCAGGACTATAATTAGGGAGAGAAATGAATGGCCACCTGACCTTAGCAACTGTGCTTTGAAAAGCTCTTTGTGACAGATACATGACCTTTACCCAAATAAAGAGGGTTAGAAAACTTACTCATATTAATGGTAAAATTTCAAAAAAGCCAAGCAGCTTGAATTCGGAACCTACCCCTGTTCAGCTTTGCATTCCCAATCTCTCACACTGTCTAGTACGTGAGAGTTCAATACATGCATGATGAATTGAATAGTCTTCCTCTTGGGCAATAGCTTTATACTCTAACTCTACCAATATTTCACTAGAGCTGCTGACAAGAGCAAAATTGATTGATTTGAAATTTATCTCTTCTCCAGTCCAGCCTATGCAGCTGATTTTCTGATTAACAGTGAAATGCTTCATTGCTGGCAGGACATTCTCTAAAAGATTAAGGTGGAAATCTAATTAATATCCCTTCGGCTATTTTAACTACAATTCATTTTTAGTTCAAAATATAAGAAGTGGGTGATAAATATTTTAAAGGCTATAACAGCTTACACAAAAGCCTGCCCCAAATTAGAAACTGCCTATTGTTCTTTAATAGAACTGCCTTCCTTCAGAGGCAAAATCCCAAAGAGTGGAGAATTGCTTGCATGACATGTACACACGTCCATAGGGACTACTATCTCTTCTTAAATGAATTCCCAATTTGATTTTTATTTTTAGTGTTCTTAGTTGAAATGTTCTGATTGTCCTTTCTCTCATCTGTGATCTTATTTCATAAATGTCCTAAACTTTAGACATCATAGTTCCACCTTAGTAAGAGCAGCTTCTTATGAAATGGACCTAGTGAGCCCCGAAGGATACAAAGACACAAATGCATTCATGATACAAGCCATGTACTCTAAGAATGCACAAGTCACCTATGCAAGGTGAAGTCAGTGCAGCCACAAAAGAAAATGAGGTCAAGGCTCAGAAAGAAGTATCTACTATACTCACCAGTCTCAGGGAGGGGTCATCACTTGTCTCACAGGGGAAGCCCTAGATTTTAATCAAGTAGCTCAAGACAGGAATGAGGAGAAAGTCTAGGCCAGAGCCTTTATTAGGATTTCCTTGGGAAAGACAAAGTAGCTGAGAGTAAGCAGTTTAGGATTACTTGGAATGATTACATGGGCTCCAGGACATAGGGTTGGTCTCTAGTTGCTTGGTACCTGGCCCTAGAATGATTTAGGGCAGAGATAATGTTAAATTAGTGTGCAAGTGTTAGAGAAGGGGGTGAATGGGCTGTAGATTTCGGATTGGCTGGCTTGCCTATTAAAGTTGCATTCCGAGCCATTTGCTTGTCTCTAAGAATTGGCTAGCCCTGGGAAGGGATATGTCTCCTGACCAGCGAGAAATTTCATGCCAAAACATTATAAAAATAAAGAAAGTAAAATCATGATGACACCATGCATGAGGGAGTTTACATCCTCAGGGGAAGTAGTATGTCTAAATATTCAAGTTAAGTGATAATACAAAGCAATGATATAAAATAATTATGATAATATTATTGAGTGTTTATACATTGTATCAGGTGCATTCTATTACATAATCTCATTTAATGCTCACAGCTATCCCATGTGTGAGGTTCTAGTTTAATTCCCAATTTACAGGTGATTACATTGAATTTAAGCCATGTGGGCCAGGGCAGAGATTTATTAAATAGCACAGGTGGGGTCCAAACCCTGGTTTAGATAACTTCAAAGGCTTTGCTATTCTTATCCACCTTCTGCTAGTATTTTCAAATGTCAACAGTGCCAACATTGGAATACAGAGTAAGTTTATTAAGCATTCAAAGGAGGGAGAGGACACCTCTATGTAAATGGTCAGAGAACTGAAAAGGCCTAATGGAGAAAGATCCCTCATAGCTAAATAGTGAGGCAAATAGAAAAAAACATTTAAAATCAGTGCCCCTCAAACTAAAAACCTTAGAGATGTTAATACAATAAGTGATGAAACTGAGGAAATGAGGGAGAAAAGTAAGGACAGTATAGTATGCTAAGAACTCTCCCTTCTAATTTCAGTGAGAAGCCCCCTGTATTACCAAGTCAGGTCCATGAACTTTTTGTCTCGTGATTTGCAAGGTCTGTTCCACTGATCCCTCGCTTCAAGATTATTAGCACAAAAAATACCTGGAATGCTTTAAAAAAAAAAAAAAGACTTCTAGGTTGCACTTATGAATAAGACAGAACCCTACAAATCTGCCTTTCAACAAGCTGCTCAGGTAGTTCTTGTTAAGCACATTAAAGTTTATTAGCCTTTACCAACCCATCTATTATGTGTTAGGGGTTGAGATGAAAATGGTTCAAGCCAGTCTAAATGGCTGACAAAAAACAGCTACTCAGTAACATAATGGACATATGGGGAGCAGGGAAAAGAAGGGAAAACACTGAGAGAAGTCAGTCATTTAAATACTTCAGTTTTTGTTTTGTTTTGTACAGGTGAAATAAAGGTAAAATGAACATCAAGATATGGGAAGCCATGATGAGTCAGCTAATTGCCTAGGCGCAGCCATGTTGCTGTGATGTGACCTTGTGAAGATGTTGTTTGTGCTTTGACCTTGTGAAGTTTCGTTTCTCTTCCAGAAGTCTGTTTCTGGTAAATCACATGAGCTAATATTCTGCTGTATGTCCATATATGGTAAAGAATTGCTTCACTTCTGTTGTTTATTCTGCTAAGAAATATATAGTAGGCTCTCTCAATAAAGCTTCGGCTTTGGTGCTGCCCACACCTCTGCTCATAAATTGTGTGCCTGTTTTCTGACCGCACGCTCTCAGGTTTGGGGGCTTGCTGGCAAGTCCCCGACGTCGCGGCTCGCGACACAAGGGAACCTTCAAGGCAAGTAAAATGTTTAAAAGAAGAAATAAAACAGAGATAAAATGGAGGACGTTGTTGGGCTATGGAGTGGGGTGGTGCCAGGACTCTTGGTCCTTACATCCCAGGTCCCATTGTCCTTTTCTCTCCTTTGTGGGCATCCCCAGTGGAAGCATCAGAGCCAAGACAGTGTCAGATCCATCCAGCCCCATTTCTGCCCAGGAGAGAGAAGGATGAGGGGCACAGGCAGCGCCTCTGATTCTCAGGCTGTAGGTACAGCCCTGGCAACAACAAAACAACCCCCCCCAAAACATCAACGCCCATATCCCTGGGGAAAAGTAGGTGGCCAGGAAGATGATTTACCTGTGAATCTCCTCGGGTCAGAATCTTTAGATGATTTGTCACTCTTTTTGATTTCTTGCTTATCGAGTGGATATTTAGTTTAGATAATTTGTCCTTGAGCGATTCATCCTCGTCGTTCTTCTTGTATTTGAGAACTGAAAGGGAAGAAGGCGAGAACATTTCAGAGCACACACAGCATAGCAACGCCCTGCTTCCCTCTAAATTTCCAAGGTCAGCATCTACACTCAAGACAAAATGCACGTGCTTTCCATCCTCTTGCACCCATGACACGGGATGCAGCCCCAGGCCCCCATCTCTCCCAGCCACCCACCTGCTAAGCCACTCAAGGACGTGGTCATTTTACCCCATAAGTTAAGGAAATCCTTTTGTATCAGAAAAATTTTTCCCTCTGTCCTCAGCCAAAACATCTGTTACTGGGGGCCTCTGGAAAGGAAGTCAGGACCTAAGCCAGGCAAGACAACTGCACCCTTTGGGAGGAACCTGGGACCCTCAAAGGGCTCTTTGCCAAGAGATTAGGAGAAGGCGAGGAAACTCTGAGCTTTGCTTACAGATCTTCAAAATTATTTTTACTTCTCATATTGATGAAAATATTGAATATCCTTAAAATTCACTGCTAGGAAGGATGTAGGAAGATAGGAAAATTGTGTACAATGTTCATGAGGATCAATCCAACAACCTTTAGTAAAGAACATCATGGCAGAAGCTAGCAAAAAAGAAAATATTCATGCAGGAGAATCTGATCTCCACAATGAAGCACATGAACTTTTGGTCTATTACAGCTTTTTTTTTCTATTAGAAAGGTATTGGAAATGATCTTCAAAGTTTGTCCATAAAGCAATAATTCAATAAATGAAATTAAACTCATAATAGCATACTACTGAACCATTCAAAAGAAGGTAAACTGAGTAACATTCAGAATGTTCACAGTGTATGGTTGAGTTTCAAAAGCAAAGAGCAAATTGTAGGACCATCCATGTTTAAGGAAAGGGGGAGAAAAAGTACAAAGAAAATGCATACAAAGTGGAATCACAGGAGTGGAAAAATTTTACTCTTTAGAACTCTTGAAATAATTTAAGCAACTAGGAAAGTAGTAAACTATTATACTGTGGGGGCCCAGTCATGGCCCACTGGAGTTTGACATTTGGAAAATAACTTCTTCCTGTATAATTAAGGCATCAACATTTGCTACTTTTCAAGGAAACTTTTTGTTAAGCTTGTTTTGACTCTTTGACCCTGACATAACAGGAAGCTCGTTAGCGGAAGATCTGATGTTATCTGTAAGAGTCAGGAAATCTGGTCTTTGAAAAACAATTACTTGGTGTTTTTTGTTGTTGTGTGCCCTTAAAAGCTTCCTGTTGATGCAAGCCTATAAAAGGAGCTGTTTCTGTGAAATAAATCAGACTTCTCTTTGTCTCCGCTCAGGTGTGAGTGTTCTTTCTTTTCTCAATCCTCAATCCTCACTCCCCAACTCAGGCATGTTCGTGTTGTGACGGCTCGACCGCTACATTATACCACTCAGCAGTTGTCAAATCCTAGTACTTTCCACTTCTCAATTTTTAAAATCCTAAATAATAGAATGTATTACAGCTGTGTCTATTGTGTTTCTCTTATTGTTCAGGTATGGAATTATATAATACACAACATTATTTTGAGTGTTTTCATCTTTACAAATGGTACCACTGCATGGATTCTTTTTGGCTCTTGCTAACTGGCTTTCTTTAAACACAAGAAAACTAATCCAATTAACATTCTGAAATTTCATGTGAGAAGAGCAAATCTAAGGAAGCGTTTCAGGGCTCCCGGAGGACCCCAGGTTTCTGGCCACCACTGTCCTCTCCATGACATCAGGGACCCGGTGTTATCTCCAGTGCGGAAACCTCAGTTTTAGACAGTAACCTAACACCTTAGCCTAAAGTATTTAACCGTCACCGGTTACTCCACAAAGAAGCGCACTGCTCTTCTCAGAAGAGCCGTGACCCTCCTGCATCGGCCTCCTTGGTGTGCAGGGTTGGAGCGCCCTGGACCGGGCCACATGTGTCCCTCACATGATCCCTCACACGGCCCCTCGTGGGATCCCTCATGATCCCTCGCGTGACTCCCCGTGTGGTCCTCACGTGGCCACTCGCGTGACCCTCATGTGACCTTGCGTGACCTTTGCGTGATTCCTCGCGTGACACCTCACATGACCCTGCGTGGCCCCGCCCCAGCCCAGCGTTTCCGTCAACCCAGGCTCCCTGTGGTCCCGCCTCCCGCTAGCTCCAGGCCTCCAGGCTCCTCAGCCCTGGGCCGGCTTGGGCCAGC